>NC_135727.1:117277875-117588264 GCF_964656455.1 Halichoerus grypus | reverse complement strand
GTGGGGCGCCTGGGTGGCTCAGTTGTTAAGCATCTGCCTTCAGCTCAGGTCATGATCCCAGGGTCCTGGGATTGAGCCCTGCATTGGGCTCCCTGCTCGGTGGGAAGCCTGCTTCTCCCTCTCCCACTCCCCCTGCTTGTGTTCCCTCTCTTGTTGTGTCTCTCTCTGTCAAATAAATAAATAAAATCTTTAAAAAAAAAAATTGCTTCTCCTCCATTTTCCATTTCTGGAACTATTTAGATATGTGTTGTATCTTTTCATTGTATCCTCCCTGTTGCTTAAATTTTCTTTAATATTTTCCATTTTTACTTCTGGGTGATTTCCTGACACTCATCTTACGATTGACTAATTTCTTTTTACCTGTGTCTAGTCATTTGGTTAAACCATTTATTGAGAATTTTAACTAAAAACACTTGGCTATTTTTTTAAATGTAAAAATTTCTTTTTCTTTTTTTTTTTAAAGTTTTTATTTATTTAAGAGAGAGAGTGAGCACAAGCTGGGGGAGAGGCAGAGGGAGAGAGAGAAGCAGGCTGAGCAGGGAGCCAATCCCAGGACCCTGGGATCATGACCTGAGTCAAAGGCAGACTCTTAACTGACTGAGCCACCCAGGCGCCCTTAAATGTAAAAAAAAAATTTTTTTAAAGATTTTATTTATTTGAGATAGAGATAGAGAGAGAGAGAGATCGATCACAAGCAGGGGGGAAGGGTAGAGGGAGAAGCAGACTCCTCAATGAGCAGGGAGCCTGATGGAGGACTCGATCCCAGGGTCCTGGGATCATGACCTGAGCCGAAGGCAGATGCTTAACCAACTGGGCCGCTCAGGTGCCCAGTGCAAAAATTCCTGTGTACAAATCTACTTTTGGATTTTCATAAGGGCATTTTCTTTTCATTTCTTTGAACATTTAAAAACATGTTTGTCTCCTTTGGATTATTGTAGTTCTTAAGGAGTGAAATCTCTGATTTGTGTGCCCTCCCTCCTTGCTCCAAATTTTGCTCGTCAGGGTTTGCAATATGTGACAGTTTGGGAATTATTTGCTTGTGCCTGGCTTGTGGGATGCTTCTTTGAATGGTTTTGCATTTTTCTCTAATGGGACTCTGGATTCACTCTTGCTGGCAGTTTTCAATCTATTCTTTTTTTTTTTAATATTTTATTTATTTGTTTGACAGAGAGAGACACAGTGAGAGAGGGAACACAAGGAGGGGGAGTGGGAGAGGGAGAAGCAGGCTTCCCGCCGAGCAGGGAGCCTGATGCGGGGCTCGATCCCAGAACCCTGGGATCATGACCTGAGCTGAAGGCAGACGCTTAACGACTGAACCACCCAGGCTCCCAGTTTTCAATCTATTCTTACATGGATTTCTGATAACCGGGGAGTGGTGTGAATTTGACTCCATATCTATGGTAGAGCAAAGCCTTGGGTTTTCCATTTTGTTTGGTCATTCCTTCAACACACAGCCCTGGGCTTCTGTGTATAAGTTTTCTTTTTTCTTATTCATCCAAGGATAGGCCTTTGTATCTCTTCTTGGCTTTATGCTGGTGGTTCACTTCCAGCTTCTTTCCCATACACGGACTTGAGGAACATCTCTGCTTTCCTGGTCCCATAATCATTTGAGTTTGTAGCTGTTGGTTTAGACAGCAGGAGTGAGCAGGCAGGTCTTTGTCTTGTGACAAGGAAGAGGAAGGTCTCTGTCCTGTGACAAGGAAGAATCTCATTTAATAAGCCCTTGTCTTTGCAGCCACTCCTTTCTATTCTGTTCTTCCTGACTGTTGGTCAGGAGGTATTTCATCCAGTTAAGAACTAGGAAGTAGTTGCAACCATAGGCATCCTCTAATTTGAACAGATTATTCACTAAAAGTTCATTTAGGCATGGGTTGTGTAGAACACAGTTCATATTATCTGATAGGAACTATGTATGTTATTTTAAAAAATGGGTTAGTTTCCCAGGTAACCCTTAGGAGTCTGTTCTTTCCATGATGCAGTTGAAATTCACATAGACTTGTGAGCTCTTTGGGATTGTAATCAGTATGTAGAAGGTGATTTATGTGGGGGGGTGCATTTTAACATTCTCAGTGAGAGAAGGGAGTCTGGCGGTTTCCAACCTCATTTGGTCTTCTCTGGTTGTGACCTGCCAGCTACCAGGCCCTATTAATTGTTATAAAGTCAGGCCACTGTTCTCAGACCTGCTGCCAAATCATCTCCTCTCATACTTAGCACACAACCTTGCCTCCGCTCCACTGAGAATATTGAGGGCCTTTTGGTGGATTTTCTGCAGCTTCTGGCTCCATCTACAAATTTATCAGTCCCTTTCTCTCCAGAGCTGTTGTTTTTCTCCTGTCTCAGAAGATGAGGTGCTTCTGCTGTTCCAGGACAGTCCCTTGCCTGGTGTCCTCAGCTTCAGTGATGCTTCTTTAGCAGTGTTTTTCCATCAGTTATTCCTTCTTCCTCCTTGTCCTGTATGCCAGTGGCTTTCAACCAGGGGCACTTCTGCCCCCAGGGGACATTTTGCAATCTGAAGACATTTTTAGTTGTCACAACTTGGGGTGATGGTATGTGTGCTCCTAGCATATGGTGGATGGAGACCAGGGATGCTGCTTAACATCTTAGAGTGCACAGCACAGCCCCCCACAGCAAAGAATTTACGTGTTCTAAAATGTTGGTTGTGCTGAAGTTGAGTAACCTTATTATATCCTTAGCCTCGCCTTTTGACTTTGTTTTTCTCTGATCTTATTCCTAAGATTCTTGTCCTAGAAAACTTTCTCTAAACCACTTGTCCACTCCTCTCCTAACTACCTAACATTCTCCAAACTTCTGAGAGAGTGGTCTATATGTAGTTTGTCCTTTTCTCATTCACTTCAGCTCTTGCTCTCTGACTTCCCACTCTCAGTGCTATTTAAACTGTTTTTGCTGAGATCACCTGTGACCTCTTGTGTGCTGCAGTTGGTAGATTCATTCAGTTCTAATTTTACTTGACATTTCTGTTGCACCTGACACCGTTAATCACTATCTCCTTGAAGCAGTGTGTTCCCTTGGCATCTTTGTTCTCCATGTCCTCCTCTCACATTTCTTTATCTGCAACCTCTATTGGCTTGTCCCAATCCACTTACTCCTTACACACTGCTGTTACCTGGGCTTGACTTCTTAGCCAAGTGTTATCATAGGTCATTGTCTCAATTACACCCAGAGTTTCAGTTCTACTTGTATGCAGATGTTTTTCTAAATTTCTAATTCTTCCCCACTTTTCCCTACAAGCTTCAGACTCATTTTTCCCCCCAGACTCATTCTTTTTTTAAATATTTTATTTATTTATTTGTCAGAGAGAGAGAGTACAAGCAGGGGGAGTGGCAGGCAGAGGCAGAGGGAGAGGGAGAAGCAGACTCCCTGCTGAGCAGGGAGCCCAGTGCGGGGCTCGATCCCAGGACTCTGGGGTCATGACCTGAGCCGAAGGCAGACGCTTAACCAACCGAGCCACCCAGGCGCCCCAGCCCCCAGACTCATTCTTAATAACCTTCTGGAAATCTACACCTGAGTATTCTTACAAGTACCTTATACTGAGCATGTCTCATATGAAGTACAGCTTCCTTTCCTCATACTTTGTCCTCCTTAATTGAAGAAAAAAAATCTCCTATTGGTTCCACCATCCACTCAGGCTCCTAAGGTAGATAACTGGGTCTTGTTGAACTCCATATACATTATTTACAGTTGCTAGTATGATATAAAATGTGAATTTGATCATATCACTGATGTGCCTGAAAGCCTGCAATTGTGCTCTCTTGTTGACAGGAGAAAGAGAAAGGATAAAGACTGAATTCATTTATATGGCCTGTCAGGCTCTCTTTGGTATGTTCTCTACCTATCTACCTCTCCAGCCTCATATCCTTTCCCTGTCAGCCTCAAACACTATGCTTGGATACGTAGAATTCCCCATAAAATTCTGTTTCAAATGTGATGTCTTTTTTTTTTTTTTTTAAGATTTTATTTACTTATTTTTGAGAGAGAGAGAGCACGTGCAAGAGAGCATAAGCCAGGGTTGGGGGGTGGTTAGAAGGAGAAGCAGACTCCGTGCTGAGCAAGGAGCTCAACACGGGGCTCGATCCCAGGACCCCAGGATCATGACCTGAGCCGAAGGCAGATGCTTAACTGACTGAGCCACCCAGACATCCCAAATTTGCTGTCTTTGCTTATGCTCTCTCTTTTGCCTGGAAGGCAGTGTTTCTCTATAGAGTTGCTACCTCTTTAGGTGGTGGGACTCCCTATTCCTCATGGAAGCTACAGTTAATTGGCATCTTTTCCCATTTCTGTGGCCTCAATGTTATTGAGTATTCCTTTTCTGAACTATGATTTTGGAGAGCCAGGACTGGGTAAAAATGTTGGCCTTAGTCCGGCAGAAAGAGGGCAGGGAGTGGGCACAGGTAAAGGTTTTTACAGCTTTTCAATTATGTGGTTACTATTAAGCCATTTCTTTTTTTAGTCCCTAATACCTGTAGTAGTTATTTTATCTTTCAGGGGTTCTGGAAAAAAATGTATTTTTTGAGGGAGCTATCTTTTATTGGCCTACATGAAGTTGTGGGTATTTCAGCTCTACTGAGTTTTGCCACCCATAATCTTTTTTTTTTTTTTTTTTTAAAGTAGGCTCCATGCCCTTTGTGGGGCTTGAACTCACTACCCTGAGATTGAGTTGCATGCTCTACAACTGAGCCAGCTAGGCGCCCCTGCCACCCATCCAGTCTTAACCTGCTTCATGGTTCCTTGGAATTCTTCACTGATCTGCCTGCTGGGGGCACTTCCTACAATCCCAGGGCTGCTCTGGTTTTTTAAAAATTTTTATTTTATTTTATTTCTTTTCTTTTTCTTTTTTTAAAGTAGGCTCCACACCCAGCGTGGAGCCCAGTGCAGGGCCAGAACTCATGACCCTGAAATAAAGACCTGAGCTGAGATCAAGAGTAAGATGCCCAACTGACTGAGCCACCCAGGAGCCCCTTTTTATAATTCTTTTGCTTATTTCAGTGGGTTTTAGAAGGAAAGGTAAACACGTATTTGGTCAGCCATTTAGAAGTAGAACTTCAGTGCTCTGTACCTCATGTAGGTTCTCCTTTTTTCCCTCTATTGTAAACATCATGGCAAAAAATGTCTATTCATTTATATACTTATTTATTGCAAAGAATGCCTTTTAAAGGGAATCCTTGCATATGTCTTTGATCATGTTCTTAGGATACTAGTCTTACATTCCCCTTGAGAATCACTGGGGGTAAGGATAGATGACCCTGATGAGATTGTGCCATACCTGTGAAGGGTGTGAAGGAGACACTGCTAATTTCCCTAAAGGAAAGCTTGCCAGTTAAAAATGTTTACTATTTTGACCAATGTGGTCAAACGGTTTCTCTTTATTGTTCATTGGATTTAAAAAAAAAAAAAAAATTACCTCTAAGATTGAATATTTACCAAATTTACTTATTAGCCATTTGTATTTTTTTTTGTACATTTTCTTTTCATGTTAAAGCCTTTTTTTTTTTAATACTCCTTTCTAGGGTTCACTCAGGTTCTTTTTTTTTTTTTTAAGATTTTATTTATTTATTTGACAGAGAAAGAGAGAAAGCACAAGCAGTGGGAGCTGCAGAGGGAGAGGGAGAAGCAGGCTCCCCACTGAGCAGGGAGCCCAGTGTGGGGCTCCATCCTAGGACCCTGGGATCATGACCAGAGCCGAAGGCTTAACTGACTGAGCCACCCAGGCGCCCCTCAGTTCTTTCTTTTAACATGAAATAAGCAAATGCTGCCAAATTAAGATCCATTGCTCATTCTTTCAGTTTAGATTTATTATGACCTGATTCTTGGAAAATCAAAATCCACTCCTAGTTTTGTGATTATTAATAATACTTCACAGGGTAGCTGTGAAAATTAATTGAAATAACATAGATGAAGTGCCCAACACAGTAACTTGATATATAACAAGCATCAGTAAATATTAGTTCCTTCTGTGCATTCTTTCTCCTTTGCCAGATTATTAAAATAACTGCAGTGTTCCATACCTGAGAGGGAGAGAAGAAAAAAAGATGGCATGTATTTACTGAACCCTTGTTAAATGAAGGGCAGTAGGCCAAATACCTTGAGAGATACAGAGATGTTTAAGCCTGCTTCCTGTTCAGGAATAAACAGTAGCTTACTATATATATTTTTATTTTTCTAGGCTGCTGCTGCTTTTTTTTTTTTTTCTTTTTAAATGTGCCATTCTGAAAACCTTTCGGTCTTTAAAGTGTGTTTTGTTTGAGTACAGAACATTTTAAAGGTCGGTTTGTCACATTTAATCCATTACATTTCTATGAGAATAATTATTAGCTCCATTTTATAGATGGGGGTCCTGAAGGGTGATCTGTCTAGCTTCTAGCCGGGATAAAAATAGGATATATTAGGATGTAGAAGAATGCTAACCATTGTATTTCCAGCCTTAGTAGATGCTGAATAAATATTTGTTGAATGAATGAATCCTCTTTTATTAAATGGTATGTTAAGCCCATTCCTAAATCGCATCTGTAATTCTTACTGTTTTATTCTCTCCCTTTGTAATTTATTCTGCTAAAGTGGTCAATTAAACTTTAAAATTCACTGGTTGGTGCAGAAGACCTTAGAAGTTGGAAGACAAATGGTACACTGTTTTAGTCATAATGAAAAAGGGCTTTGAGAGGAGATTTTTGTGTTGATACTGACTGTATTTGCCAATTGAATGTTTTTAAAGCTTTTTAATTAATTGATTTAAGTAATCCCTACACCCAACTTGGGGCTTGAACTCATTACCCCAAGATCAAGAGTCACGTGCTCTATTGACTGAGCCAGCCACGCACTCCGCCAGTTTAATTTTTTGTCCTGGTGCTGATTCTTTGCAAGACCTACCTTTCTAGTTCTTGGGAAGTTTGGGGCTAGGGAAAATGGTCCAGTTTTTTGTACTCTAAGGATGACTCTGCTGTTAATAGTCAGGTTTTTCATTTAATCTCTAGTAATGTAGAAAAATTAGCAATTATAATTAGGCTCTGGAGATTTGAGGGGAAAATTTTTTAGTGGATGAACTAGCAAATATACAGACTTTAATAGAATTAGCGATTAACATGCCAGAGTTTGCTCTGTATTTAGCTTTTTGTAGTTGGTTGGCTTGGATAGTGAAATAAGGGCTCTTAGTAAAAATGGTAAGATCCTGGAAAGGATTGGTGATGGGACATCCATTGCAGAAAATAGTATTAACACATCTTCATTTTGCACATGGAACACTCTGTTTAGTCTTAGCCTTGCTAAATTCACTTCTTTTTACAAACTTTATGAATAGATAGATCTGTTCATCACATTGTTGGTTTTCCCAGTTTATTTTTTTTTTACTTTGGATGCATTCAGTGAAGCTTATAAACAATTGTCTTGTAAACATAAATTTTTGGGAAGGGTTAGAAAAACCTTGCTTTGATTCTTTCTAGCTGGTGACCAGGGACAAGGTTTATGATGACTCTGGGTCTATTTTCTTTTCTTTTTTAAGATTTTATTTATTTATTTATTTATTTGAGACAGAGAGTGCACACACAAGCTGGGGGAGGAGTTGGGGGAGAGGGAGAAGCAGACTGCTGAGCAGGGAGCCCTACTTGGGGCTCAATTCCAGGACCCCAAGATCATGGCCTGAGCCAGGGGCCGATGCTTAACTGACTGAGTCACCCAGATGCCCCTAAAGATTTTATTTTTTAAAGTAATTTCTACACCCAGCTTGGGGCTCACAACCCTGAGATTGAGTCACATGTTCCCCCGACTGAGCCAGCCAGGTGCCCCTCTGGGACTATTATCTTTTTTTTTTTTTTTAAAGATTTTATTTATTTATTTGTCAGAGAGAGAGAGAGAGAGAGCACAGATAGGCAGAGCAGCAGGCAGAGGGAGAAGCAGGCTTCCCGCTGAGCAGGGAGCCCGATGTGGGGCTTGATCCCAGGACTCCGGGATCATGACCTGAGCCGAAGGCAGACGCTTAACGACTGAGCCACCCAGGCGTCCCTTTTAATATCTTTTAATACTGTTAGGATTAAATGTGATAATGTATGTAAAAATACTTAGCGTATATCCGATGTATGGAAGTGCTCCAGAAGCACAAATTGAAGCTATTTGTTACTGCTAAGGCTATACCATAGTGGCTAACTATGGGAATTTTGGAGCGTGACTGTTTGGGTTTGAGTTTCAGTTCTGGCACTTACTGGCTAGGGGTCTAATTTCTCTATTAGTGTCCTTGTTGGTAAAATGAGGTTTCTAGTAGTGAAGGACCAAAAAAGGTTCTTGTGAGGATTAAATAAATTAATGTAAATAAAGCAGCTAGATCAGTGGTTAGCACACAAGTGCCGTATGTTTTAGCTGTTGTTACTATTTTATCACATTTGGAAACCTGCTGTGCCCATCTGATTTTATTTGAAATATTTTATTTTCCTGGAATTTTTTTTTTTTTTTTTTGAATCTTTTTGATTTCAAGCTCCATGAGGGCAGGGTCTGCTCTGTTTTGTTCACTACTGTATTGCAAACATCTGCAATAGTGACTTGCATAGAGTACTTATTTAGTAAATATTTGTGGAATGAATGAATAAATGAGTAAATGAATGATGAGTGTTCCATTTGCCTTGAATTATGTTGGCCAGTATTCTAATTCAAGTAGTTTTTTATTGTTAAGTCACTGTTAAAAAAAAATATGTAGCAAAACTTGTAGTAAGTTCCCAATATTTACAGGCTGAAATTCAAGTTTCTTAGCTTTGCATTCAAAAATATGTGGAATCTAACCATACCCAGTTTTCTTTTTTACAATGTGGAGTTTAGACCAGATATCCTTTTTTTTTTTTCCCTAAGGATATATTTATTTATTTATTTGAGAGCGGGAGAGAACGAGAGAAAGCGTAGCTGCTCGCGCAAGTGGGAAGGGGGAGGGACAGAGGGAGAGAGAGAGAATTCTGAAGCAGACACCCGGCTGAACCCTGAGCCTGACGCAGGGTTCAGTCTCACCATCCTGAGATTATGACCTGAGCTGAAACCAAGAGTTGGTCATTTAACCAACTGAGCCACCTAGGTGCCCCACCAGATATCCTTTTTCTATCTCATTTCAAATGTATGAATCTCTGGGTTGTGAATTAATTCACTGGGTTGTTGTGATATCCAGTCAGTGAAATCGTAAATGTGAAAATACTTTGCAAATTATATAATATCATCATCATCATTATTTATAGTAATCCTTAAGTGTTTCTTTTTTTTTTTTTTTAAAGATTTTATTTATTCATTTGAGACACAGAGATAGAGAGAGAGAGAAAGCATGAGCAGGGAGAGAGGCAGAGGGAGAGGGAGAAGCAGGCTCCTCGCTGAGCCAGGAGCCCGATGTGGGGCTCGATCCCAGGACTCTGGGATCGTGACCTGAGCTAAAGGCAGACGGACGCTTAACCATCTGAGCCACCCAGGCGCCCCAATCCTTAAGTGTTTTTAACCAGATTTTGCTGGAATGTGCTGTCTTCTATTTGCTCACACAATGTAACTGTAACCCAATACATGTTTCCAGACCTAGTTCAAATCCACGTTCCTGTGTAAAACATAACCTCTTCAGTCTAAAATGAGCACTCTTTGAACATTTATAGCCGTTGTGATTTGTATGGTTTATTTGGTAATCATTATTTGATAGATTGAAGTCCATAATTGGAAAGTGAATTTTAAAAAAATGGTAAAGTTCTAAGTAATTATATAAGAATGTGCATACAACAAACATTTTGCCATAAAGCATATGTTTCTTTGCTACTGTTTTGAGGTGAGGCCAAGGCCTTTTTTTTCTGAGAATGAATCAGCTGACTGAAGGTCAATGTCATCTGTGTTGTATGAACCATACTCCTAGCCCATCCTATCTGTGTGGTAGGTCCAGTTTTGATTTCTTGAAAGTGGAGCAGTAATTTAGATAACTTATGACACCATCTAGTGCAGAATTGCAGATTTTAACAGCTTTTTCCTTTTTTTTAAAACATTATCTAATCTGTATCTAATTTGAGTCACTTTTTAAAGTAAACTCTACCCTCAACGTGGGGCTCGAACTCACAACCCTGAGATCAAGGGTTGCATGCTCTACTGACTGAGACAGCCATCCCCCACCCCAACAGTCACATTTTTAACATGACTCATCACCTTTATCACATCTTGCCAAAGCATCCAACCTGATTTTCACAGAAACTGCAACTTTCTTTTAATTGGTTTGTATACTATTTGAAAACCATGTGATGGCTATTACAAGAGGAGCTGATGTACTTTTGGGGAAGAAATGCAACTGACTTGGATGCTAAGCATGCAGCAGCTCCATTTAAGGGAGCAGAAGTGTGAAGTTGAAGCAGTTATCTATTAGCCAAAAACATTTGTACTATTGGCATCAGCCAATCTGTTTCACAGAAGTAATGGGGAGTTGGTAACTGTTAGTTTTGTTAAGAGAAATGCTGGAGGCCAGTATGGCTTGACTGCACTGTGCAAATGGACTTCTGTAATACATTTTATACTTTTCAAAAAGTCCATTTTCCATGAATAACACTTTAAAAAAAATAATATAACAGAGATAACTGAACTATTCAGAGTGCCTGGAGAAAATCACTCTGTACAAGTAAGATTGCTGTGAAACCTTTTCCCCAAGTGGAGTTTCCCTTTTGTCCCGGACATAAGTAGTTTCCACCTCTTCTGGGCATGTCAAACACCTTTCATATACCGTTCTAGGTTTCTCACATTTAGTTAACTCACCTGTTTGCCTCTTCTATGAGCTCTTCCTTTGAGGAGCTTTTGTATACCATGTCTGATCCATAGTTGGTGCCCAACAAATTGAATGGAAAAGTTTTGGCCATTTAAACAGATGGCACAACCCAATCTTGCTGAGATACAGTTTTCATTGATGTGCCATGAGAAAATAAGCCATTAGTATCTATAAATTCAATCCAGAAAATATTTTAGTATAATTATACTCAGTTGAGTTTTTATATTCCATATGTCCAAGGTACTGTGCTATTTCTACAAAGGCATTGAATTTAATAATACATGGTTCTTGTCTTTGGACATGTATTTTAGTAGGATAGTGGGATATATGGAGAGGCAAGAGTAATTAGGGGCTGGAGCAATTTGTGTGGTGTTCAAGGTAGATAGTACCTGACCTGGGCTGTGAATGCTAACACCAATTAGGGCTTTTCAGTACGTATTTATTGCTTTATGGCATTTGGATGGCAGTCTGGATGTCCTTCAACCTCTCCTTGCTTTTTTTTCTGTCACACACTCCCAGTCTTCTTACTCCTATTTCTAGTCTTGCTTTAACATTCTGCCTTTGGTCACATTCCTTTTTCTGCCCTTGGTGTAATGCGTTTTTGTTTTAACTCTAACCCTGAGCTTCTGGAAATAGGCTTTTCTCTCTACATATCCACACAACTTTATCATTGTCCCTCTTACAGCATCACTCTCTCTCTGCACTATAGTTATATACATACATACCCTTTACTGGACTGTAACTTCTGAGAGCAAGTTGCAGCTTTGTGGTTCTAAAAATATCTAGTATATAGTTTTATAAGTAGTAGGTACCACATAATCTTTTAAATTTAGCTTCTTTCCCCAAACTCAGTTCCTCTTTCAGACATTCCTTTTTCTGTTCATGGTACTAGAGTTCTGCCTTTAATTCCACATTCTGGTCAGCGGGCTCTGCTGCTCCTGTCTTCAAAATGTTATTTGTAGTCGTACCATTCCTACCACTCTCATCAATGCATGCCAATTAAAAAAAAATACCGAGTGCATATTGTATCAGTATAGGTGCTGGAAATACAAATATTACAGATTCAGCCCTTGCCATAAGAATACCAGCAGGAGAGAGACACACTTCAACTGACACTTTTTTGCGACAATGTTTATTGAACACCTCTTTGTGCTGGGTGCTATTGTAGCATGGATGTATTTTGGAGTCATTTTCCACAGGCTGCTTACTTCAAAGGGGAAGAGGCCTAGAAAACACAGCTACTGGATCTCCTCTGTTATAAAGTGCATTTTCCTCCCCAGGCTTTAGCATTTCTGAAATCCAGATGAGTTTTAAGTCAGCCATGTATGTTTAATGTAGTTTTTATTCCTCTTCCAAGAGCTATCAAATTGATGGTGCTTACAACTAGTAGAATCTTATAATTGGGGAAGTATAATATATATCAATGGTAAGTATTATAAGTATGTGTGGAATTACACTGTCAAATATGGTAGCTTCTAGCCACATGTGGATACTTAAATTTAAACTTTAATTAGACATTAAGTTGATTAAGTTTAAGGTTAATTAAATAAAATGAAGATTCAGTTCTTCAGTCACACTAGCCATAATTCAAATACCCAGTTGTTTGATTAGTGGCTACTGTATTGGACAGTGTAGATATAGAACAGCCCCATCATTGCAGAATGTTTATAATTGTAGAGTGTGGTTCCACAGTTATACCTGGTGAGTTGGAAGAGCTTTAGTCAGTTGCTTGCTGGCATTACTATCTTATGTATTTCTTCCTTCTGGGAGGTCAGGGAACTTGTCTTTTCCTCTTTTTCTTCTTTGCTTTGTTGGTTTTACCTCAGGGCCTGGGATAGTAAATAGTAGGTACTCAGAAATAACAACTGGAGTGTTAAAAGAGTTGGGATAGAAGGGGGAAAGGCTCTATTTTCATAACAGGAGGTAGCTTAGCTGGTTTTATTCAGTGTATCCTAGTGACCTTTTTTAAAGAGGGATTTTGTTTTATTTTATTATTTAAAAAATTTTTAAAAATGATTTTATTTGATGTAGAGCATGTGAGAGCCCGCAAGCCTGAGTGGGGGGAGGGATCAAGGGAGGGGGAGAAGGATAAGCAGACTCCCTGCTGAGCATGGGGCTGGATCCTAGGACCTTGAGATCATGACCCAAGCCAAAGTCAGACGCTTAACCAACTGAACCACCTGGGCACCCCAAGAGGGATTTTGTTTTATTTTTATTTTATTTTATTTTTTAAGATTTTATTTATTCATTTGAGACAGAGAGATACAGAGAGAGAGCGAGAGCATGAGCAGGGGAGAGGCAGAGGGTGAGGGAGAAGCAGGCTCCCCGCCGAGCCAGGAGCCAGACTGAGGCTCGATCCCAGGACCCTGGGATCATGACCTGAGCTGAAGGCAGATGCTTAACCATCTGAGCCACCCAGGTGCCCCAGGGATTTTGTTTTAAAGCAGAATACATTTTTTTTTATTCCTCCCAGCTTTATTGAGGTATAATTGACAAATAAAATTGTATATATTTGAAGTGTGCAATGAGATGACTTGATACATGTATACATTGTGAAATGATTACTGCAGTCAAGTTAATAAACCCATCATTTCACAGTTAACTTTTTTTTGGTGAGAGTGCGTAAGATCTTTCTTAGCAAATTTCAAGTATACAATACAGTATTATTAACCAAAGTAACCAAGCTGTACATTGGATCTTCAGAACTTATTTATCTTATAACTGAAAGTTTGTACCCTTGGACCAACATTTTTCCACTTCCCTATCCCCTGGCAATCACCATTCTACTCTGTTTCTATGAATTTAACTTTTTTTTTTTTTTAAAGATTTCACATATGTGTGATATCATAGAGTATTGTCTTTCTCTGGCTTATTTCACTTAGTATACTGCCCATTATGTTCATTTAGGTTGTTGCAAATGGCAGAATTTTCTTCTCCTCCTTTTTAAAATAGTTGAATAGTAGTCCATTGTATATACACCACATTTTCTTTATTCATCCATCAATAGACATTTAGATTGTTTCCATATCTTGGCTATTTTAGTAATGCTGCAGTGAACATGGGAGTGCAGATATCTCTTAAAGGAACTGATTTTGCTTCCTTTGGATATAAACCCAGAAGTGAGATTATTTGGATTGTATAGTAGTTCTATTTTTAAATTTTTGAGGATTTGGAGGATTTTTATTTTTTTATTTCACTATTACTGTTTTTTAAGTAGGCTCCACGCCCACAATGGAGCCCAACCTGGGGCTTGAACCCACGACCCTGAGATCAAGACCTGAGCGGAGATCAAGAGTTGGACGCTTAACTGACTGAGCCACCCAGGCACCCTTAGGATTTAGAGGATTTTAAAAAGAAATTTCAGGGGCGCCTGGGTGGCTCAGATGGTTAAACGTCTGCCTTCGGCTCGGTCATGATCCCAGGGTCCTGGGATTGAGCCCTGCATCGGGCTCCCTGCTTGGCGGGGAGCCTGCTTCTCCCTCTCCCTCTCCCTCTACTGTTCTCCCTACTTGTGCTCTCTCGCTCTTTCTGTCAAATAAATAAATAAAATCTTAAAAAAAAAATTTCATTACATTGAAAATTTAAGAACTGTTACCTAGGTTCTTACCACTTATCAGATGGGATTCAGCAGGTGGCCCATTATGTTCGAAGGCTATGGTTTGATGGGATGCACTACAATGAAAATTACCAGGTTTCTAAATTTGATATTTGCAGTGTTACATGTCATTTCTCAGGGAAGATATAATTGGATATCATAGAAATATTTATGTGAACCGTTCACTCCCATGGCTTTCTCAGTGAGTGTGGTTTGCAATGATTGGAGCAAAAGTTTCCTGAATCTTTTTCTGATTTCAGTTTTATGGAAAATCAGTTTTATGGTAAAACACAATTTATCCATTCTCGTTAATGGATATTTAGGTGGTTTCTTGGTTTTGGCTAATGCAGATAAACTATTATGTATGTCTTTTAGTGGGCAGATGCTTTCATTTGTCTTGGGTACATACCTAGGAGGAAAATTGCTAAAGCATAGCACATGTACGTTATACCGAACAACTTTGTAAAGTAGCTGTACCAGTTTATGCTGTTTTCTTTTTGGTACCACACAAAAGATTAAAGTTTATCATCTAGGTATATGTACTGTCTGAATGTTCTATTTTCCCCAAGCCTGAGTGAGTTATCAGTCACTACATGTCACAGACCTTGGGGTCATTTCCAAATAAATCTGAAAATAATACAGACCTATCTTTCAGATGGCTTTAAAATAGTACAAAAACTAAGCATTCTAGAATGCTAAATAGAATTCCTTTGTTAACAGTCTTGATTGACTTTCAAGACCCATAGTTCTTTGAAGAAACTGGTTCCTGCCTTTGTAAATTGTTTTGAGTGCCTTTTGCTATGGGAACTAGTGTACTTTGCATGGCATTAATATGACTAGTTACTATTTGAAGGCTTACAATGTGAAGTCTGTAGTTGAATAAAGAAAAAAGATCCTTTTGAAATGTTACTAGTTCAGTTCAGGAAGTTTCAAACTGAGTTCTTATTTGCAAGGTTCTGTCCTATGCATCTCCATGTCCAAAGACCCATAAGGATGAGTTTTGTTTTGTTTTGTTTTTTAAATAGAACAAGGAGAGAGATGGGAGGGGCAGAGGGAGAGAGAGAATCTTAAGGAAGCTCCACGCCCAGCACAGAACCCTACTCAGGGCTCGATCTCACAACCCTGAGATCATGACCTGAGCTGAAATCAAAAGTTGGATGCCCAACCAACTGAGCCACCCAGGCGCCCCAAGGATGAGTCTCTTAACCTTATAATCCTAGTGTAACGGATATAGGAGACAAACATAGTGATACAAGACCAGATATATTGTCAATTCTAGTGAAAGTGCTGTGGGACCTCCGTATCACACCTTTTTTTTTTTTTTTTTTTTAAAGATTTTATTTATTCATTTGACAGAGAGAGAGAGAGACAGCAAGAGCAGGAACACAAGCAGGGGGGAGTGGGAGAGGGAGAAGGAGGCTTCCCGCCGAGCAGGGAGCCCGATGTGGGACTCGATCCCAGGACCCTGGGATCATGACCTGAGCCGAAGGCAGACGCTTAACGACTGAGCCACCCAGGCGCCCTCCGTATCACATCTTAACTTGAGTTGCAGAGAGGGGAAGGTACTCATGTTTGGGTTCATGTAGGGGGGTTGGTGTATGAGGTCGATCTTGAAAGGATTTCAATTGGGGTGGTGTTTTACATGCCAGAGGAAGGGAATTGTTTGATGGAGTCATGGAGCAGGAAAGTATACAGATCTTCTTTGACTTAGAATGGAGTTATGTCCCAATAAACCCATTGTAAATTGAAAATATTTTAAGTAGAAAATGGATTTAATACATCTAACCTACTGAACATCATAGTTGATGATCAGAAGTTGGAATGATCCCAGAATTGTAGTTAGCACCTTAAATGTGCTCAGAACACTACATTTGGGTAAAGTCATCAAACACAAAGCCTATTTTTTTTTTTTAAGATTTTAATTATTTGAGAGAGAGAGCCAGAGCAGCGGGGAGAGGCAGAGGGAGAAGCAGACTCCCCACTGAGCAGGGAGCCTGATGCAGGGTTCCATCCTAGGATCCTGAGATCATGACCTGAGCTGAAGGCAGACACTTAACTGACTGAGCCACCCAGGTGCCCCCACAAAGCCTATTTTATAATAAAGTGTTGAATATCATGTAGTTCATTGATACTGTACTGCAAATGAAAAACAGAATGGTTGTAAGTATATCAGTTTGTTGACCCTTGTGATCACATGGCTGACTGGGAGCTGAGGCTTACTGTAGCTGCCTAGCATGACAGATTTATCATGAGATTATCATACCACATATTGCTAGCCCAGGAAAAGATCAAAATTCAAAGTATGGTTTTTACTGAATTTTGAAGTATTGCTTTTGCACCATTGTAAAGTTGAAAAATCCTAAGTTGAACTGTTGTAAGTTGGGGACCATCTATAATTTATACCAATTGGCTCTCAGAGTGTGATCCCCGAACCAGCAGCATCAGTATCATCTCCCGGCCTACTGAACTAGAAACTCGGGGAGTTGATCCCAGAAATGTGGTTTTTAACAAGCCATCCAGGTGACTATGATGTGCTGAAATCTGAGAACCACTGGTCTACCTTTGATTAGTTAGAGCATAGTCAGTTGCCTTTTGGTTGGAGAGTAAGGTTTAAGAAAGGTAGTGGATGAGAACAAGAAGGCAGGATTAAAGCAGGGACCTTGAATACTAGAGTTGTGAGTATGTAGGGCCTAGGGAACCATTTCAGTTAAGGGACATCCTGGGAGCTTGCTTTAGGGAAAGTAAGCCAACAGACATTATTTGCTTGTTTATTTTCTTTTCATGACAACTGTCCTTTGATTTTTATTATCTTTTTAAATTAAAAAACATTTTTGATATTTATTTGAGAGAGAGTGCGAGCATGAGCAGGGGTAGGGGCAGAGGGAGAAGCAGACTCTCCGCTGAGTGGGTAACCCGACTGGGGGCTCGATCCCAGGACTTTGGGATCATGACCTGAGCCAAAGGCAGACGCTTAACCGACTGAGGCACCCAGGCACCCTTATCTTTTTTTATTTGAGATAGTTGACACACAATGTTATGTTGATTTCATGTGTACAATTTAGTGATTTGGCAAATTTGTACATTATGCTATGTTCACGATAAGTGTAGCTATCATCTGTCCTGTTATGTTGCTATTAAAATATCATTGACTGTGTTCCTTAATGTTGTGCCTTTTACTCCTGTGACTTACTTATTCCATAACTGGAAAGCCTATTATCTTCCTCTCTCCTTCCCCCATTTTGCCCCAGCCCCCACCCCCTTCGCATCTGGAAACCATCAGTTTGTTTTCTGTATTTATAGGTCTGATTCTGCTTTTTGTTTGTTTCTTCTTTTCTTTTTTTTTTTAGATTCCACTTATGAGTGGACTCATAATGGTATTTGTCTTTCTCAGTCTGAATCATTTCACTTAGCATAATACCTTCTAGGTCTATCCATATTGTCTCAAATGGCATGATCTCATCCTTTTCTGTGGCTGTGTAGTATTGCATCGTGTGTGTATGTGTGTGTGTACACTACATTTTCCTTATCCATTTGCCTATTGATGGACACTTAGGTTGCTTCCATATCTTGGCTATTGTACACAATGCTGCAATAAACATAGTGATGTATATCTTTTTGAATTAGTGTTTTCATTTTCTTTGGGTAAATACCCAATAGTGGAATTCTTGGATCATATGGTATTTCTATTTTTTAATTTTTAAAAAAGATTTTATTTATTTGAGAGAGAGAGCACAAGTCGGGGGTGGGGCAGAGGGAGAGGGACAGACTCCCCACTGAGTGCGGAGCTCGGTGTGGGGCTTGATCCCAGGAACCTAAGATCCGGACCTCAGCCAAAGTCAGATGTTTAACTTACTGAACCATCCAGGCGCCGTTATTTTTTAATTTTTTGAGGAACCTCCATAATGTTTTCCACGGTGGCTGCATCAGTTTACATTCCCATTGTGTACAAGGGTTTCCTTTTCTCTCCATCCTCTCCAGCACTTGTTATTTCTTGTCATTTTGATTTTAGCTGTTCTAACTGGTGTCAGGTGATATCTCATTGTGGTTTTGATTTGCATTTCCCTGATGAATAGTGATGTTAAGCATCTGTAAGCTGACAGACTCTTATAGGGTGAATTAAAACTCAAAGATACTGGAAGCTGTGAGATAAATTAAGGGAGGAGTAGTTTTGGGAATAGAAAGGAGACTGCTGCCCAGGAGTAATATGGCTGGGCTAGATAGATAAGCCTTGACAGCCAGCTGGGTAGGTGTCCAGACAGAGGCAATGATCTGAGAAGAAGCTGAGGCATTGAACCTGGTGTTGGGAGAGAGTACAGTGGTGCCTACTGATACAATGCGGGCAAAAGATGGAGATGCCACATGGTACAGGAAGTGGGGTATGGAGGAAGATCATTTTTTCTAAAAAGAGATAGCTTCTTCCCCTGATTGATATAAACTCATTACAAGAAATTTAGACACTGGGGAAGGTGAAGAAGAAAGCAAAATCACCTCAAATCCCACCTTAGAGAGAGGCAGTACATTTTTCTGTTTAAATATTGGAGTATTCATTGATTTAAATTCAGTTTTGTATACACATGGAATTATACAGTTCTGAAAATTCCTTAGGCAAATTAAATTGATCTTGAACACCTGTCAATATTTCATGTATGAAAGATTATATACAGGTTAATGTATGTTTAGAAATTGATGGATTTTGTATTTTGGAAACATTGTTTATATAAGCAGCTAATTGGTAACAGTAGCAATTTCATTTCACATGGTCATAAAAACATCTTCTCCATATCAGGTGTTATAGTGGAAATCTGTGGTGAAACAGTACGAGGTGCCCTGTTTGCCAACAGTAGTTTTGGGAAAAGAGCCCCAACTGTATTTAAGATGAAACATTGTGGGGGTGCCTGTGTGGCTCAGTTTGTTGGGCATCTGACTTTGGCTCACGTCACCATCTCAGGGTCCTGGGATGGAGCGCTGTGTTGGGGCTCCCTGCTCAGCAGGGAGTCTGCTTCTCCCTCTTCCTCCCCGCTCCCGCTGCTCGTGCTGTCTCTCTCTCAAATAAATAAATAAAATCTTAAAAAAAAGAGAGATGAAACATGTGGCTTTTATTAGAATAACAAAGTTATTCTAGTGTCTTATAAGAACCAATTAATACTGGGTATAAAATGGCCTCATACATAGGAACTCAATACCCAATTCCAAAATTCTTTTAAATAGGCAGAAAGCCTATTTAAACCGACTGAGGCACCCAGGATGAATTTCTTAAGCAACAAGCAAAGATGTGGAATAGTTTGCTTATTTCTTTTTGTGAAAAAAAGATTTTTTAAAAAAAGATTTTATTTTATTTATTTGAGAGAGAGAGAGAAACAGCGAGAGAGGGAACACAAGCAGGGGGAGTGGGAGAGGGAGAAGCAGGCTTCCTGCAGAGCAGGGAACCCGATGCGGGGCTCGATCCCAGGACCCTGGGACCATGACCTGAGCTGAAGGCAGATGCTTAACAACTGAGCCACCAAGGCGCCCCGAAAAAAAGATTTTTTTATTGACAGAATATACCATGTTCTATAGCATGATTTTTTCCTTAAGATATTATAGCTCTTTTTCTGTATCAGTAAATATAGTTAAATAATAGTGGCATGATTCTCCATATTATGTGACATCATTTACTTATCAATCCTACATTGACATTAGGTTGTTTTTTATTGTTAATTATTCTGAACAGCACTGCAGCAGTATGCAACCTTTGCAGTATCCTTCTTTGCCCATTTGTCTGATATTTTCCTTAGCATAAGTCTCTAGTAGTAGGATGAGTTTTTGAATCAAATGGTACTCCTAAATTTAAAATATTGATATAATTACTGCCAGATTATCCTTCCAGAAATCTTTATATTCCTACCTGAAGTGAATGAGTTCACATATTCCCATACCTATGAAAGAGCATTAGATGTTTCTCAGTTAATTTAATCATTACCAGTGTGTTGGGTTAAAAATAATTTCTTTCTCTCTCTCTCTTTTTTTTTATTTAATTGATTACTAGTGAGAGTGAACAGGTTTTCATAGATTAGATATTTGTATTTTGTGAAAGACCTGTTTATATCTGTTCCTGCTTTCTTTTTTGTAAGAAAATTTGTAAGATGCTAACTACAATTCTGGGATCATTCCAACTTCTGATCATCAACAAGGATTCTGTACCCCAGAATGTGGTGTGTGTGGTGTGTATTTACAATACTACCAAGCAATTCTCCAGACACCACCTGGGTGTCCTACAATTCAACTCAATTCTGACACTATTTACCTGGAGAGAGCATCAGATCCCACAGATTAAGGGCTCAGTTTTTTTTTTTTTTAAGATTTTATTTATTTGACAGAAAGACCGCGAGAGAGGGAACACAAGCAGGGGGAGTGGGAGAGGGAGAAGCAGGCTTCCTGCTGAGCAGGGAGCCTGATGATGCGGGACTTGATTCTGGGACTCCAGGATCATGACCTGAGCCGAAGGCAGATGCTTAACGACTGAGCCACTGAGGCGCCCCTAAGGGCTCAGTTCTAAAAGATTGCCTCTGTCCGCCCTGCCATAACCCCCTTCAGAGGATAGTCCACGTCCAGGTATGGTCACTTGGGCTTCTGACTGACTGGCTATAGATTGGAAGTTCCAACGACCCCCTCCTGGGTTTGATTAATTTGCTAGAGTGGCTCACTGAACTCAGAGAAACATTTTACTTAACTAGATTATTGGTTTATTTTAAAAGGATATAACTATGGAACAGCCAGATGGAGATGTATGTTATATGGCAAGGTATGGAGAAAGGGCACAGAGCTTCTATGCCCTCTCTGAGCACACCACTCTCCCTAAATCTCTATGTGTTCACCAACCCAGAAGCTTTCTGAATGCCATCCTTGAGGCCTTTTTTGGGGACTCCATTATATAGGCATGGTTGATTAAATCATTGGCCATTGGTGTTTGAACTCAATCTCTAGCTCCTCCCCTCCTGGGGGGTGGGGGTAGGACTGAAAGTTCTAACCCTCTAATGGGGTGGTTTTCCTTAGGTTACCTAGGGGTCTTTCCAAAAGTCACCTCATTACCATAACAAGAGACACCTTTGTCTGTCATCACTTAGGAAATTCTAAGGGTTTTAGGAGCTTTGTGCCATAAACTGGAAGAAAGACCAAATATATATCTGTTTCTTATTGTGTATCACAATATCACCCTAACATATTAAGGATATTCAGTCTTTGTTTCGTTTTTTTTGTTTGTTTTGTAAATCAGGAGGTATACATATTTCACCCTTTGATTTTTTTTTAACTGTTTTGTGGTGAAGGATGTTAAACACTTGATAAGGTGTATAAGACATCGGTGAACAGCCCAGTGTATTGTCACAAAGCCGACACTTCTCTAACTTGACCCAGGTAAAGACCTAAACATTGCGGATCTTCAAAAGTTAGTGGTATATCAAGGGCTGGGAGTGATGGGTCTGGTCTGTCCCAGGTTCAGACAATAACAGTGCATTTTCTATAGAGAATTTAAAAACAATAGAATTTATTGATTAAAAGTTGACCTGTTTTTTATCATCATCTTGTGTTGACCTTTTTTTTTAAAAAAGATTTTATTTTATTTATTTATGAGAGAGAGAGAGAGAGAGAGAGAGAGAGAAAACAGGCATGGGGAGTGGCAGGCAGAGGAAGGAGAAGCAGGCCTCCCGCTGAGCAGGGATCCCAACACAGGGCTTGATCCCAGGACCCTGGGATCATGACCTGAGCCGAAGGTAGAAGCTTAACTGAGTCACCCAGGCGTCCCTTGTGTTGACCGTTTTAAGAAACTCTGTTTATATAATAATATCTGCTTTACTTCAAGGCTTACGTGGTCATTCTTTTTTTGATGAATAGGAGTTCTTAATTTTGTTTTTAAAGATTTATTTATTTATTTATTTTTTAAAATTTTATTTTATTTATTTGTCAGAGAGAAAGAGAACAAGGAGGGGGAGTGGCAGGCAGAGGGAGCAAGGAGCCTGATGCGGGACTTGATCCCAGGACCCTGGGATCATGACCTGAGCCAAAGGCAGCTGCCCAACCAACTGAGCCACCCAGGCGTCCCAAAGATTTATTTATTTTATTTTTATTTTTATTTATTTATTTTTTAAAGATTTTATTTGTTTATTTGACAGAGAGAGACACAGCGAGAGAGGGAACACCAGCAGGGGGAGTGGGAGAGGGAGAAGCAGGCTTCTCGCCGAGCAGGGAGCCCGATGCGGGGCTTGATCCCAGGAGCCCGGGATCATGATCTGAGCCGAAGGCAGACGCTTAACGACTGAGCTACCCAGGCGCCCCAGATTTATTTATTTTAGAGGGAGTATGCGAGCGCAAGCAGGGCAAGGGGCATAGGGAGAGGATCTCAAGCACACTCTTCACTGAGTGCAGAGTCCCAAGCAGAGCTTGATTTCACAACCCTGAGATCATGACCTGAGCCGAAACCAAGAGTCGGACGTTTAACTGAATGAGGCACCCAGCTGCCCTAGTTCTTATTTTTATTTTTATTATTTATTTATTTAATAAAGATTTTATTTATCAGAGTGAGAGCATAAGCAGGGGAGCAGCAGGCGGAGGGAGTGGGAGAAGCAGGCTTCCCGCTGAGCAGGGAGCCCCATGTGGAACTCGAGCAGGGAGCCCCATGTGGGACTCGATCAGGACCCTGGGATCATGACCCAAGCCAAAGGTAGCTGCCTAACCCACTGAGCCACCCAGGCATCCCCCTAGTTCATAATTTTAATATAGTCCAGTTTATCTGCCCCATTCTTTATGGTTGGTGCTTGTTGTATGCCCAGAGAAATAATCCTCTACATTATCTTTTAGGAGCTTTATGTTTTGTCTTTTACATTGAGATCTATAATATACCTGAAATTATTGTTTGTGTATATGATGAGGTAGAGGTCAAGTTTAATTTTGTTTTTCCTATGCATATTCAAATGACTTAGCACCCTTTATAGACAAAGATTGAACTTTACTCGCTGGTCTGTGGTGGCACCTTTGTTGTACAGCAAGCATCCATTCATTTCATGTATGATTTATTTCTCTGCTTCTATTCTTTACTTTCATCTGTTTGCCTAATATACTGCTCCCCCCCCCAATATACTGTTTTAATGACTGTGCTTTATAATAAGTCTTGATACCTGGGAAGAAAGTCTTTTTGTTCTTCAAGACTGTCTTGTTTTCCTTGGCTGCTTGCATTTCTATATACATTTTTGAGTAAGCCTGCAAATTTCCATTAAAAAAACTTACTCAGGTTGATTGGGATTGTATTGGGTATCTAAATCAATTTGGATAGGATTGACATCTTTACTATCATAAGTCTCAAGAACGTGGAATATCCCTTTACTTATTAGGTTTCCTTTAATTTTGTAACATACTGTTTCTATAGCTTTCTGTGTAAAGATTTTTCCACTTTTATTTTTATTTCTAGAAATTTGATTCATGTGTTTTTTTAAAGTTTGTTTATTTAAGCAATGTCTACACCCAACGTGGGGCTCAAACTCACAACCCCAAGATCAAGAGCCACGTGTTCCATTGACTGAGCCAGCCCTGTGCCCCCAAATTTGGTATTTTTTGATGGTATTGTAAATGGTATTGAAAATTCATTTTCTGGGGTGCATGGGTGGCTCTGTCGGTTAAGCATCTGCCTTCAGCTCAGGTCATGATCCTAGGTCCTGGGATCCATCCCCATGTCAGGCTCCCTGCTCATCAGGGAGCCTACTTCTCCCTTTGCCCCTCCCCGTGCTCGTACTTTGTCTCTCTCAAATAAATAAATAAAAATCTTTAAAAAAAAGTTAAAAATTTCTGACTTTATTGCGGTATATACAAATACAGTTGAGTTTTGAACATTAACTTTTTTATTCCTCAGCTTTGGTAAACTCATTTTTTTTCTTATGGTTTATTTGTAGATTATTTTGGATTTTCTATATGTGTAGTCTGTGAACTCCTTTTTTCCCCTTCGTTCTCAGTTGTCTTCTTTTTGTCCAGCTTTTTATTGTTTGCAGTGGAAGGGTTTGCCTGAGTTATCCAGCATTATTGGAAACACAAATTCTTCCTAAATGAAAACTTAAAACTGTATCTCATTCTTATGACTGAATTACCTTTGAATTTAAACCCAAATGTCGGGGCGCCTGGGTGGCTCAGTCATTAAGCATCTGCGTTCAGCTCAGGTCATGATCCCAGGGTCCTGGGATCGAGCCCTGCATCGGGCTCCCTGCTCAGTGGGGAGCCTGCTTCTCCCTCTCCCAGTCCCCCTGCTTGTGTTCCCTCTCTCGCTGTGTCTTTCTCTGTCAAATAAATAAATAAAATCTTAAAAAAAAAAAAAACCCAAATGTCTTAGTACCTCAACAGTCATGAGGCCCAGTGAAAGGTAATAGTATCTTTTTTTTTTTTTATTTATTTTTTATTTTTTATTTTTTTTAAAGATTTTATTTATTTATTTGATAGAGACACAGCGAGAGAGGGAACACAATCGGGGAGTGGGAGAGAGAGAAGCAGGCCTCCCGCTGAGCGGGGAGCCCGATGTGGGGCTCGATCCCAGGACCCTGGGACCATGACCTGAGCCGAAGGCAGATGCTTAACGACTGAGCCACCCAGGCGCCCCTGTAATAGTATCTTTTGAGATGACATAAATGTTCCTACAGTCTGTATAAACAAATTTTATGAAATCTTTAAATGTTTAAAATTTAATGTGATGGTGAGAATTCTTAATGTATCCCAAGACTTGTATATATATGAAAGCTTATCAGTAGTTTAAAGAATTCCTCAGTAGTGGAGTCACAGGTACTTCTGATGTACCGGTTTTTCGTAAGCATCATTTTAGAAGCCTCATACCAGAAGTAGCCCTGGAATTCTCCACTTCTGCAGAGGGCATTGGCTTTCTCGGATAGTGCTATGTGGTGCCGATAGAGACAACTGCAGGAAAAACTCTTGAAACTGTGTGGGGAGAGAAGTGGTATATGAGTGTCAATATGGCAGAAGTCAGGTAGTGTTTCACAGGAAAATTCCAAGTTGACTACTTGGTGGATTGCAGCTGAGGGATCAGAGTCTTGTTGTAGCTTGTCCTCTGGCAATGTTATGCATGCTCTGCGAGCTGGAGGAGTCTTTGGGCTGCTATCATCATGGGAGTCTGCAGATGTCGATCAGTCTTGGGAAGGTGATTGCAACTTCAAATAGTCAACTTCTGCAGGAACATCCCTATGGGTGGGGGGAGTCTGTGCCATCCTGGTTGTGGAATATTAACAGTAACATGGAGCTGTAGAGATGGACCAGCAAAAAAAAGGCAATTATAATGAGCAAGGATTCTGTTGACTATTTTGTGAATCATGGGAGTGAACAAACAAAAGCTGAAGCTGTAATTAGCTTTGTGGAATGACACCCCCACTCCCATGTCTTCCAAAATGCTTTACACATGGTAGGTGTTCGATTAATGTCATATGTGTGTGAACTGTCATTAAGACTTTAGAAAACTTTTCGAAGCTTGCAAGTAATGACTCAAATTTGCTCATTTAAGAAATTAGTATCTTTAATCAGTCTAGCAGGTTAATAATTTCATTATTCCTTTAGATCAAAAATTTTTAAAGATCAAGTTTAGAAGAAAATCTTTTTCTAATTTTGGACCATGCTGTATTTGAATTCAATTTGCAATTTTCCAGTTTGAAAAAATATATAGCTGTAATTATAAACAGCAAATGGATGGGGGTGTAAGACTGATTTAAGTTAAAAAAAAATTGTGACCTTAATTAATTCAGAATATTCTCCATTCATTTCAAAATGTATTGGCACTGTAAGTAAAATTTTAATGTAGTAAATGTTTTAGGATTCTTTTTAAAAATTTTTTTAATTTTTAAAAAAGATTTTATTTATTTATTAGAGAGAGAGAGAGAGAGAGCACAAGCAGGGGGAGTGGCAGGCAGAGGGAGAAGGAGAAGCAGGCTTCCCGCTGAGCAGGGGGGAGCCCTATATGGGACTCTATCCTAGGACCCGGGGTCATGACCTGAGCTGAAGGCAGTTGCTTAACCAACTGAGCCACCCAGGCACCCATGTTTTAGGATTCTATAGGAAGCTACATAGAATCAAATGCTATGCACCATTTTTTCCCCCATTGGTGGTTTACTGAATCATTTTATTAGTTGTTGTATGTACCTTTCTTGAGTTGGGAATTTTGCAGGGGGTTAAAGAAATCCTTTCCAATCAAAATGTAAACTGTATACCATTTTGTGGGTAGGGATTCAATACCGAGCCTTTCTTTCTTTCTTTCTTTCTTTCTTTCTCTTTCTTTCTTTCTTTAAAATGTTTATTTTATTTACTTATTTTTTATTTTTAATTTTTTAATTTTTTTTTTTAAAGATTTTATTTATTTATTTGACAGAGAGAGAGATAGCGAGAGCAGGAACATAAGCAGGGGGAGTGGGAGAGGGAGATGCAGGCTTCCTGCTGAGCAGGGAGCCTGATGTGGGGCTCAGTTGGTTAAGCGACTGCCTTCGGCTCAGGTCATGATCCTGGAGTCCCTGGATCGAGTCCCGCATCGGGCTCCCTGCTCGGCAGGGAGTCTTCTTCTCCCTCTGACCCTCCCCCCTCTCATGTGCTCTCTCTCATTCTCTCTCTCTCAAATAAATAAATAAAATCTTAAAAAAAAATAAATAAATAAAAGGCAAGGCAATCCCTTACCAGCCTGACTTCAGGGACAAAGCATTCATGGAATCAATCCAGAAAAAGGGTTGACTTTGTCTAGGCCTTCTTGTTGTATAGCTAAAAGACTGGCAGCTGGTGTTTATTTTTTCCCTTCAAGGCCTGGCGAGGGTGGGAGGTAGCAACTTCATAGATAAGGGTAGTCCTGATCATTTACCTACGGAACAGAGATAGCCTATCCCTTCCTGCCTTAAATCCTGGTGTTTACTTCTCTTCCTTACTAATAAATGTCCTTTGTGGTATTTTTTTTCCAGAAGAGGGCACTTTTGTCTGCATTAAAAACCTGTTCAGTCAGATACCCTTTTTCCTCAATGATTTTCATTTTTCTTTTTTTCTTATAATGAGCTTTATTCGAAAGTTTTCAAAAATTTACACTTGACAACAGTCAGTGCGTAAGTTCAAATCTGCTAGATACTCATTGGCTATAGGTAAACTCAGTCTCTCACTTAGTTAAGCAATGCCTATGGTCAACCCTGAGGGCTTTACATGCATTCTTTCTTCTTCACCACCACCCTCTTCATTGTGATTCAACAAATAGGCCTGTCTTTGTGAAGCTTACATTCTAGCAGGGAACAGGTAATAGGTATGTAAGTGAACAAATAACCTAGTTTCTTGAACCTATTTGACAGTGACCATGAGCACTGAATCCAAGCGCCAGTGAATATCAACGTTCTCCTAAAATGAAATTAATAATAAACTTTTTTATGGCCAAAAAAGGCAAGTAAGCAGTGCTGGCCCTACTCACCCTTTACTGTTTATCTCCGTTTTACAGAAGAAAATTGATTCGTTATCATGAATATAGATTTCTTTCCCTAACATTTTCTCTAAATGGCTTAGCACCCTGCATCCCTCATCTACCTTTTTTTTTTTTTAAGATTTTATTTATTTACTTGACAGAGACAGAGCAGGAGAGCACAAGCAGGGGCAGCGGCAGAGGGAGAGAGAGAAGCAGGCTTCCCACTGAGCAAGGAGCCCGATGCGGGGCTTGATCCCATGACCCTGGGATCATGACCTGAGCCGAAGGCAGTTGCTTAACCAACTGAGCCACCCAGGCGCCCCCATCATCTACCTTTTGATCCACATACTACACCCAGTACTGAAAGCTGCATGTTTATCTTTTAGTTCCTTCTCTAGTTTCAATGCCAAGAATTCAAGCTACACTTTGTTTAACATACACAGGAAAGGAACCGATGTAGGACTTCCGCTCAGGAAGCTTTTTATTATGCTCTGTACCACTGGACTAGTCTATTTCTTTAGTCTTTTGACAACATTACTATGAACAAAACCCACCTCTAAGGATGTACCCAGAATTAATATATTTTTTTTTTTGCATAACCCAAAAGAACTATTTTTTTCCATGTGAATAAGTTGTCAGGTTGCTAAAATGTTCATCAGTTTGTTTATATTCAACTTTTAAAAAGGGGGTGGCACTTTCACTGTCCCTGCCCCTTATCTTTAATCCTCAGTGATTTTCTTAATGGCATCTGGGAACTCGGCTACTGCATCTTGATGGACAGAAGCTGTTTCTACTGTTATCCTGACATTAAAAAAAAAAAATTATTTGAGAGAAAACGTGCCCACGCATGTGCGCGAGAGCGAGCGAGCGAGAGTGCACCAACTGGGGGGAGGAGCAGAAGCAGAGGCAGAGAGAAAGCAGACTCCCCGCTGAGCGTGGAACCAGGACCCTGAGATCATGACCCGAGTCAAAGTCAGACACATTAACCGACTGAGCCACCCAGGTGCCCTGTCCTGACATTTTTAAAACCAGACCTCTTTCTGAATCATTAAACCATCCTTTGCTGGCATTAAATTCTCCAGCTTTGTATCCTTTATGTTCCTTTTGCTTTAAGTTGTCATATAATGACTTGGCATTTTCGTGATTCATATTAGAGTCTACAGCAATACTGTACCCACATAAAAGCTGCCCTCCCTTCCTCCCTCCCTCCCTCCCTTCCTTCCTTCCTTTCTTGCTTCCTTGCTTGCTTCCTTCCTTCCTTCCTTCCTTCCTTCCTTCCTTCCTTCGAGAGCCTGAATGGGAGGGGAGGGACAGACGGAGAGAGAGAATCCCAAGCAGGCTTCATGTCTAGCTCGGAGCCTGTGGTACGTATCAAGGAATTCAACTTTTTCTTGTCATGACTTTTGTCTGCTTCTTGGGAGCACTTCCAGCATTACTAGTGGCACTTTTTATGGGTCCCATGGTGTTATTCACGGTATACAGTATTGCACTAAACACCATGTGAGAACTGTGAGAGATCACTTTTTACTGTGATAAGCAATTTACTGGAGGGATGAACTGCTCACACGAAGATGTTTAGTGTCACATGGCATTTTAAGAAGATACAGCAGTGGAGCTCACCTCAAAAGCAACAGAAGGTAGCTAGGAAATTATTACAGTAGTACAGTATGTACTACGGTTTTATGCAGTTGTGATTTAATACTGTATCTTTACATTTGTTTACATTTCACTCGACTGAATGGCACCATGTATGGTCTGTGTGTGCATAACTTTTGGCAATTTTAACTTTTTTAATAGATTTGTGTATATTTTATGGTAGTAAATGATACAATAGGCTAGTATGTAGGTGTATTTTATGCTTCAGGACATACCTTTTTCTTAATTTTTTGATATTTTTGGCTTTGTGGTTTGTCTGTTTTTCAAATTATTGCAAGTCTCCAAAGAATTTTCCAATATATTTAATTAAAAAAATCGTGTTGGGGCACCTGGATGGCTCAGTCAGTTCTGTCCAACTCTTGGTTTCAGCTCAGGTCATGATCTCAGGGTCATGAGATTGAGCCCCACGCTGGGCTCTGCATTCAGTGTCTGCTGCAGAGTCTGCTGGAGATTCTTTCTTGCCTCTCCCTCTGCACGCGCACTCTCTTTCTCTCTCTCTCTCTCTCAAATGAATAAATAAATAAATAAATCTTCAAGAAAATTTGTGTAAAAGTGGACCAACACAATTCAAACTTGTGTTGTTCAAGGGTCAACTGTAATAAGTTTTCTCAGTCATAAGTAGTGCTTTAGAGATCAGTACCTGAATCTGTATTTAATTATGGTTCTTACTCATGGCAGAATGTCTTTTCAATTGTGAGTTGTTTTTATGCCTTTGAATATGGTAGGCTAACTAGAGGACATTTTAATGTCATAGTTATGAAGAAAATAGTCAATAATTTGTAAAAGTATGAGAATGTATGTTAGGTGGTTAAGGTTGTTAAGTTCCAAATAGAGCTTGGGGAATCTTTAGAAAAGGTGACTTAAAGAATCATTGAATCCAGACTTATGAGTGTATAGTTCAGGACTTGAGTGCTTAGTATATGTTCATTTCTTTTTTGTGGGGGAAGGTGTTTCTAATGATTAAAAGTTTTGCATTTTTATAATTTTAGAATTCATGGGCCCATTTCAGAGAAGATATCTTAAGAATCACTAATTTCTTGTCCATTTGTCTCTTAGCAAGTTCTCAGATGATAAATTGGTTAAACAATACTTACAAAATAAATATTAACATTCTTAGTAAAACAACTTAGAATAAATACTATAATTTGGATTATTTAGTAAGTTTTTTAAATGTGCTATATGTAGGGAAATAAAAGGAACAGAGCAGTGCTTTTAGGAATCCCTTGATAGAAAGCAGCGAACATTTCTCATATATAGAAATAAATTGGTGGAGTGAACCTGGTTATCTCAGGAAAAATTCAGCTTAGTAGTTATAGGGAAATGGCTTTCAGTATTTAAATCCTTTTTGTCAATACTGCTGGATTATAAATTTGCTGAATTTTGAGTATATTAGTCAAGATTCTTTCTGAGAAATAGAACCGCTCTGAGTGTTCTGGGATAAGGGATTTATTATAGTAAGCAGACTATATACAACTGTAGAGTTACTGGGGATGTGAAAATCAGGAAGGGGATGGATAAGAAAAATAGTCACTGGAGCACCTGGGTGGTTCGGTCAGTTGAGCGTCTGGCTCTTGGTTTCCGCCCAGGTCATGATCTCAGGGTCGTGGGATTGAGCTCTGAGTCAGGCCGGCTTAAGATTCTCTCCTTCTCCCTTTACCCCTCCCCCCTCAAATAAATAAATAAGTCTTTAAAAAAAATAAAACTAATAGATTTTCCTGAGGCACTGGTACAGGTGTATAAGTCAGAGCTTACTGGGAAAATTTTAACAAGCCATGTGTGTAAGAGCCATCAAAGTGGGAATGCAAAGAGGGTTATTGTGAAGAGGTCTGTGGGAGGCTATTTCCTCTGTGTAGCTACTTCCTTAATGGGTCCAAAGCCCACAGCCTGTCTCTAATTGATGGGTCTTGGGCCACTATTGGCTAGGTGAGGAAGAAGAGCTGGACATAGAGGGGACAAGATGAAGGTGAAGACAAGCTGAAACCTGCCAGGTGCATCTACATTTGTCCTCACCATGTCTTAACCATAAACACCTTCCAAGAGTTTGGCCATCTCTAACTTGATGTACTATACAGGGAAGGGAATTCTGGGAAACACAGTTTCTAGCTGGATGAAGTTCACAATAGAATGATCCAATACATTGAGTTTCCCATTTTGGTCATCTATTTTGGCCTCATTTCATCAGTACATGGTAGGGATGTTATAATACTTTGAGCCTCAAGATTTCCATTTTCTTACAGTATTTACTGAGGAAATGTTATTATGCTATCGTCACTTGAGAATTTAAAATGCTGTATTTTGGATAACTTTTTTTTTTATTAACAGCATGGCCTTTTCCTAATGTATTTTACTATGTAATTTCTCTTTATTCACTGATTTTTCCTGTTGTTATTAAAATTTTACAATCCTAAGAAATGAATTCCAGGTCAGAAAACCTTTGGGAGTTTTGGGAAAGAAAACAGGCACAAAATTTAAATATGAATAGTTCTACATAGTCTTTGGTGGATGTGGGGTTAAAAGTAACCAAATATGTCATGAGATTGTGTTGACTTTCTGATATGTTCATAGTCCATTCTACTAATGGTGAATAAAAGGAAGTAGCCTTTTGCAAGAGATTTTAATTTGAGAACTTCGAGGGTCTCTGAAATAGAGTCTCAAAATTTTGTCAGCTAGATTGATACATTCAGCCAGCAAAATTAAGTGGTCTGCTCTTCTCAGACTCCCACTACATCCTTTTCTTTCCAGGTCTGCCTTCTGTCTTCTGCAGTGCACGTGTAACATGCCTGCTAGCTCTGGATTATTATTTTTTTTTAAATGGATGATCTGAAAGAGTAAGGGAGTAAGGACATGATAAAAGAAAGTGCTGAAAATAGTTTTCATTTATCTCCTTCCTGTAGTCCATAATGTGTGTGTTGGGGGTGGTTCATTTGTCTCTTTCCCATTTAATTTTCCTTTTTTTCTTCTCAAGGGTTGGAGAATCTCTTCTAATTTCTTTTAAAAGAGCATTCACTATGGGGCACCTGGGTGGCTAGGTCACTAAGCATCTGCCTTCGGCTTAGGTCCTGATCCCAGGGTTCTGGGATCAAGCCCCACATCAGGTCCTGATCCCAGGGTTCTGGGATCAAGCCCCACATCAGGTCCTGATCCCAGGATTCTGGGATCAAGCCCCACATCAGGCTCCCTGCTCAGCGGGGAGCCTGCTTCTCCCTCTCCCTGTCTGCTGCTCCCCCTGCTTGTGCTCTGTCTCTCTGTCAAATAAATAAATAAAACCTTTTAAAAAAAATAAAAGAGCATTCACTGATAATGACTGAAGTATTCTGGAGAGTTAGATGTACCGCTTAGACGTAGTCTTAGACTAATGTATTTTAACTTCCAATATCTGTTCACTTTTACTGTAATAATTGGTGTTTTTTAACAGGTGCTTGCCACCCAGATAAAGACTACATTTCCCAGTTTCCTTTGCAGCCCGGTGTGGGTGTAGGATTAAGTGTTGGCCAATAGAATATGGAAACTCTGGGTACATATTTTGTGGTGTTCCCTAAGAAGAAAGAGTTTTGCCCTTCTTGTACCCCACTTTTTCCTCTATCCTGTATCTGGGATGCAGGCAGAATGGTGAGAGCTGAAGCATATATCTTGGTCTGTGAGCTGGAAAGCAACTCATCCAGACTTTTACATGAGAGAGAAATAAACTTCTCTTTTATTTAAGCCACTAATATTTTGGGTCTCTCTGTTAGAGCAGCCAAATTGATTACTTAATACATATATTAATATATTAATGTGATATACTTCATATTATAATTAAGCAGTGTCTTAAGGAATAGAAACTTCCTTAACAAAACATAAGTAAGTAAAATGAGGTTTTATTGTAAGAACCTGGAATATGCCTGGACTCAATTGCAGGAAATAATCAAGCAATTGCTTCTCTCACCCCTTGCCTGTCCGAATTGCTTCTCTTTAAGTCATTTTCAAATTTCTCACTCATTCACTTGCAGGTAGTATGTTACAGCTGCCTTAAAACAGCAGCTTAAGCCCTTGAGTTTACAGGATCTTCTTAGCTCTTTAATAGCTAATCACTGTCTTGGTCTCTGAGTTTGAATTCCCATCTCCCAGAAAGGAGAATATGATAGTTCTGGCTTCAGCCACAAGCTTTTTCTTTAGTCCAATAAGCTGTGGCAAAGGGCCAGTGTCCAATGATATGTAGGACTGGCTTCTGGGACCATGGGTGGAATTCTTTTTTTTTTCTTTAAAGGAATGTGGCTGGGGCCCCCCCGAAATAATAATTGGCATCTTATATAGAGAAAAACTTAGACGATCAAGGTTTTTTGAAATGTGTAGGTTAGGTCATAAGCCCTAAAATAAAATGCTAACATTGCTTAGGAGAATGTATAAGAATATCCTATAAATCCATGAATCGTAATATACACCATGTAGTTTAAAAAATGTAATTTCTGTTATTTGACAAGATGGGAAAGTGATGATACAAATTGAAAGATAAGGAGTTTGTTCCTTTTGTATTTATCTCATTAGACAGTAAGATATAGCATCTATTTGTTATACATCTTAATCTGGAACAATTTGGCTCAAGTTGGCAATGAAGTATCCTTTCATTCTAAGTTTATTTTCTGAATTTTAGAATGTTTCTTGGGCTTTCCCCCGTGGATGGACATATTGGCTATAATTAGGAATGTGTATTAAGAGGTATAAATAATACTCATTTTATGGATTATTAGAAAATTTTCTTTCTATGCGGATCAAAACTGAATTTTAATAAGACAGATGCTTCTATGCTTTCATGAAAAAAAGGAAAAATAAAGCTAACATAGAGCACTTTTTTGTATGTGCCACATTGTTCATACAATAGAATATGTAAGGCAGGTAATTATTATGAATTATAGATGACCCTTGAACGGCATGGATTTGAATTGAACAGGTCCACCTATACATGGATTTTTTTCAATAGATTTCAGTACTGTAAATGTATTTTTCTTATGATTTTTTCTTTCTTTCTTTCTTTCTCTCTCTTTTTAAAGATTTTATTTATTTGAGAGAGAGAGAGTGAGAGAAACAAGCAGGGGGAGGGGCAGTGGGAGAGGGAGAAGCAGCCTCCCCGCTGAGCAGGGAGCCCAATGTGGAGATGTTGGGGCTCCATCCCAGGACCCTGGGATCATGACCTGAGCCGAAGGCAGACTCTAAACCAACTGAGCCACCGAGGCCTTCCTTCTTATGATTTTCTTAATAACATTTTCTTTTCTCTAGCTTACTTTAAGAATATAGTATATAATACATATAACCTACAAAATGTGTTAATCAACTGTATGTTTTTGGTAAGGCTTCTGGTTAAGGGGAGTCAAAGTCACACATGGATTTTTGACTGTGCAGGGGTCCCTCCCCCTAATCCCTTAATTATTGAAGGGTCAACTGTATATACCTTTAAAACAGAAGTTCTTGAGGCAGCCAGGATCCCTTGCTTAATTCACAGTGACTGAAGATGCCTCATGTTATTTGTTGTTGTGACTTCAAAGAAGGAAGTAGAATAAGATACTGTACAAAAGGTAATGGCTTCACAAAAAAAATTTGTGTGCCCCTCCTTTCCAATATTTATTTTCGGTACCTTATCTTTAATTAGTGGTCCAGAAAAATCCTAGTTATAAGTGAGGTGTGTGAAGCCAATGCTTTTTACTTCTTTGACTATAAAGATCCTTTGTTTAAAACAAAATTTCAATTTTACTTTTTGCCTAATTTAGTCTCTGGCATCTAATTTTAAGTATAAGAGTTGTGGTCTTTTTAAAGACCTAGAGGGAGAAGATGGTATACAAAAAGTAGGCCATCAAGGGAACTTTAATTCTAATGAAATAAAATCTCTACAAATTAAAATAATCATTTTTGTTCCCTTTGACAGTATCAGACTAGATTTTGTCCATATTTATAGGCATTTCTGGCAGTGATTATTCACCTCATGGTCTAGTATGGTAACAGAAAAATTTTAACGGTATGGTATGTGTTAATTATTTCCCTGAAAACTATCCCATGTCCACCTCTGCTATTGTTGTGATGTGGGCTGGGAGCTGGGAACAATCAAGAAGAAATTCTTAAGGTGGTTTCTGTGCAAAAAGGTGTTTTTATTAAAGCATGGGGGACAGGACCCCTGGGCTGTAAGAGCTGCCCTGGGATTGTGTGGAGTGATTACATACTTTTAAATTGCGGGGGAGGGGTAAAGACAAAGAAAGTTTCCAGAAGAATTTTCATATGTTGAAGAAGAGTTACAGAATCCTGGAGGTCTGCCTGTTGTCAAGCTAAGGTTGCTTTTTGCCTCTAGCAGAGCATTAAGACAGTTGTGAGTTCTTTGAGGAATGTCATACTCTGCTTGTCTCAAGTATTTGTCAGTGGGCTGCAAGTTGTAAGGAAATTTAATTTTATCTACATTTCTTTTGCCTTTGTTCTCATCGCTCTTACTACCTTATCTTACCTGGCCTTTTGCAGTACTATTTTAATTGTTTTGCTAGTCTCCCAAGTTTCTATCTCTTCCAAACCACTCCCCTCCCACCCCTTGCAACAGTGCTTTCTTATTTACAAGTTCAGTGGTATCACTAAATTTAGGAACTACTGGGGAAGAAAAGTTTACTTCTACTTTTAAAGGTTATTCTAGCTGGTCTAAGAATGATATTGACATATGAGGCAGATTAACAAGAACTTATCAAACAAGGTTTAACAATACGTATAACTTTTGTAAACCTGGGAGAGACCCAGGAAAAGTGAGCAGCTCTGAAATGGCTGAAGCCATTACCTTAAATACCATCTTCAGCCAAAGATAAAAGATGTTGGGGGTAGAGAGTCAGTTATGGGAGGTTACCAGGAAGAGCACAGTAAACAAGGGTAGGGTTGTTACGCAAATTTCAGTCCAGGCCTTCTCCACTGGTGACAGTTTCTAGAGATTTAGTCATCCCCTTCTTTCAGGTCCAGATTGGGACACACCCTTACAAATGGACATTTCCCTTATAAATGTAAATGTCTTTTACAAAAAGGTGACTCTCTTTATTTTTCTAGATTAAAATTACTGTTTTTGAGATTTATTTATTTGAGAGAGATACTGAGAGAGAGAGAGAGAGAGAGAGAGGGTGGGTGCGCAAACAGGGGGAGGGGCAGAAGGAGAGGAAGAGAGACAAGCAGACTCCCTGCTGAGCAGGGAGCCCTATGTGGGGCTTGATCCCAGGACCTTTAACAGAAGGGTCGCTTCAGTTAGCTACCTGAGCCGAAGGCAGATGCTTAACTGACTGAGCCACCCAGGCACCACAAAAAGGTGACTTCTTACTTGGCTTTTTAAAGCTTCTGTGTTTGCAGTTTCTCAAAAATAACCAGCAGGGTCAGATTGAAAAGCACATTGCATTTAAGTTGAAGGGCTTTCAAAGATTTCAGCCTCTGTCCCTTTGGAGAACTTTCCTGGACACAGATTTACTTTCTCTTATATCTCCTAGAAAACATAGCAACATGAAAAGCAACTAATCTATTAAGAGGTGTTTCTGAACTCAAAGCCTGTTGGTTCTTTCTCTCTTTTTTTAACGTAGGCTCCACACACATTGTGGAACCCCATGGGGGGCTTGAACTCATAACCCTGAAATCAAGAGCTGAGCTGAGATCAAGAGTCAGATGTTTAACTGACTGAGCCACCCAAGTGCCCCAGAAGCATATTTTAGGGTGGCAAAATTTTCTCCCTTACAGAACCTTCAATAATTTCAAATACCTAAAGATTAAAGTATACACACTGTAGTATTAAGTCAAGGTCCTTTTATAGCATATTGATTAAATGGAAGTGACTTACCCAAGGTCACAGAGTTACTGGTAGACGAAGATAAATGTGGAGGTCTGTTTTGCTGCACAGAAGAAATACAGAACTGTGAAAATGGAATCCTTGCTCCTAGGTACTTTAACCTGGTGGAGAGGCAATTCAGGGCTTAGGTATTTTCTATTCCAAAGTTAGAAGTAAACATAAGATAGTGCATGATTTCTGTGGGACATCCCTATCAGATGGGGGCCAGGAGTGTGGGTGGTGAAAGAATTCACCCAAGGCAGAACAAAGGAGACAAGTTTACTGAATACATTGCAAGGAAGAAGCAGGCAGGACAGCAAAGGAGAGACGATCTATGATGAGGCTATAGTGAGGGGCCACAGTTATAGGGTGGAATGAGGGAGTATGGGGACATGGAATTTTCACTTTTTTGGTAACTGTGCCTGGTTGTAAGTAGCCCATTGGTTAGTTCGGATCTATCACTATTTCATCAGGGTCCGTCACTTAATGAGCTTGTTTGCATTCAGCCTGGTGGTGGTCGGTTGGTCGCTGTGGGCCGTTTCGCCTTTTCATTGCTCAAGACTGTTGTCTAAAAGTGGCCCCTACAGTTTTCAAGAACCTATCGACCAAACTTGTCTAAAGAAGTTGAATAGCAAAGATCTTACATATTGAAACAATTTTCCTATGATGTGGTGAGTTTTCATGTATTTTAAACTGTAATTTTTAACTAACATTTTAAGAAAATGATAAATGGAAAAATAGCATCTCTACTTTTTCCCTCTCACATACTATGTACATTATTTGTAATACGTTTGAACCTTTTAATATTTAGTATTAATACAAATTAAAATTGATGGTAGTATTTTAATGTTCCAAACTTGATTTGGAAAGGACAATGTAAATAACTACTAAAGTGTTTATAGTTATTTCTATTTTCTAATACCTAAATTAAAAAAAAAATGTTTTATAGGGGTGCTAGGTGGCTCAGTCATTTGGGCATCTGCCTTTGGCTCAGGTCATGATCCCAGGGGCCTGGGATGGAGCCCCACATTGGGCTCCTTGCTCAGCGGGGAGCCTGCTTCTCCCTCTCCCTCTCCCTCTGCCATTCCCCCCTCTTGTGCTGTCTGGCTCTCTCTCTCAAATAAATAAAATCTTTTAAAAAAATGTTTTATAGAGATGTTTACTCATATTAACAGTTTTTAGGTTTTATTCCTGTAATATATTCATAAAAGAAGCAACATTAGCATTCCTTAGTAACTTATATATAACTCAAGACTAGAAAACATATTTATCAGACAAAACTTGCAGTCAGATTTAGGTATTGATACATTAACAAAGGATAGGTCCCCATGAGTATTTTCTCGGCAGTTGATCCCTTATTATCCGTATCTTGCTTGTGCTCATCCAAATTTTCTTATTTCTTTGGTTCAGTTTTGGTGTGTATATTTATAATTTTTATATCTTCCTGATGGATTGACCCTTTTAACACTATAAAATGTTTATATTTAGTAAATGACTATTGATTACTGGTTATGGATTACTGATATTGGTTATTATCGAAGTGCATATTTTATTGAGATTTCCTTAGTTTCTACCTAATAGTTTTAGTCTTAATGTCTGTTTAGTCTGATTTTAATATAGCCATTCTAGCTTTCTTAAGCATGATGTGTCTTTATTCATCTTTTTTACTTTCAACCTATTTGTATCTTTGAATCTAAAGTGTGTCTCCTGTAGACAGCATATAGTTGGATCTTGTTTATTTATCCAGTCTTACAATTCATACTTTTTGATTGGATTGTTTAATCTTTTCACATTTAATATTTTTATTGATATTATTGGATTTCATCTATTATTTTGCTTTTTGTTTTCTGTATATTTCATGTCTTTCTTGTTTCTCTGTTTTTTCTTTACTTCTCTAGTCAGGGAGCTGGGGTTAGAGTATGCCCTGTCTTCCTGGCTATACCCACCTGGAGTAGAGCTGGGGGGTAGGGTGGAGTAAGGAAGTGGGTTGTGGCTCAGATAACACAGATTCACTGCTTTTGCCGCTAAGGCAAATGTCCTTAAGGCACTTTTGAGACATTGTTAATATAATTTTCATTATTTAAGATTGTTTTGCTGGGGAAGAGGTCCATGTGGAGTTCCTCACACCAACATTCTGGAAGTGCTTTTCCTCTTTGGTTTAATTTTGTTGGAATAAAATAATGGTTTATGGAAACTGTTAAAGGTTATTTTGCCTGTTCTAAACAATAATCTATTGCCTCCACCTTTTTTTAAAATCCTTTGATAGTAATTAATTGATAGCACATTTCTTTAGAGTTTAGACTTTGTAACTCACCTCTCCTTTTTGTGTTTTATCTTTTGAAAATGAGGAATCATTTTCATAGTTCAAGCATAGTGCTTCTATTTGTAGTCCCCTAACTGTACCTTTTTTGTTTGTCTCATTTCTTTGGTTTCTTTCTTGAAACATTTTAGAGCTACAGGTAATTGAAGTGCATTTGCTTGCACTCCAAATCAAATGCTTTACAAATATATCTCACCAGTTCTGCTTATCGATGCTCATCAATCTGTCAATTCTTGGTTTTTGTCCTGGCACAATGGAAGATGTTTTACTTTATATAGTTAGTGGAAGGTATCTTTACTTACACAACTTTGTATTATCAGTAGTGTTGATAGTACAATGCAGTTTCAGAAATGGTTCTGGATTTAGCATAGTTCTAAATTGTTTAGGGTGAGTACAAATTTTCCAGTGATACTATTCAACTTAATAAAATAAAAGTGCTTTGCAAATAATTTAATTGTCATCGGAACTGGCAAGACTAAGATATTGCTTTAAAAATGTTCTATTTTCTTCAACAAAAATATTGCTTTTAAAAATGCTAATGACGTTTCATGAATCTATTATTCCTTTTGGGTCTTGACATAAATTACTTGTCTCAACTGGGGAATCTTTTCAAGGGCAGGCTCAAAACTGAGATGATAAATCCCACTTTCTAGAGTTATTAGCCTTCTTATTTCCTTTATTATGTTAAACTCATGTTATTATTTAATTACTAATAATAGTTGTTTTTTATTATGTGCTTTCCATGCATCAGAGGCTTTACTTATATAACCTTGAATCCTCCCCATTAGCCTATAAGCAGGTAGTATCAGTCCCTCTTAGTGAATGAGAAAACAGGCTTAAAAACATTAAATAACTTGTCTGTGGTCAAGTAATATATTACCCTGAGCCTAAATTTTCCCCTCTGTAAAATAAGGTCAGATGAGATGATCTCTAACCTACTTCATAGGTATTCAATAGGTATTTTTGTATAATTACTGAGGGTTGACACCCTCATGTCAGAAGACACCCTGATTCTCAGAAGAATAGAAACAGGGTCCAGGTAGAGGAAGGGTTTGTGCCAACAAGGAGTGCACTAGACCTGATTATTCATCAATCTAGTTAGTGTTGATTACTGAAATAATGATTTTTCATTTTCTTTCTTTCCTTTTTTTAGAGAGGGGAGGGGGAGAGGGAGAGAATCTTAAGCAGGCTCCATACCCAGCATGGAGCTGATGCGGGGCCTCCATCTCACAACTCTGAGGTCATGACCAGAGCCAAAAATCAAGGCTTAACTGACTGAGCCACCCAGGCGCTGTGATTTTTCATTTTCTAAGGAGCATATATTAAAGTGTAGAAACTAAAAACTCACTTTTGGTTTTTAAAATTATTAGGTTATATTAACCTATGTTGACATAGGCATATGTTTGAATAATTCAAAGTAGATAATAGACAATATTTACATTTTGAATGTGCATGGGTTTCTTTAAAATATTGAGTCGTGTGTCTGTGATTAAGTAAACTGGGAGTTACTTCAAGGAAAATGATGATAACATGCTGAAAAGCAAGCTCTGGGGACACTAGGAAGCTCTCTAGTTTTCCCACTTACTATGTTGTGAATGGCCCTTCAGTCAAGCCAGAGCAGAGCTCCTCCTTAATAAACTGATTAGGAGACCTGGATATAAGCTTTGTTTCTTCATTCATATGACTAGATAGGGTTTATTTTAGGTTTTAGGCTCTGAGTCCTTAAACAGAAAGGTGGTTTGTATTTCACAGGGCTTTACATATTATTTGCATGAAATTAAAAACACAAGTACTGTGGATCTAAGTGTACTATGGATAATCTACATAAAGATGGTAGTTGAGAGTGATATTATTTACAAGTTCATTCTCTGTCAGTCACTGTTACAAATATGCATAGTCAATTCTTATTTTGGAAATGTGGATCATTATTAAGTTCTTTCTCTGTTGACAGTCAGAAAAGAGTTGAAATGTGGATTGATTTTTATTTTGATACTTTATAAAAGATTTGATAGGAATGAAAATGAACCCCCCCCCCCCAAGCTTTGGAAGTACCTGAATTTTATTTATCTGTTTTGTTTTAGAAATTAAAAAAATATTTTTTTGAGTACTTATTTTATGTGCAAGGCCTAGACACAGCATTTAGTAAAGGTATGGATGGATGGTATCTAGTTTCTAGGAAATTTTGATTAAGGGAGATAGACATGTATGTAAACAATAATATTTAAGTATATGATTCAAGTCATGTAAGACTAAGATTTTATAGACTCTTCTTTTGAATTTTTATCATGGGAATCTATCAAATAATCTTAAAAGAAAAAGGTGAGCTTATAGATTTTATAGAGGATAACTTTTAAGTGCACTGAATAGAGAGGAAGTTACAATTTACTTGATTTTTGAAAAATGATGGCTAACATTTTCAGTCAGCAAAGACTGGGACTAGGCGTGCGGAAATGATCTGAACAAAAGCATGGAAGTGGGAATGTGAAAGGCATGTTCTAGGTGTTGATGCGTAAGTGTAGTTGGTTTGGAGCCAAGGATTCTTATAGAGGAGAAAGTGGGTGATTGCCAAAGAGTATAGTTAAATTCACAGGAAAGCAATTGCCAAAGGTTATAGTTAATTTTACATTAAGTAATATATTACCCTGAGCCTAAATTTTCCCCTCTGTAAAATAAGGTCAGATGAGATGATCTCTAACCTACTTCATAGGTATTCAATAGGTATTTTTGTTGAATGATGAATAAATGAGTGAGCGAGTGAGGAAAGAGATGTTGTTAGTTATTTTCCTTGACATTTGTGCCTTAGAAATTTAGACTTTTTTGGGTAGGCAGTGGGAAATTAAATTTTTTAAAATAAGATTTTATTTATTTATTTGAGAGAGAGTGAGCGTGTACAGGGGGAGAGGCAGAGAGAGAAAGGGAGAAGCAGGCTCCCTGTTAAACAGGAAACCAGATGTGTGGGGCTTGATCCCAGGACCCTGGGATTATGACCTGAACCGAAGGCAGACGCCCGAAGGCCACCCAGGTGCCTTGGAAATTAAGTTTTTGATAGTAAAATGATATAACAACCTTAGTCCAAAAAGAATAAGTCATGGTCTCTTCCTATAAATAATGGTTATATGTTTTTAAATTTATTTCTTTGCTGGAATCAGTGGATCCCTTTTTGGATTATGAATTCTCAGGATTTTTTTTTAATTAACATATAATGTATTATTTGTTTCAGGGGTACAGGTCTGTGATTCATCAGTCTTACACAATTCACAGCACTCACCATAGCATGTACCCTCCCCAATGTCTATTATCCAGCCACCCTGTCCCTCCCACCCCCCTCCCCTCCAGCAACCCTCAGTTTGTTTCCTGAGATTAAGAGTCTCCTATGGTTTGTCTCCCTCTCTGGTTTCGTCTTGTTTCATTTTTCCCTCCCTTCCCCTGTGATCCTCTGCCTTGTTTCTCAAATTCCTCCTATCAGTGAGATCGTATGATAATTGTCTTTCTCTGATTGGCTTATTTCACTTAGCCTAATACCCTCTAGTTCCATCCATGTCATTGCAAATGGCAAGATTTCGTTTTTTGATGGCTGCATAATATTCCATTTTGTGTGTGTGTGTGTGTGTGTGTGTGTGTGTGTGTGTGTGTGTGTGTATACCACATCTTTATCTCAGGATTTTTTTTACACTTAAAATATTGAGTCTTAAAAGTATTAAGTATTTTGTAGAAAAGTATTTAAAATGAGTGTAAGAGTATAGAAACTTAAGGTAATTTAATATTGCCACCCCATTTTTACTGTATTTTACAAAACAGTAACGTGGGATTGAAAAACAAACAAAGTAGACCTTTACTGCAAATAGTTGGAGAAACTCTTGGGACATCTGGGTGGTTCAGTCGGTTAAGCATCTGCCTTCAGGTCAGGTCATGATCCCAGGGTCCTGGGATAGAGTCCCGCATCTGGCTCCTTGCTCAGCAGGGAGCCTGCTTCTCCCTTTGCCTGCTGCTTCCCCTACTTGTACTCTGTTTCTCTCTCTCTCTCTCTCTCTCTCTCTCTCTGGCAAATAAAATCTTCAAATAGTTGGAGAAACTCTGGTCTAAATGATTCCAAAGTTTCTGGCTTGTGTTGATCACAATGCCATGATTGTATGAATCAATCTCTTTCCAAGGCATCTTTTCCAAGGATTCTATAAAGATGTGATTATAATGGATTCATCTGAAAAGTGACTTAATCATGGAGGCTGAGAATATATGACAGGCTGTTTTACCCTTAGAGCAGGTTATATTCCTTATGAGGTTGCCTTAAGTTGGAAATTAAGTATGTTAAGCCTTGAATTTTTCATATTTTCAATGTATATGGCTTATATTCCTTACTATTGACCTGAAGTTTAACTCTGTATTCATTCAGCTATCCATGATATATCTGTATTGTACAGCACAAAGCTTCCCATATAAACATATAAGATCCCATAATTGGCAGCCATATAATACTGTTTTCTTAATGCTCTTCTGTATTCCTAGTTTCAGTTAGCAGTGCCCCCAGTACACCTAGTAGTCAAGGCAGAAGTTTTGCAATCATCTAGACTTCTCCGTGGGGCCTCCCATCCGGTGGCCTCCCAGCAGCACAGGTGGTGAAAGAATTCACCCAAGGCAGAACAAAGGAGATAGAAGTTTATTGAGTACATTGCATGGGGGTGGCAGGCAGGATAGCAAAGTAGAGACCGTTTGCCATAAGGCAGTGGGGGTTTGTAGTTAAGGGGGAAGGTGAACGGGGTGTGGGAAGTGTGAAATTTGTCTTTTTTTGGTACCTGTGTCCGGGTGTAAGTAACCCATTGGTCAGCTAGGGCTTATGGATATTTTCAGGTGAGTTGCCTAATGGGCCTATTTGTGTTCAGCCAAGAGGTAGGCGATCACTATGGACCCTTCTACCTTATTCAGGTTTCTGTTGTTCAAGTTGGCGGCCTAAAAGCAGCCTCTACATTCTCCATTTCTCTTTCATCAACTATTTTAAAATTGTCACTGTGTTTTTTCTTTTTTTTTAAATACCTTTAAAAAAATTTTTTTTAGAGCATATGCGTGCACCCACGGGAGCCAGGGAAGGGGCAGAGGGAGAGGGGGAGAGAGAATCTCAAACAGACTGCCTGCTGAGCGCAGAGCATGACTTGGGTCTCCTGACTCAGGCTCTGTTTCACGACCTGAGCTGAGACCAAGAGTCCCACGCTCAACTGATTGAGCTGCCCAGGTGCCCTGTGTCTTTTGAATACATCATCTTCTTTTTTTTTTAATTTATATTTTTAAAATATTTTGTTTATTTGAGAGAGAGAGTGAGCGAGTGAGCGAGAGAACACGAGTGGGGGGCGGGGAAGGCAGAGGGAGAGGGAGAAGCAGACACCCCACTGAGCAAGAACTCCAGGATCATGACCTGAGCCGAAGGCAGATGCTTTTTTTTTTTTTTAAAGATTTTATTTATTTATTTGACAGAGAGAGAGAGACAGCGAGAGAGGGAACACAAACAGGGGGAGGGGAGAGGGAGAAGCAGGCTTCCCACGGCGGAACAGGGAGCCCGATGTGGGGCTCAATCCCAGGACCCTGGGATCATGACCTGAGCCGAAGGCAGATGCTTAATGACTGAGCCACCCAGGCGCCCCTGGATACATCTTCTAAATGTCTTAAATCTGTCCTCCTTTCTCTGTTCTGTTGCTTCTTTAGTTGAGATTTTCATCCTTTTGTGCCTGGCCTCTATCAGTCCAGTAGCGTTCTGATTAGTGTTTCTGCCCTAACCTTCTTTCTGCCTCCATGGTGATTTTTCTGAAACAACACTGATAAGTATTCACCTAAAAGGCTTCTCTTGATTTACTATTGTCTCTGGCAGAGGACTTCAAAGTTCTAGTACTGTATGTAGTTGAATCCTTTCTTTAAATATAGGGAAACATACCTGTGGCTTGGTATACAAGGTTTTTATGATTTAGTCCTAGCCTCATTTCTTGCCATTCCTGGACCTGTGCCCTGATTTCAGAGAAGCAGAATGACTTGAATTCTACAAATAGCCTTTTTTTTTTTTTTTTTTTTTTTGCCTATTTTAGCACAAACTTTGCCTAGAATGCCTTTACCTTGTCTATTCAGTATTCTGTTCTTGTCTTAAAAATGTTAACCTTAATCTCCTGAGTGATAGTCTCTTTTGTATGTTAGTGGGATGACTCCTGGCAGAGTCCCTAGATAACTTTCTGGATGGGGCCTGGTCACCAGAAGGATAAGCCATGATTAGAAGGTTAGAACTTTTTTTTTTTTTTTTTAAGTAAGCTCTTCGTCCAAAGTGGGGCTTGAACCCACAACCCCAAGATCAAGAGCCATGTATTTTACCAGCCAGGTGCTCCTAGTAGGTTAGAACTTTCAGCTCCCTTCTCCTACCTCTTACTGCTGGGGAAGGGAGAGAGGCTGGAGATTGAGTTCGGTTATCAATGGTCAGTGATTTAGTGAATCATGCCTACATAATGAAACCCTCATAAAAACCCCTTAAAGAACTGGGTTTGGGGAACTTTTGGATTGGTGAACACACCGATGTGCTTGGAGGATGGTGCACCCTAAGAGGGCATGGAAGCCCTTTGTGCTTCCCCCTGACTCCCCAATACTTTGTTCTATTCATCTCTTCCATTTGGCTGTTCCTGAGTTAAGTATCCTTTATAATAAACCAGCAATGGTAAGTGATGTGAAATGTTGGGGTTCAGGAGCAAACAGTCAAGAAAGAATTCTTGAGACGTCTTCAGTGCAAAAAGGGCAGTTGTATTAAGGCACCGGGAAAGGACCTGTGGGCAGAAAGAGCTGTACTTGGGTTGTAAGGAGCTGCCGATTATATACTTTCAAGTTTGGAGGAGGTTAGGGATAGTGTAAGTCTCTAAGGAATTTGGAAACAAGGTTTCCAGGACCTTGAGGGGTCATTTACTACTGCCTAGTAAAACCTTAGTCATGAGACCCTTCAGATGTATATCAGTGGGCCATATGTTTGGAGGATGATTGCTAACATATATCTTGGCAGGGGTGGGGGCAGTAAGGGGGTGGGGGGTGGGTAGAGATAAAAGAAGTTTCCAAAGGGATTTTTACAGGATTGTGGAGGTTGGGCTAATGTCACGCTAAGGTTGTCTTTTGCCTTTAGCAAAGTATTCATGTTGTGGCAGTTGAGTTCCTGGAGGAAGGTCACTCTGCCTATCTCGAGTACTTGTCAATGGGCTGTAAATTATAAGGAAGTTTAATTTTCTTTTCTATATTTTGCCTTTGTTCCCCACATCAGTAAGTAAGTGTTTTCCTGAGTTCTGTGAGTCCTTCTAGGAAATTATCAAACCTGAGGAGGAGTTGGTGGGAACCCCCAAAGTTTTAGCCAAGTTGGACATAATAGCAGGTGGCCTGGGGACCTGGGACGTGTGACAGGTGTCTGAAGTTAAGTCTGTGGGACCAACCCTTTAAACCTGTGGAGTCTGATGTTAACTCTGGGTTGTTAGTGTTAGAATGGATTGTAGCGACACCCAGATGGTGCCAGAGAATTGGTGTTGGAAGATGCCACATATTTGGTGTCAGGGCACTTAACCCCAGTTTATAAATGGAAACAAACCAGTTATAATGTTTTATAATGTTTTCCCACAACTCAACATTAAGTTAGTATGTGGGAAAGCTGTAATTCAAAAGTCCTGTTAACCATAATTTTGTTTTGTTTTATTTTTTTAATTGTAATTTCCTTGAAGGAAAGAACCTATCTTTCCTTTTAACATACTAAATTTTAATTTTAATTTATTTTAAAATAAAAAATTTTTATTAGTTATGTGTTCAGATCCCTCTCTTTTTTAAAGATTTATTTATTTACTTTAGAGAGAGCGAGCAAGCACGAGCAGGAGGGGTGGAGGGAGAGGGAGAGAGAATCTCAAGCAGACTCCACACTGAGCCCGGAACCCAACGTTGTGCTGGATCTTACGAACCTGAGATCACCACCCCAGCCGAAACCAAGAGTCTGACACTCAACCAACTCCACCACCTAGGCACCCCTCAGATTTCTTGACCTTAATTGAATGCTTTCATCAATTAATTGCCTTGATGGATTGCTTGTAATTTTTACTGTTATTTGTTTGGTCAAAGTATCGTTACTCTTCTAAAGTTAGCAGGACAGAGAGCTGACTGAGGAAGTTTAAGATCTTTAGCTTGATTTTAAGTTCCTTCTATGTTTTAAATAGGACACAAATATCTCTAAATAAAAATAACTTCCTCCTAACCCATTTGGAATATATCCCAGACTTTTTCATGCCTTGCGAAGTTGCTGCTGTCTAGTTATCATTACTATTTGTTTTTTCTCTTTAACATAAGTGACCCTCCCAGGAATAGTTTAATCACCAGATGTTTGGCTAGCAGCATTCTCCTTATTCTGGTTTTGCAGTTTTTCTGAAATAGGCTGAAAGGTAATCATGCCATTCCTTCCCTTGTTCTAAGCTGATTTTACTCCATTGCTCTTGAAACTTACTTTGGTAAGTGATTTGGAATCATAATGAAAAGAGAGAGGGGAGGGTGTATGTATTTTATACTGGTCCCAACTTAGGAATTGACGATTTTGATGCTCATTTTCAGTTTGAGAGGTTCTGAGTTTTTAGAAATGAAATTGTGGTATTTGGAAGCTACAAGGGACCTTAGAGATCATCCAACAGAGGAGCTTTATTTTTTTTTAACTGAGGAAATGAAAGTTGTCAAGGTCAACTATAAGTCTGATACTTTGCCTTGGTGAGAAAAACCCAGGCTTTAGAATCTCTCTGATGTAATCTCCAGTCTGCAGTCACATCAGTTACAAGGACCACGAATCTGGATACATAATAAAGAAGATCAATTTGTGACAGCATTGACACTGTTTAGCCTGGAAGCCGCCTTTGTGAATTTTCCAAATTATTGGCAGTGTTTGAAAACACTTGATGTCTTCAGGTCCAGTAAACTCAACCATGTACTTTTATACTCTTCAATTAGTAGATTTTTCAAACTTCCAAAAAATAACAATAAATATCCTTTTTCAAATATAATTTTATGTAGAACCAGTATACAAAACAGATATAAGTGGTATTTAATTAGAATACAATTTTAAGTATAATTTTGATTTATTGGAAAATTAGTGAAAACTCAAATTTGTGAAATAGACCTATTTCCCTTCTTTCTCTAGCTTAAAAAAATTGAATGGATGTACCACAGTTCATTTATCCAGGCCCCTATTGATGCATACTTAAAGGTTGTTTCCATTTTGCTTTTACAAACAATACTTCTGTGAATTATGTATGCTTATCTGTGTGTGTGTGTGTTTCTGATGATCAATTTCTAGAAATTTTTTTTTTTTAAAGATTTTATTTATTTATTTGAGAGAGAGAGTGAGAGAGAGAAAGAGCACAAGAGGGGGGAGCGGGAGAGGGAGAAGCAGACTCCCTGCTGAGCAGGTAGCCCGATGCGGGACTCGATCCCGGGACTCCAGGATCATGACCTGAGCCGAAGGCAGTCGCTTAACCAACTGAGCCACCCAGGCGCCCCAATTTCTAGAAATTTAATTGCTGTGTCATTAGAATACGTTTGTTTTTAGTTTTGAAAGATATTATCAAATTAGCCTCCAAAAATTATATTAATATACATTCCCACCAGCAATGTATGAATAAGCATAATTTCCTCATGTTCTCATCGACATGGCATGTTAATTTTGTTTTTTGCTAATCTGAGAAATTGAATCTCACTGTAGTTTTTTAAAAATTATATTTACTTATTAAAGTAATGTCTACACCCAACATGGGGCTTGAACTCACAACCCTGAGATCAAGAATCCCGTGCTCTACCCACTGAGCCAGCTACGCACCCTGAATCTCAGTGTAGTTTTAATCTTCAGTTTTCATTATATGTAAAGTTGAGTAACGTTTTATGTGTTTAAGAGCCATGCACCCCGAATCTCAGTGTAGTTTTAATCTTCAGTTTTTATTATATGTAAAGTCGAGTAACATTTTATGTAAGAGCCATTTGTGTTTCCTTTACTGTGAACTATTTGTTCATAGCACTTTAGCACTTTGCCCATTTTATTTATTTATTTATTTTTAAAGATTTATTTATTTTAGATAAAGTGCCTAAGAATGAGCAGGGAGAGGGGCCGAGGGAGAGGGAGAGAAATCCTCAAGCAGACTCCCGCTGAGCACGGATCCTGAGTTGGGGCCTGATCCCAGCACCCCCAGGATCCTGAGATCATGACCTGAGCTGAAATCAAGAGTCAGATGCTTAACCAAAGGAGCCACCCAGGTGTCTCCCACTTTGCCCATTTTAAAAATTGGGTTTCTTCCTATCTTATTAAGCAGTAGGAATCTTTTATGTGTTAGGATGAACTCTTTGTGATATAAGTTACAAATTCTTTTCCTCAGTTTTTTATTTTTCTTTTCCCTTTGGTTTTTGTCTGTTTCATTTTTATATATATCTAAATGCAAACTTAACATGGCTAAAGTAGAATCCTGGATTTCCCCCCTCCTCCCTTCCTTTAATCTGCTTTTCTAGTTTTCCTCAATCAAGAAACAACCTCCATCTACTCATAGCCCAAACTCCAAATCAAGAAGTTATCCTTGATTTCTCTCTCTCTCTTTTTTTTTTTTGAGATTTATTCCCTTTTGGGTGTAGGCACTGTGGGGTGGTACAGAGTACAGAGATTTGGAATAAGACTTTGCAATTTTTTTAAGTAAACTACCCTCAATGTGAGGCTCAAACTCATGACCCCAACATCAAGAGTCACATGCTCTTCCCATTGAGCCAGCCATGCGCCAATCCTTGTTTTCTCTTATAGTTCCCATCTCTAATCCATCCTGAGTTGTATTGGTTTCCCCTCCAAATATATTTCTTAATCTTTTCATTTTCTTTATATCCACCAACTAAGTCCATCCTGCCCTAATTCTTCACCTGGGTGTCTGCTGTGGCTTTCCACTTGTTATGCCCCCAAACTGGCATCTTCTCTTCCCTGTAATGAGCCATCCACTTCTCTGTAGCTTATATGATTTTTTTCCAAACACATATCATCTGATTGTCATACCACCCCCTGAAATCACCCCTCCCATTGTTCAAACCCTCCTGTGTCTGCTTGTGTTTTATGATAAAGATAATTATAACTATGTAAAATAACCTAATCTATTTATCCAGTCTCACCTGGTACTAGGTTATTAACTACCCCACCCCTGCTACCTTTGAGTCTCTTGTCTCTGTCATGTTCCCTTCTGACTTGGGACTTTCACATAAATTGTTCTCTCCTGGAGCATTCCTCCTCCTCCATAAGTTTATGTCTAATTGTCCTACAGATCTTAGCTTACTGGACACTCTCTCTGGAAAAGCCAACCTTCCCTAATTAGGTGGCAACCCTCTTACAAGCCCTTGTAGCACCTTATATCTCTTTTCTATAGGACTTATATTTGCAATTTTATGCTTATTCTGTGATTCTTTGATAAACTCCATGAAGTAAGGAGTCTTGTCTGTTTCCTTTACTGATAAGTTCCTACTGTTTATTCCAGTGCCTAGCATATGGTTAGCTCTCAAGACATTTATTGAATGATTGTTTAATTAAAAGTTCACAGGTGTAGTGTTGTTTACAGAATGTACCATTTTACCCTTTCTGAAAAATGTGACTACTTTTGCTCTAGGCCAGTCTTTTTCATCTTTTCTGTAGGACTTGCCCAATACCACTAAGGTTCAGCAATCTCATCTCTGAAGTCTTAAAGCATTTCAGGGATGAAATGTATCTAGGCCACTGGTCTTGATTTCATTTAAATCCTGTGAGTGTTCTTCAACAGTCTTGGACTTCAGTTCCTTCTATCTTTTTTCAGGTGAATGTTAGTTTTTTGTTGTTGTTGTTTTTGTTTTTGAGTAGAGGACAATAACTTAGATCTATTTTCTGATCCACATCAACTCAGCATATCTAGGTGTGGTCCCCAACTTTTGTAAGTTTATTTTAAAATCAGTTATTTGGAATTTGGAGGTCAGAACAAATTATCCCATGGAAACCATGATAAAGTTGATACTTATATATTCATGCAAGTACCTTCAAAACCTTTTTAACCAATAGTGTGTCTTTTTTTTTTTTTTAAAGATTTTATTTATTTATCTGACAGAGAGAGACACAGCGAGAGAGGGAACACAAGCAGGGGGAGTGGGAGAGGGAGAAGCAGGCTTCCTGCCGAGCAGGAAGCCCCACGCGGGGCTCGATCCCAGGACCCTGGGATCATGACCTGAGCCGAAGGCAGATGCTTAACGACTGAGCCACCCAGGCGCCCCCAATAGTGTGTCTTAAATAGTACAATATTGGGGTACCTGGTTGGCTCAATTGAAAGAGCATGCAACTCTTGTTCTCAGGGTCATGAGTTTGAGCCCCACATGGGGTGTAGAGATTACTTAAGTAAAAACTTAAAAAAAAAAGTACAATATTAATTTGAACCCTGAATTTCTCTGATCTGAGTTGAGCTCTTTTTTTCAATCTGAATCATGAGGCCCTCGGAGTCTCAGAGAACTAAAGGGTTCTCTAGGATTGGCAGTGCTTAGGCGAAATATCAAGTAGCTGGGTAGAAGGAGATCCATTGAGTTGTTACTGAATTTCCTACCTTGTGGATGGATTGTAGAGAGTGGGGAGGTAAAGCTAGGTTTGGAAGTTTGAAATGTTTATGTTATTAAACTGTATGTTACTCATGGTAGTCAAATATCAGTTGGATTTAATAATGGGAATTGATTTATAGAGAATGGATTGATAAATCACTTTTTCTACTATTGGTAGAATAAAGGAAAATTATTAATTATGGGTGATGTGGTCTCATCTAGGAGGAAAACTAGTGCATTTTCTCCTCACTTATATGCAACACGGAGAAATTCTCCAAGGAGAGTAATTAGGATTTTTTGTTTTTTTGCAAGGCTGTGCTTTCCATAGACATGGTTTCTTTCTATACATGGATCATGAGTTTTAAGATGCTTTCAAACCATTTAAACTTTCTTATAACAAGTTTTGTCATGTACCAAATTCATTCCTGTGCCGTTTTCAGTAACAAAATGGTTCTCTCATTTGTATGTATAAAAACAATGCCAGAGACAAGAACAAAACTTATGATTCAACTGATTTTGGTACTCTCTTTGGGAAGAAGAAAAGACCTGTTGAGATGAAGATTATAATTTCAGCACAAAGGAAACATTCAAGGCCCAGGCAACTCTTAAATTCAATACTAATAATACATGAAATAAATTATAAGCCTTCCATTTCTGTCAGTTCTTGTAGGTACTTGCTTGCCAATACAGAGACAAGTTTGCTTAATTCTAGGTGTATTTCTTAGTGCAGAACACATCCACTTTAAAGTTTATTCTGTTACTTGTTTACAAAGTTAATACTAATAAAAAAAACTCAAGGTTTTTGAGAGATTCTTAGAATTTTCATGTTGGAAGGGATCTTAGAGGACATCTAGTTTAGTGCATGACTTTCCTACCATGGCCAGGCCAAACTGCATCCAGCGGCCTCTTCCTGCCCCCTGCTGGTCCCCTTCTTGTCTGCTATGCTTCAGATCACAGGTCTTCTTTGTTCCTTGAAATTGTCAAACTCTGTGGGTCTTTGTACTTCTGGAACGCTCTTCACCCATCCCTGTTCCTGTGGCTTGTTTCTTTACATTAAACAGATTTTGCTCAAATCTCAACTCCTCAGACAGGCCTTTCCCAGGCCACCCTATCTAAAAGAGGGTCGTCTCCTCCCCCCCCCCCCCCCCCCCAGTTATCGAAAGACTGTTTTCTTTCCTTTGTAATACTTGTCAGTGCCTGGAATGATCATGTTTATTTGTTTACTGTCTCTCTCCCCTCATTAGGCTCCATGAGAGCAAGGGCCTTGTTTGTGTTGTTCACTGCTGTATCCTGAAGCGTCTAAAGTGGGCTGGCCCACTGCAGCTATCTGACAGATATTTATAAGAATGCATGAGTAAGAGATTTATAAGAATGCATGAGTAACCATTGATGGTTCATTGATGTCCAGTCACTACTGAGCTGACATCTGTCTCCTTTTCACTTATACCTCTGATCTTCGTTCTTCCCCCTAAAGTAATTCAAATCATCTGCTCTATTCCCTCTTTCAAAGAGTCTTCAGACATTTAGATGTCCGCCATCTCTCATCAAAGTCAAACTTGCCTAGTTTTCTTACCAGCTCCTTATCTGGTATAGTTTTAGAGTGTGGTCATCATCCAGGTTATCCATCACTGAGAGTTTTGGTCACTCAGATAACATGAAACTGTAATTCAAGTCTGTCCAAGGGCTGATTTATTTCTGGTTTCCTTTATCCTGGGAGTGTAGCTCTGAGGTTTCTGCTTTAAGTGAGTGGTGGCTTATCAAACTTCCTCCTTTTGGCACTCTTGCCTTTGACTTTTGCTTCTGGGTTTTTAAAGGTTTTAAGAGCTTTTTTCTCCCATTTTTTTTCTGGATCTTCAAGTGCCTGAGAGCTGAAACCATTTTGGGTGGTTTGGATTATATCTCTGGGTCCTATTCTTTTGCCTTGATTTCAACCAGCTAATTCTTTACAATCTTAAGTCTTTGGGGTTTTTAGGCTGTTTTAAAATATTTCCTCCAGTATTTGTATTTGTCCTCAAAGGGATTTCATCCAAGTTATTTAGTTAGTTGAAGCTAAAGTATCTGAGTTTTTAGGTCTTAAAAATTACTCAGTGTTATTCATATAAAATTGTAGTGAAATCCAATTTGGCATACAGTTTTTTTCTCAGTATGAATACTGGTAGTTAAAAGACTGCTCTTGACACCTATGTTATGTATTTACCTCACACGTTTGAATTCTGATTCCCAGTTTGCATTACTCAATTTTCATTTCCATATAGAGAATAGGTGGGACCAAATGTTCTTTATATATACTTAGGTACATAACTTTTGGGGGGCTGGGTCTTCTTAGTGGGAATGATTTAATTTTTATCTCAAGGTTCCTTTGAAATGAGCCATGCCATTATTGGCAGAGTGGGATATTTAAATACTTCCTGGGTGTTCTTCCAAATCAGCTATAGAAAATAAAAGAATAATTCATTTTCAGAAGCACTCTGAGCATCTTTTACCTGTAATGTGACTGACTTAGATCTTCGTATGGCTGGCTCCTTCTTGTTACTGATATGTTTCAACTCAAATACCACTTTTTTAGAGAGGTCTCTGAGAAATTTTGCCTTTATGAATGATGTTTATTGTATGATTTTGTCAGATACTTTATCATGCTATAAACATTTAAAAGCATTTAATTATGGACATGCTGCTCTTTAGAAAGCTTGTATCAGTTTGTATTTCTACCATCAGCATGTGAAAAGGCACACTTCAAGTCAGTACTTTTCCACACCACATGGGTACTCTTATTTTTAAAAAGTTTCAGATTTCATAGGCAGCAAAGAATTTATTGGTTTTGATTTATTTTTTTCCTTTTAAACCAATATTTTGTGTTGGTACAGCTGTTATTTTTCATAAAGATGGGATAGTTTTTTTTGAAACAAAATAACTTATTTTTAAATAATTTCAGATTTAGAGAAAAGTTGCATAGATAGTACGAAGAATTTCCTGTTTCATAGACCCTTGACCCAAATTCCCCAAATGTTAACATTTTAATCATTCTTTGTCTCTTCCTCCATACACATGTACTTATTATTTTTTTCCTGAATGGTTTAAGTTGCAGACTTTATCTCTAAAAATGTTGGTGTTCGTTCTTTTTTTGTTAAAATTTTTTATTAGACTGTCTTATTCTAGAGATTCTGGGCTGCACCTTATTAATTCATCAATTGAACTATTATTGACATGAAACATTATTAGTTTCAAGTGTACAACATAGTGATTCGATATTTGTATATATTGTGAAATGATCACAGTAAGTCTAGTTAACATTCATCACTACACACAGTTACCAATTTTTATTCCTTGTGATGAGAACTTTAAAGATCTACTCTCTTAACAACTTTCAAATATATAATATTAACCACAGTCACATGTGGTACATCACTCATAATAATTTTAGTAAAAAAAATATTTTTTCTTGTCCTGGTTTAATCCAGTCCAGGATCATACATTATATTTAGTTATCACATCTCCTAATCTTCTTTTGTGGAACAGTTATTTGGTTCCCTGTCCTTTATAACTTAGACATTTTTAAAGAATACAGGACAGTTACTTAGTAGAATGTCCTTCAGTTTGGGCTTGTCTGTTTTACCTTTTTGGAAGGAATGCCACAGAAGTGACATTGTGTTGTATCCTATCAGAAGGCATATGATGTTGACTTGTTCTATTATTGACAATGTTAACTTTGATCACTTAATTAAGGTGGTGTCTGGCAGGATTCTTCACTATGAAATTACTATTTTTCCCCTTTTAATTAGTGGGTATTTTGTAGTGGAGCTACTTTGAGACTAGATAATATCCTGTTTTCCATCAAACCTTAAACCACTAGTTTCAGCATATGTTGATGATACTTGCCTGAAATAATTATTACCAGGGTGGTTGCCAAATGGTGATTTTCTAATTCCATCACTACATTTATTATTTGGAATTATACTCTCAGAAAGAGCTTTTCCTTCTCCCCTCATTTATTTATGTAAGTAAGGACTGGTGTGTTTTTATTTTATTCTATGGTTTATAATCTACTATTTTCATTTATTTTGTTTAGTTGTTTCTCATTTGACCAGAAGAGACTCCTGTGTCCTTCAGACATGCTCCTGTCATTCTTTGAGCATTACCAGCCTTTCTGGCACCACAAAAGTATATCCTGGGCTCATATTGTACTTTTCCTTGCTCTTGCCTGGGAATCAGCCATTTCTCTGAGGAAGCTGTTTCGTTTTATTGGTGCACTAACTGTCCTGGTGGGATGTTGGAGTGTCATTGCTTCTAGGCCTCCTCAGCAGACAGAGCTACGGAATATATATATGTGTGTATGTATATTTACACACACATTTATATCTATTTCTGCATCTTTATATTAAGAACTGAGCTCCTATGGTTAGCTCTAATTCCAAGCCTTCATCCTTTTCATATTTGTAACTTCTTTTTATGAGAATAAGAAGCCAAACTCTCATTATCCACAATGTATTTATTTACTTATTTGCTCAGTCCGAGAACACACATAATTTCATACCTCTGTGTAAAAACAAGTATATAAGTATAGTATTTGTTTATAAATAATTTTTTTTTGTTTTTAGCTTGAGGAGAATGTGTAGTTAAAACATTGTTTTCAAAAGTTACCTGGAGTTAATTCCTTTCCCCCTGACTCCCCCTCCCCGCTTCAATGTGGTTATGTTATTCATTTCAAATACAGTTAGGTACATTTGTTTTTGTTCCATTTTGGGTTCTTCTCTCTTGCTATTTTTTCTTTTTTCTTTTTTTTTTAAGTATATGAAACATTAACATTTAAAAAAACTGTACAAAATAATAGGATAGATTATTAGAGTGCTGAATATAAAACTTAATGGCTTTTTTCTTTTCTCTTTCAGGGAATCATTTAATACTTCACATTAGAACAAATATGTGAAAGTCCCTGCCAACCTGTGAGAATTTCTTCCTTCGACATTTTGGTTCTACTTCACAACTTTCTTAGAAGTTCTTTCTTGATGCCATGTTCTGTGGCTTGCATCAAAAGAGGAGTTTGTCTTCATGAAGATTCCTAACATTGGTAATGTGATGAATAAATTTGAGATCCTTGGGGTTGTAGGTGAAGGTAAGTTTAGCATTCCTTGAGTTTCTGAGCAATGTATGTAGTTATACTTACCACTGAAAAAGTTACTAATTCAGATCCTGTTAATTTTTACCTATATTAATTCAGATATGTGCTTAAGTGAAATATTAAAAATAAAATTGTGCTATTTGGGTTTTATTCTCCAATTGAAAGTTAATATTTTAAAGCCCTTTAAAATTTACTAAATCAGATATTTCTTAAGGCTGCCTTCATCTCTTTTTTCTTTTTTTTTTTTTAAAGATTTTATTTTTTTTAAGTAATCTCTACACTGAAGGTGGGGCTCAAACTCACAACCCCGAGGTCGAGTTGCATGCTCTTCTGACTGAGCCAGCCAGGTTTCCCAAGGCTGCCTTCATTTCATTGTTTTCATTAGCAATTACGGTTTCATAGTCTATAATTTTTTGTTACATTTTATTTTTATATCAAGTTTATTTTGGATAACTTAAAATTTATTTGTATAAGTTAAATTTTGCTTAATACATGGTAAATAAGTGAATAAGCTTCTATTTGTCTTTGAGAATGACAGACCACATTTTTATAAATTCTGAGGCACACAACTTGGTTATATTTTAACATTTCTGAAATCAGGATGTGAGTTATAATCCATAGCATGTCATGGTTTAATTGGCAGTTCTTTTCCCCCCCTAGTAGTACATAAAATAATGCTTATGATTAATGACATCATTAATTTGATGAAATATGGTAATTCATTTTTCATAAGTCTTCCTGATTTTCCTTCCTTTTTTTTTCTTTTTAAAGATTTTATTTATTAGAGCAGGAGAGAGCACAAGTGGAGGGGAGGGGCAGAGGGAGAGGGAGAAGCCAACTCCCCACTGAGCAGGGAGCCCCATGTGTGGGGCCGATCACAGGACCTTGGGATCATGACCTGAGCATGGGCAGACACTTAACCCATGGAGCCATCCAGGTGCCCCCCTGATTTTTCCTTCTTAGTAATTTTTGCTTTTGACTTAAAGATAACTTTATGGAGATTTTGAGAAATGATTCTGTTAACAGGGTATGAGTAATTATAATTATGGTTTCTTAGCATTTATTTATTTTTTTAGAGGGGGAAGGGAGGAGGAAGAGGGGCAGAGTGAGAGGGAGAGAGAGAATCTTAAGCAGGCTTCACGCCCAGCCTGGAGCCCAGTGTGGGGCTTGATCGCATGACCACTTGAGCTGAATCAAGAGTCAGAGGCTTAACTGACTGAGCCACCCAGGCGCCCCTAGCATTTATATCTTTAAAGCAAATGTTATAAAAATTTTTATTTTATGAATTTTCAAATGTGAATTTTAAAAGAAGTTTTGAAGATTTACCTGTGAACAGCAAAGCTGTTCTAGATTTTAATATTAAGTAGTTAAATCCTTTTCAAATAAAGAGAAACAATTAAAATACAGTCCGGGTGACTGGGCGGTGCAGTCGGTTAAGTGCCTGATTTTGGTTTCGGCTCAGGTTGTGATCTCAGGGCTGTGAGATCAAGTCGCACATTGTGCCCTGTGCTGGGCACGGAATCTGCTTGGGATTCTCTCTCCCTTTCCTTCTGCCCCTCCCCCTGTGCTCTTGTTCTCTCTCTGTCTCTCTCTTTCTCTCTCTAAAATAAATAAATAAATCTTAAAAAAAAAATACAGTCTAATTATTGGGTGCTTGCTTTAAGGTCTGAAGTTGAAACTATATAAAAAGAATGGATCCTTCTCCCTTCACCAGTCAACTCCTTTTCCTTTTCTTCATTGATAGTAATTATGTAAATAAAATTCATTCTTTTTCTTTTTTTTAGTAATTTCTTTTTAAAAAGATTTTATTTATTTATTTGAGAGAGAGAGAGAGAGAACACAGAGGGAGAGTGACAGGGAGAAGCAGACTCCCCACTGAGCAGGGAGTCCGATGTGGGGCTCTATCCCAGGACCCTGAGATCATGACCTGAGCTGAAGGCAGACACTTAATCGACTGAGCCACCCTGGCACCCCAATAAAATTCATTCTTGATATCTTATCTACTGTTTTATATAGCTGCCTTTTTTTGTTTGTTTTTTTCCAAAGTGTTATAATTAGAAACTAATGCAGTAAAGCTACTGATTGGAGCCAGTCAGCTCATAGGGTGTAGCAGGGTTGGAATGTTTCAAATTCTGGGCCCCAGTTTTTCTGGATCACAACCTTGGTTTTCTTAGTATACCTGTAGGTGATCATCTCCTTAGGAATTAGCTCAGATTAACTAAACTACTAGAGTGCTCAGAATATGTCAGTTTTAGTTATAGTCAGAACCATCATTGCTATATATTTTTTCTTTGTAAACTACCTCAGAAATACATATATATTATGGAAACTAAAAACTGTCTAGTAAACTCTGCACTCCTGTAGCCTGGGCCGTGTGTTTTCATTCCATCGAAAAACTGGCATGAGCAGTTAAAATGGGATTGAAGGATTGCCTGGTGATTGTGGAATTAAGTTGGATGGTTGTAGTAGCTGATTCCGTCCTGACTATGATAATAAGATTCATCCATCTCCACCAAAGTGAGGGAGACTTGTTCCGGTTCTCCAGATTCTGTTTGAGACACATTTCCCAATTTCATCTCTCTGAAGTTCCCTTGTCATAGATGTATGCAGACTTTGTCTGTCTGTTAATGTTCTTGACATTTCTACAAACCTCAAGTTACTGTACATTACATTTTTTTTTTTTTAGATTATTTATTTATTTATTTATTTGACAGAGAGAGAGAGATAGCGAGAGCAGGAACACAAGCAGGGGGAGTGGGAGAGGGAGAAGCAGGCTTCCCGCTGAGCGGGGAGCCGGATGTGGGACTCGATCCCAGGACCCTGGGATCATGACCTGAGCCGAAGGCAGACGCTTAACGACTGAGCCACCCAGGTGCCCCTGTACATTACATTTTGATTCTGCTAATTAGGTTGTCACAGTTTTAACTCTAACTTCAGTTTCCTGGGTACCTTGCTGTCAACTCTGTTCTGCCTCTAAAGAGGTTTTTCGGCTAGGTAAGAGGATAAGTAACCCAAACTGTAGTGATGAATCTCATCAAAGTATACCAAAGAAAGTGGAAGTGCTTGGCTATAAATGGCCAGAAAGCCTTGGACTACTTATGGTCTGTGCCTTTGCACTGAGTCTTTATTTATGGCAAAAATGTAGCAATTCCTACTAGTTATTAATTGGAATGCTTAAGCCTATATTATTCTGCCTGTCAGAAAAGACATTCCAGTATCCTGGAAGAGTACTTAAATGTCTCCTAGGACTGAGAACATATTTGGTAGGCTTGGTACCTGAGCTTACTATTGGGAAACAATTAGCTTTTAAATTTTACGTTTTCTACAGTCTTTTGAGTTTTTTTTTTTTTCCATTTACTCTTAAAGTTCTTATGTCCATATCTTGTCTCCAGTAATTTTGAGCTTAAATTTAAAACGTTTCAAGTGAAGTTTTCTTTAAAAAGAGAAACATTTAAAAATACTTGTTGGGTAAATGAGTTGCTTATACTCTTGTTTTATAAAAAAAAGATATATACTAAATATCCACATTTTGTTTGTATGAGGCTCATTGCATTATCACTGCAGGGTATTGTCATTTTAGGAACCATTATTATATCAGATACTGATAGCCAATATAAATGTAATAGAACTTTTATTTCTCTAAGAGCTATGGTTTGTATATGTCCCCTAATTTTTTATTTCTTTTTATTGTAGGAGCCTATGGAGTTGTACTTAAATGCAGACACAAGGCAAGTACATGGTTTTTAAAAAGAAAATAATGTATATGTTTAACTGTTTAGAAACTAATGTATTGTTCTGTGCATGTGGGCATATAATTAAAACTGTCTGGCTACGATAATGATGCTTAATGAAGTAGAATGAACATGTGAACCTAGAAAAAGACTACTTTTGGACAAGCTTTATCATGATTAGGTAGTCATTAGTTATTTGCAGTCATATGCTGTTTTTTCTCAACTGCCCTAGTGTATAGGTGAAAAGCTTCCTAATGGGAAGAGAGAAAAGGTGATATAGAAGAAATCAAGGTAGTGACAGATTTATGTTCAAGTGCTTATGAGCAAGAAGAAGTTTCATTCAGTCATTATTTTTCACGTAGACCCAGTAACTTACAGTGCTTGGTAGATCTGAATCCAGATTTCGAAAGGTAGCAGATAGGTGTTTGGTTATGAAATAGGGCTTCAGATAATTGTGTATGATTATCATTATTGGTTGTAGTTGATCACCCTTGAATAGCCTTGAAATGGATCTTACTATATAGATTATTTACTATACTATATAGTATAGATTATTTGACTGTTATCACCAATTATTCAGGGAAGTTATTTCAGGATTCCCATAGCTGTTGCTCAGTGATAAGCGTGTTTTACTCAGAGACTAAGGTGGCAAGTGTTGCAGCTGTAATAATTTTAAATGTTAGGTTAAATATTTTCCTGTTATGGTATACCTAGTCTGAGTATTAGTATCTGCCTCATGCTATTTTGTGTATAATTTTGTTAAGACCAAAGATTAAAGTTTTTTGTGATATTTTCTAATGGAATTATTTATATCTGAGATGAGTTTAAAAATTTAGCTCAAGACATAATTTAAACTCTCAAATCTATCATGACATATATGTATGTGTATATATGCATAAATAAGATACCGTTTTTATGTTTTTTCTTTCCTGTTGTACAAAATAGTATGTTTTGGATATAAGGCTTCATGACAGTTGATGTATTTTTGGGTTTTAGATCATAAATCTCTTCCATTAATTTTCTATTCTTAAAATTGGGTGTTCAAAGTATCTATGTTGGTAATAGTTACCTGAAGATCTCTGCCAGTAAATCCTCAAAAAATGGTTTGAATACTGTGGTTATTGATTTAGGATGATTAAGAATTTAAAATAATAAATTAAACACAATCAAAATAAATTTAGCACCTTGAATACCTCATTAAGGAATATTACTGCAGTTGGAAATTAAACAAATGAAAAGCTCTCTAATGAATTGCTATACTGTTAATGAGTTGCCTTGAGTTATAATACATTTCTGAAGCTTTAAAAAAAATAAAATTCCTTGGTGGATACTACTCAGGGGAAATAGGTTGTAAATTTGACTCTTTAAATAAACATAATACTTCCTTTTATACCATGGCTCTGTTTATGTAGCATAATAAATGGACGCTTCAGTTCTTAGTCTTAATCTTTGAGTTTTAAAATTGAAAGATTTCTGATACATAATGCAAATCTTCTAACAGTGTTTTCTCTCAGTCTTGTCCCACTTCTTCCTATGACTGTTTCCCCTATACTTTTTTTTTTGACCTTATCTAAGCTCTCTTTGTGCCTTTTATGTAAAAATAAACTTTACTAGTTGAATATATTGTTTTTATCTTTCCCTGTGTCTGGTTTATTCGTGTATGAAGATATGTTTGTTACCTGTACCTGGTTCTCATAATGCACACTGTTAATCCCAGCAAGATGGGCCCATAATGAAAGTAGATGAGAACAGGTTATCTCTGCTCTTGGGAAACCAACTCTAAACATGAACTCAGATTCCTAGGGCAGTTTGAGTTAAAAGGACGAATAAACCATAGTTTTCTTGCTCTTGTCTGGCTTACGGTCTGAAGAGGTAGAAGAGATACTTGAAAAAATAACCCATGAGGTTGCTGCAAATGACATTGCATCTAAAAAATATCTCTTTTCACTGCCCTTCACTAAATGAGGGACTCACAGACCAGCTCTCCAAGTATTGTTGCTTTTTCCTTTACATGCATCTAAAAAGATATTGCTGGATGGAAAATGTAAAGCTAAATTAGTGCCTACCTCAGAGTAATATAAAACTCTTTTTAGAATCTGAAACTGTTTAGTCATTAGACTTGTTAGAGATATATCCTCTTTTCAGCTAGAATCAGAGCTTCAGTCTTTTCCGCATTATCCAAAAAGAGAGAATTTGATGCTTCTAAGATTTACCCTTTGGGATCAAACAAATGGACTACTATGAAATCTCATGTTATATTTAAAAATGGATATAATCCTCCCTGTTGTACCCATGATATGTAAAATAATCATACCTATATATTTTGAATAGCTTTTATTTATTATTATTTTTTAAGATTTTATTTATTTATTTGACAGAGAGAGACACAGCGAGAGAAGGAACACAAGCAGGGGGAGTGGGAGAGGGAGAAGCAAGCTTCCCGCAGAACAGGGAGCCCGATATAGGGCTCGATCCCAGGACCCTGGGATCATGACCTGAGCCGAAGGCAGACGCTTAACAACTGAGCCACCCAGGCGCCCCTTGAATAGCTTTTAAAGACTTAATGAAACGCTTATAAAAATGTATAAATCAGGTCTGTATGATTACGTATGCGTAGGTACGTGTGATCACTTATGCATCAATTTGATCTCTTTTGGATAAGGTTAGCTGTGGGTGTATATATAATTAAATAATTCCTAGCGCATTATATATTTGAGCAAGTATGAAAGAAAGTTATTGTTTTAAATCATATACTGTTGCAAGAAATTTAGAGGTCATGTTTATAAACAAATGTATCTTGTCTATTGTGAACACAAAGTGGTATTGGGTTATTCTAGGCCAAAGACCATACTTATTAATTTTCTGAAACAAATGCTGAACAATTAAAAAAGAAATACATAACTGTACTCTCTTTTTCACAGCTTCTGTTTATTGTATATATGCACATTGGCATATATATGAAAATTCTTAGCAGTAAGTGTTAAGCTACTTAACGGCACCTTAGGACTACTCACATTTGGAAGAAGTTCTCATTTGGACCTTTACTCTCCAGATATGCATTGCTGGTTCTCTTTTTATTTGCATGTCTGCTTTGAAGTGCTTATGCTTATTTTACAGCATACTTTTCTTTGCAGAAACTCAGAGAGGTCATCCTTACAACAAAGTCGGGCAAATGGAATGTAGTGACATAGGGAGATGTGATTAGAACTGGAGACAAGGCTTTGTGCAGCCTGATTGAGAGAGGTTGGGGGGGCAATGCTAATTGATCCTAGGACAAGGAAGTGGTGATTCATGTATTTCCTTTCCTGTGGCTGAGGTTGACATATGAGAAATTTTTGTTTGTTTTGAAGTGGTAGGTGACATATAGCTAATTACACAAAGGCATGAAGAATCCAGCATTGGGGTAGAGCGTAGAAGTATTTAATACATAATAAAGTTGACTTAAATTATAGAACCAAAAATGAACGCCACTGTAGAGAGCTATTGTAGAGTACCAGGTCCCTGTGGAAGGATTAGAGATGATCCCAGGGGTTTGTGCTAAACTGAAAAATCACTGCTATTATTTATATGACTTACAAACTTATAAAGGGTATGTAAGTTTTGGGGGAGAAATAATGAGTTTGGCTTTCATAAAAAAGAATAAAATGGCAGCAGAATACCAAACCTGATAATAAATACCACATATTGAGCATCTAACGTATGCCAGTTAACTCTGCTAGATGTTGTCCATTTACTACTCACAACAGCCCTACTCTTACACCGTTTTACAAATAAGAAAGCGGAGTCATTAGAGAGGTTCTGTGTTAGGGCCAAGATTATGCAGCTAAGAAGTGGTGGAACCAGGCTTCGTCTGATGCCAGAAATCACTAACTTGAGCATAACTGTGAAATGTTATGGACCTCCAAGGGGGGGTGCAGAGCAGAGTTAAGGGCATGCCTTAAATAGTTGTACCGAAAGGAGTGGGAGGCAGACATCTAGAAAGCAAGGAAGAAAGATTTTTAAAAATGGTACTCACCAACAGTGTAAAAATCCATAAAAAGATCCATGATGATAAGGATTGAGGGATGAGAAAACCCATTTAATTTAATATTGTCATTTATTGATGACCCCTTTAAGTGAAATGGTACATTGAATGCCAAATTGCAGGAGGTTAAGGAGAGAGCAGGTTGAGAAAATCCAGATTGTGCCATTTTTCTCTTTTGAGGGTTGAGAAATTGAGATTGAGAGTAGTAGGAGGAATAGATGTGATTAAATATTCACTAGTCAGGAATACCCATATTTTGCCCCACTAAAAAGCATTCTTGGGTTATTAATCACTTATTATGCACAATTTGTCTTTTGCTATAAGCGTTCATTTTTAGCATGCATTATATATTTTGAATTACTGATTCCTGTTTTTCTTTTTCAGATTAATTTTGTTTTCTACAAAAAAGCTGAATGGTGATTCGGTCATTTTTAAAAATAAAAAACAACTATTTTAAGCAGATACTTGAGGGAAAAGTCAATGAACCATCACCAGTTTAACAGATTATTTATAGTGTGCCATCTAAAATCGTAGTTATTTTCTACTAAAAATAAACGTTGTTTCAGCTTTTTTCCACATTATATGAAAGAAGCCTTAAAAATTTTTTTTAGATTTAAGTTTTACAAGTGAATTGAGCTTTTAAAACACAACTTAAAAGAGATGAATCAACAATGGCAAACTGAATATATGGGATTAATTATATTATTTTCTTTGTCATTACTTTCCTCCTTATTTAAATATAAGTAGGATGTGGATTCCTGCTTCTTGTGTACAAAATTTCTACCATCTGAAGAAAATTAGAGGCTTGGGTTTTTAATAAAGATTGTAAGTAGCTGGAAATATTTCAGTATTATTTCACCATAATCATTTTTTTTAAGTAATCACACTTTTCTAAATGACTTTAATTTACTGCAGGTTATGGAGATTAACGAGATGCCACTGTTCAACTGGACATTGGGTCAGGAACAAAGATCATAGGAATTAGTGGGGGAGGATATCTTCTGTCTACTCTTAAAGGGTCACTCATAAACCATTACTTCTGTGTGGGTTCCTCTCTTGACCTAGCTTTTCTTGCTGATCCAATTAATTGTAGAACAGTTTCTGGAACACTACGAAAGTCTTTTAAAAATCATACTTCTTTGTATTATAATATTCTGTATTTCAGATTCTGCTAAATTTAAATTTAATTAATTAACATATAATGTATTATTAGTTTCAGAGGTAGAGGTCAGTGATTCATCAGTCTTATATAATACCCAGTGCTCATTACATCACATGCCCTCCTTAATGTCCATCACCCAGTTACCCCATCCCCCCACCCCTCTCCCCTCCAGCAACACTCAGTTTGTTTCCTATGAATAAGAGTTTCTTATGGTTTGTCTCCCTCTCTGATTTCGTCTTGTTTTATTTTTTCCTCTCTTCCCCTATGATCCTCTGTTTTGTTTCTTAAATTCCACATATGAGTGAGATCATATAATTGTCTTTCTCTGATTAACTTATTTCGCTTAGCACAATACCCCCTAATTCTATCTACGTCATTGCAAATGGCAAGATTTCATTTTTTGATGGCTGAGTAGTATTCCATTGTGTGTGTGGATGATTTTCATCCATTTTGAGTCTATTTTTGTGAATGGTGTAAGGAAATGGTCCTGTTTCATTCTTCTGCATATGGCTGTCCAATTTTCTCAACACCATTTGTTGAAGAGACTGTCTTTTTTCCATTGGATATTCTTTCCTGCTTTGTCCAAGATTAGTTGACCATAGAGTTGAGGGTCCATTTCTGGGTTCTCTATTCTGTTGCATTGATCTTTATGTCTGTTTTTGTGCCAGTACCATACTGTTTTGATGATTATAGCTTTATAATAAAGTCCAGAATTGTGATGCCACCAGCTTTGGTTTTCTTTTTCTACATTCCCTTGGGTATTCAGGGTCTTTTCTGGTTCCATACAAATTTTAGGATTATTTGTTCCGGCTCTGAAAAAAGTTGATGGTGTTTTGATAGGGATTGCATTGAATGTATAGATTGCTCTAGGTAGCATAGACATTTAACAGTATTTGTTCTTCCAATCCATGAAAATGGGACGTTTTCCCATTTCTTTGTGTCTTCCTCAATTTCTTTCATGAGTGTTCTATAGTTTTCTGAGTACCGATCTTTTGCCTCTTTGGTTAGGTTTATTCCTAGGTATCTTATGGTTTTGGGTGCAATTGTAAATGGGATCGACTCCTTAATTTCTCTTTCTTCTGTCTCATTGTTAGTGTATAGAAATGCGACTGATTTCTGTGCATTGATTTTATATCCTGCCACATTGCTGAATCCTGTGAGTTCTAGCAATTTTGGGGTGGAGTCTTTGGGTTTTCTACATAAAGTATCATGTCATCTGTGGAGAGTGAGAGTTTGACTTCTTTGCTGATTTGGATGCATTTTATTTCTTTTTGTTGTCTGTTTGCTGAGGCTAGGACTTCTAGTACTATGTTGAATAGCAGTGGTGATAGTGGACATCCCTGCCGTGTTCCTGACCTTAGGAGAAAAGCTCTCAGTGTTTCCCATTGAGAATGATATTCACTGTGGGCTTTTTGTAGATGGCTTTTATGATACTGAGGTATGTTCCCTCTATCCCTACACTGTGAATTCAGAGTTTTAATCAAGAAAGGATGCTGTACTTTCTCAGATGGTTTTTCTGCATCTATTGAGATGATCATATGGTTCTTGTCCTTTGTTTTATTTTTTATTTTTTATTTTTTTTTAAGATTTTATTTATTTATTTGACAGAGAGAGACACAGCAAGAGAGGGAACACAAGCAGGGGGAATGGTAGAGGGAGAAGCAGGCTTCCCGCAGAGCGGGGAGCCTGATGCGGGGCTTGATCCCAGGACCCTGGGATCATGACCTGAGCCGAAGGCAGATGGTTAACGACTGAGCCACCCAGGCGCCCCAGTCCTTTGTTTTATTTATGTAGTGTATCACATTGATTAATTTGTGGATGTTGAACCACCCTTGCAGCCCAGGAATAAATCGCACTTGGTTGTGGTGAATCATCATTTTAATGTACTGTTAGATCCTATTGGGTAGTATCTTGGTGAGAATTTTTGCATCCATGTTTATCGGGGATATTGGTGTGTAATTCTCCTTTTTGGTGGGGTCCTTGGTTTTGGGATCAAGGTAATGCTGGCCTCACAGAATGAGTTTGGAAGTTTTCCTTCCATTTCTATTTTTTGAAACAGCTTCAGAAGAATAGGTGTTAATTCTTCTTTAAATGTTTGGTAGAATTCCCCTGGGAAGCCATTTGGCCCTGGGCTCTTGTTTGTTGGGAGATTTTTGATTACTGCTTCAATTTCCTTGCTGGTTATGGGTCCGTTCGGTTTTCTGTTTCTTCCTGTTTCAGTTTGTTAGTTTGTATGTCGCTAGGAATGCATCCATTTCTTCCAGATTGCCTAAGTTGTTGGCATATATTGCTCATGATATGTTCTTAATAATTGTTTGTTTTTCTTTGGTGTTGGTTCTGATCTCTCCTTTTTCATTGATGGTTTTATTAATTTGGGTCCTTTCTCTTTTCTTCTTGATAAGTTTGGCCAGGGGTTTATCAGTCTTATTAATTCTTTCAAAGATCCAGCTTCTTGTTTCGTTGATCTGTTCTACTATTCTTTTGGTTTCTATTTTATTGATTTCTGCTCTGATCCTTATTATTTCTCTTCTGCTGGGTTTAGGCTTTATTTGCTGTTCTTTCTCCAGCTCCTTTAGGTGTAAGTTTAGGTTGTGTATTTGAGACCTTTCTTGTTTCTTGAGAAAGACTTGTATTACTATATACTTCCCTCTCAAAGATTTTGAACAGTTGTGTTTTCATTTTCATTTGTTTCCATGAATTTTTTAAATTCTTCTTTAAATTCCTGGTTGACCGATTCATTCTTTAGTAGGATGCTCTTTAGCCTCCATGTATTTGAGTTCTTTCCAAATTTCCTCTTGTGATTGAGTTCTAGGTTCAAAGCATTGTGGTCTGAGAATATGCAGGAAATGATCTCAGTCTTTTGGTACTGGTTGAGACCTGATTTGTGACCCAGTATGTGATCTGTTTTGGAGAATGTTCCATGTGCACTCGAGAAGAATGTGTGTTCTGTTGCTTTAAGATGGAATGTTCTAAATATATCTGTGAAGTCCATCTGGTCCAGTGTGTCATTCAAAGCCCTTATTTCCTTGTTGGTCTTCTGCTTAGATGATCTGTCTATTGCAGTGAGGGGGGTGTTGAAGTCCCCTACTCTTACTGTATTATTATTGATGTGTTTTTTTAAATTTTATTATTAATTGGGTTATATAATTGGCTGCTCCCATGTTAGGGGCATAAATATTTACAATTGTTAGATCTTCTTGTTGGATAGACCCTTTAAGTATGATATAGTGTCCTTCCTCATCTCTCAATACAGTCTTTGGTTTAAAATCTGATTTGTCGGGACGCCTGGGTGTCTCAGTCAGTTAAGCGCCTGCCTTTGGCTCAGGTCATGATCCCAGGGTCCTGGGATCGAGTCCCGCATCGGGCTCCTTGCTCAGCGGGGAGCCTGCTTCTCCCTCTGCCTGCCTCTTCCCCTGCCTGTGCTCTCTCTGTCTGACACATAAATAAGTAAAATCTTAAAAAAAAATAAATAAAATCTAATTTGTATGATGTAAGGATTGCCACCCCAGCTTTCTTTTGATGTCCATTAGCATGATAAATGGTTTTCCATCCCTCACTTTAAATATGGAGGTGTCTTTGGGTCTAAAATGTGTCTCTTGCAGATAGCATATTGATGGGTCTTGCTTTTTTATCCAATCTGATGTCCTGTGTCTTTTGATTGGGGCATTAAGCCCATTTACATTCAGAATTACTATGGAAAGATATGAATTTAGTGCCATTGTATTACCTGTGAAGTGACTGTGTCTGTATATTGTCTCTGTTCCTTTCTGGTCTATGTTACTTTTGGGTTCTATCTTTGCTTAGAGGATCCCTTTTAATATTTCTTGTAGGGCTAGTTTGGTGACCACGAATTCTTTTAGTGTCTGTTTGTCCTGGAAGCTTTTTTATCACTCCTATTTTGAATGATATCCTAGCTGGGTGAAGTATTCCTGGCTGCATATTTTTCTCATTTAGCACCCTGAGTATATCATGCCAGTCCTTTCTGGCCTGCCACGTCTCTGTGGATAGCTCTGCTGCCAATCTAATGTTTCTACCCTTATAGGTTACAGACCTCTTGTCCTAAGCTGCTTTCAGGATTTTCTTTTTGTCTCTGAGATTTGCAAGTTTCACTATTATATGTCAGGGTGTTGACCTATTTTTATTGATTTTGAGGGGGGTTCTCTGTGCCTCCTGGACTTTGATGTCTGTTTCCTTCCCCAGATTAGGGAAGTTCTCTGCTATAATTTGCTCCAGTATACCTTCTGCCCCCCTCTTTCTCTCCTCTTCTTCTGGGATCCCAATTGTTTTAATATTGTTTCACTTTATTATATCACTTATCTCTTGAATTCTCCCCTCGTGATCCAGTAGTTGTTTATCTCTCTTTGTCTCAGCTTCTTTATGCTCCATCATTTTGTCTTTTATATCACTAATTCTCTCTTCTTCATTTATCCTATCAGTTAGAGCCTCCGTTTTTTATTACATCTCATTAATATCCTTTATGATATCCTTTTGATATCTACTTTAGTTCTTTTATTTCTCCAGAGATTCTCTAGTGTCTTCTATGCTTTTTTCAAGCCCAGCTAATATCTTTATAATCGTTATTCTGAACTATAGTTCCAACATTTTATTTATATCTATACTGATTAGGTCCCTGGCAGTCAGTACTGCCTCCTCTTCTCTTTTTTGAAGTGAGTTTTTCCATCTTGTTATTCTGTCCAGAGAAGACTAGATGAACGAGAGAATGAAATACTGAAATGGCAACAATGACCCCAGAGAAATATACACTAAACAAATTAGTAGAGACCCAAACCCAGAAAAAAAGAAATTAAAAAACAAAAAGATAATATAATCAGACAGGTGAATATAGGAATGCACTGGATCCTGTGTGTATTTTGGTCAGTTTGTTAGGAAACTAAATCCCCAAAATTGTAAAGAAAGAAAAACTTATATATGTATGAAAATAAAATTAATTACAATGAAAGGATAGAATGTAACTGTAAAAATGAAAATTAAGAGAGAAAGGGGGAAAAAAAAAGAATATAAACAGACAGGTGAACAGAGCAATACACTATGTCCTGAGTGTATTTTGGTTGGTTTGTTAGAAGAAACTGCATCCGAAAATTGTAGAGAAAGAAAACATATATATATACACAAAAATAAAATTAAATACATTGAAAGGATAGAATATAACTGTAACGATGAAAATTAAAAAAAAATTTTATTTTTTTTTTTTTTATTTTTTTTTTTTTAAAGATTTTATTTATTTATTCATTAGAGACAGAGAGAGAGAAGCAGAGGGAGAAGCAGGCTCCCAAGGAGCAGGGAGCCCGATGCGGGACTCGATCCCAGGACCCTGAGATCATGACCTGAGCCGAAGGCAGACGCTTAACCATCTGAGCCACCCAGGCGCCCAAAAAAAAATTTTAAAAAAGAGTTGACAAAATAAGAAATTGTTTGAAAATGAAAGAGAAAAAAACCAAATTGAAAGACTAAAGAATCGTGGGGGGCAAAAAAACCCATGAATTCTGTATACTATTTTCCCCTAACGCTGGAGTTTTGCAGTTCTCTGTGACTGGTAAATTTGGTCTTAGAGGGATGTTCTTGCTGATCTTCTGGGGGAGGGGCCTGTTGCATTGATTCTCAAGTGTCTTTTCCCGGGGTGGAATTGCACGTCCTTGCCAGGGGGCCAAATTAAGTAATCTGCTCAGTATTGTTCTTTGTGGCTTTTGTTCCCTGAAGGCTTTCTGCGCCACTTAAGAGGATGAGAGTGAAAATGGTGGCCTCCCAATCTCCAGCCCCAGAGCCAAAAGAGCTCGGCTCCCCACTCCTCAGTGCACCCTCAGGGAAAAGCAGTCAATCAATCACTCCTATCTCCCTGGTCTCCATCTGCATTCCATGCTCACCCAGCCGCTGACTGAGTATGTCTCTCTCAGCCACGTGACCCTATTTCGAGTCTCTAAACCCTGCAGACTCCTGCAGCTCACACCCATGCTGCTCCTCGGGGGAAGGGAGGAGAGGGTTTCGTGGCAGTGCTGCTGCTCGCTGGGCCCCTGCTCAGAGAGCAGTTGCCCGACTGTGCCGCGGTTGGAGGTATATGGTAACCCCTAGCTGAGAGCCCGCTTCTGGGCTCACTGATTGCAGCTGTCTTCCCCATTCCAATGCTTGGGAGCTCTGCCACACTCAGACACCCCTGGTCTTCCTGTGACCCCGAGGATCCTGAGACCACACTGTCCCACCTAGGATTCTGCCCCACTTCACCACATGAACACCTTTCAGGCAGGGACGTTCCTCACTGGAGTAGACTTCTAAAAGTTCGATTTTGTGCTCTGCTGCCAAATTACTTTGTGGTGCCCGCAGATGGAGGCCCCTCTTGCCCCACCCCCCCTACCCACATGTATCTTTCCATATATTGCCTGGGATTTACTTCTGTGCACCTCCTACTGCAGAAAGTGGTTACTTTTCTCTTTGTAGAGTTGCAGCTATTCTTTTCTTAGATCTCTGGTTGAGTTCTCAGGTTTTCAGAATGATTTGATAGCTATCTAGCTGAATTCCTGGGACCAGAGGAAACTAAGTTCTCCTACTCCTCCACCATCTTGGGCTCAGCTCTCTGCTAGTGTTTTGATACAGGGCAAACTACTTATGTTTCTGTTGTCTTATTATCAATAAAAGAAATAATGGCTCATACAGGGCAAACTACTTATGTTTCTGTTGTCTTATTATCAATAAAAGAAATAATGGCTCATATATCAGTTCATAGGTGAGTCTGACTTCTTCAGGCAAATAAAAGAATTTTGGGCTTTTACCAGCTTCATGGTTACCTTTGTCCTCATCATCCTAATCTAGATTTGCTTTGTTTGTTTGGTTTTTAGTAAATGGGATAAAGAAATCGTCATTTAGAACTGGCTGGTACTAACTCTGCGTGCATTGTCTGTCTACACAGAAGACTTTACCTTGTTCATCCTTCTCACAGTGACTCAATTCCTAAATGATTTGTCCCTCCCTCCCCCACACACTCCTCTACCCCCTTCTAGAGGATGAGTTGGCAGGGACACTAGATGGACTCTAAAGTCTTCTTTTCCACTAATCATAAAAACATAGTTCAAAGAAAAGAACATTCTATACCTTCTTCAGATGAGTAATTTCATTAGTCTCTGATAAATGTCTGTGCTTAAGGGATTTACACTAGCTCTTTAATGCATCTTCTTTTCAAAACTTCAGGAGCAAAAATGAAAGTGAATCTTTTTTCTTTTTTTTTTTTTACACAGGCCTGAATTATATATTCACTGGTAATATAAGAAAAGGAACTGATCAACAAATGCCCATATGATGGATACTTTTAAGTAGTTAAGCATAACTATCAGTTGTTGAAAGCAGTAACTGGAAAGTAGTACACAATGATCTATTTCTGTATAAATAGTAATCCAACCCTGAAATACTATTAGAAGCTATAGCTGATATTCTACAATGCTTTTGAGCTTTATTTACTCTTTCTGAATTTAAAGGTTTGTTTCATATGTTAAAGCCTTTTAATTTTAAAATATCCAAAATTTTTGGACCTTCTGTACTTAAAGCACTGTTCTAGGCATGGCATTATAAAGTACAATTCAACCAAATATCTGCTTAAGCAAAATCTGTTGAGTGCCCACAAAATGTCAGGTACTCTGCCTGGCACTGGCTCTGTAGAAGTCAGTAAGTAATTCCTATTTTTGAGGAATTTAGCCTAGCACGTATAAATCAAAAATGTAAGATGCTGTTTTCTTTTGTCAAGAAGCTTAACACATAGCTTGGGAGAGGTAAGTTTGAGAGAAGATTGTAGTTGAAATGATAGTGTGAAACCTTCTTTCACATTTTTTCAATAAATTCTTCATGAAAGCCTACTTAGGAAAATATTCATGTCAGTAATAAAGGAAAAACAAGTATTTCCCAAACCCCATAACTGCATGGGGGTTGTTTCCCCCCTCCACCTTTTGGCTATTGTGAATAGTGCTGCTGTGAACTTTTGTGTACAAGTTTTGTTTGAGTTCCTGTTTTCAATTGTTTGTGGGTTTATACCTAAGAGTGGAAGTGATAGGTAATATGGGAGTTCTATGTTCAACTTTTCGAGGAACTGCAAAACTGTTTTCCACAGCAGCTGCACCACTTTACATTCCTACCAGCAATGTACAAGGGTTTCAATTTCTCCATATCCTTGCTAATACTTGTTTCCTTATTTCTTTTTGTTGTGGCCATCCTAGTGACATAAAGTGGTAGCATATTGTGTATTTTATTTGCATGTCTGTAATGATTAGTGATGTTGAGCATCTTTTCTTGTGCTTGTTGGCCATTTGCATATCCTCTTTGGAAAAATGTATCCTTTGTCCATTCTTTAAAATTTAAATTCAAGTTAGTTAACATATAGTATAGTATTGGTCTCAGGAGTAGAATTTAGTGATTCATCATTTACATTTAACACCCATTGCTCATCCCAAATGTGCCCTCTTTAATACCCATCATCCATTTAGCCCATCTCCCTACCCTGCCCATTTTTTAATTGGGTTGTTTTTGTTGAGTTGCAAGAATTCTTTATATATTTTGGATGTAAGTCCTTTATCAGATATATGGTTTGCAAATATTTTTTCTCATTCTGTAGGTTGTCTGTTCACTTTCTTGATAATGCTCTTTGCATAAAAGTTTTTAATTTTGATGAAGTCCAGTTTATCTCTTTTTTTTCTTCTCTTGCTCATGTTTTTGAAACCACAGCCAAATCCAAGGTCATGATGGCTTATGCCTTTTAAAAATTAATAGTATAATTTTAGCTCTTAGATTTAAGTGGTTAATCCATTTTGAGTTAATTTTTATTTGTGATATGAGATAGGGGTCCACCTTCATTCTTTTGGATGTGGATATGCAATTGTTCCAATACCATTTGTTGAAGAGAGTTTTTTCCCTATTTATTGGTTTTGTCACCTTGTTGAAAATAAATTGACCATCACTGTATGGGTTTATTTCCAGACTCTCAATTTTATACCTGTGGTCTATGTGTCTATCCTTATGCTAGTGCCACACTGTTCTAATTACTGTGGATTTGTATTAAGTTTTGAAATCAGTAAGTATGAATCTACCAACTTTGTTCCTTTTTTTCCCCCCAAAACTATTTTAGTTATTGACAGCTCCTTGTAATTCCATATGAATTTGAGGATTACCTTTTCCATTTCTGAAAAAAAGGCCATTGGAAATTTGATAGGGATGTCACTGAATCTGTGGATTACTTTGCATAGTATTGTTGCCTTAACAGTATAAAGTTTTCTAATCCATGAACGTAGGACTTTCCATTTACTTAAGTCTTCTTTAACTTCTTTCATCAATACTTTGTAGTTTTCAATGTGTTAGTCTTTTACCTGCTTGGTTAGATTTATTCCTAGGTATTTATTCATTTGGATGCTATTATAAATGGAATTGCTTTCTTAATTTCCATTTTGGGTCATCAGTTGCTAGTGTATACAAATACTACTGATTTTTTTTATGGGTGTATACAAATACTACTGATTTTTTTTATTGTAAAATATGTATAACAATTTACCATTTTAAGCATTTCTAAGTGTACAGTTCAGTGTCATCAACTGTATTCACAATATTTGTGTAACCATCACCTATATATTTCCAATTTTCCTTATCACCCCCAAAAGAAACTGTAGCAGTTAAGCAATAACTCCCCCATTCCCTCTTACCCCCAACCCCTAGTAAGTTCTGATCTACTTTGTCTCTACAGTTTTTCCTATTTTAGATATTTCATTTAAGTGGAATAATACAATATTTGTCTTTTTGTGTCTGGTTTCCATTACTTAGCATAATGTTTTTAAGGTTCATTCATATTCTATGTATCAGAACTTCATTCCTTTTTATAGCTGAATAATATTCCATTGTATGTATATACCACATTTTGTTTATCCATTCATTTGTCGATGGACAGTTGAATTGTTTCCACTTTTGGCTAATGTGAATAATGTTACTATGAATATTCACAGACAAGTATCTTGAGTCCTTGCTTTTAATTCCTTTGTATATATACCTAGGAGTAGAATTGCTGGGTCGTATGGTAACATTTTGTGGACTACTGGCTATTGTATTTTGATTTTTTATCCTGCAACTTCAGTGAATTTGTTTGTTAGCTCTAATGTATGGATTCTTTAGGATTTTCTATGTGTATAATTATATCATCTGTGGATGAGACTAGTTTTATTCCTTCCTTTTTAATTTGGACACCTTTTATTTCTTTGTCTTGCCCAGTTGTTCTAGCTAGAATTTCCAGTATAATGTTATCAAGTGGCAAAAGTGGGCATCTTTGTCTTGTTCCTGATCTTGGGGAGAAGCCTTTCAGTCTTTTACCATTGAGTATGCATGATGTTAGCTATGGATTTTTCATAAATGTTCTTTATCAGGTTGAGGAAGTTGCCTTCTATTTGTTGTCTGTTTGTCCATCATGGTTATGGTGTGTGAGGTGGGCAGTTTAAAATGCATATTACACTCATATCACAAAGTAGCTACTTCCTTTATCAAGTCTTTCCCTGGTTGTTTTAAGTTTTTGACTAGTTGCAGAGGTATAGAAAAGTTGATTCTAATACTTTTTGCCAGCTCATTATTTGTTTCTGTGGAAGGATGGAGTCCTAGATTTCCCTATTTTGCCATCTTCAGTGACATCACTCTGCAGATATGTGTTTTGCACATATTTCTCCGTTTGTGGCATATTTTTTGTTCTGTTAACAGTGACTTTAGCAGAGCAGAAAAATTTTTTAATTTTAATGACACCCAATGTACCAGGTTTTTTTTTGTGAATTGTCCTTTTGGTGTTGTATCTAAAAACTCATCACCGGGGCGCCTGGGTGGCTCAGTTGTTTAAGCGACTGCCTTCGGCTCAGGTCATGATCCTGGAGTCCCGGGATCGAGTCCCGCATCGGGCTCCCTGCTCGGCAGGGAGTCTGCTTCTCCCTCTGACTCTCCCCCTCTCATGCTCTCTATCACTATCTCTCTCAATAAATAAATAAAAAAATCTTAAAAAAAAAAAACAAAAAAACTCATCACCAAAGTCAAGAGTCACCTAGATTTTCTAGGTTATTTTTTAGAAGTTTTGTAATTTTGTATCTAGGTCTATGATCCACTTTGAGTTAGTTTTTGTTAAACTTAAAAGGTTTGTATCTAGATTCTTTATTTTGCATATGGATGTCTAGTACCATTTGTTGAAAAGACCGTTTTTCCCATTGGATTGCCTCTGCTTCTTTGTCAAAGATCAGCTGTGTTTGTGTTGAGTCTATTTTGGGGCTCTTTTCTGTTTCACAAAATAGCTTACTAGGTTTGGGATCGCATTGAATCTATAAATCAAGTTGAGAAGAATTGACATCTTAATACTGAGTTTTCTAATCCACGAATGCAGAGTATTTCCATTTATTTAAATCTTTGATTTCTTTCAACATAGCTATGTAGATTTTTGCATGCAGATCTTGGGAAAATTGTGTTAGATTTATACTTCAGTACTTTTTTTGTGTGTGTGATAATGTAAGTGGTATTGTTTTAAATTTTTATTTCCAATTATTCATTGCTGGTATATGGGAAAGCAGTTGACTTTTGTATATTACCCTTGTAATTTGTGACCTAGATAGAATTATTAGTTCCAGGAGTTTTTCACTGTAGGTTTTTTGAGATTTTCTTCATGGACAGTCCTGTCATCTGTGAACAAAACAGTTTATTTTTTCTTTCCCAATCTATATCCCTTTTATTTCCTTTTCTTGTCTTGTTGTATTAGTTATGACTTCCAGTAAAACGTTGAATAAAAGTGGTGAGAGGGGTCATTCTTATCTTGTTCCTGAGCTTAGTAGGAAGGCAGCAGTTTCTTACCATTAAGAATGATGTTAACTGTAGGTTTTTTGTAGATGTTCTTTATTAAATTGATGACGTTCTCTCTATTCCTAGATTACTAAGAGCTTTTATCACGAGTGGGTGTTGGGTTTTGTCAGTGCTTTTCTACATCAATTGTTGTGATGATACGATGTTTCTATTTTAGCTCACTGATGATGGTAGATTTACATGAATTGATTTTAGAATGTTGAACCAGCCTTGCACACCTGGGACAAATCCCATATGGTCATGGTGTGTCATTCTTTTTATACATTGCTGTATTTACTTTGCTAATATTTGCTGAAGATTTCTACATCTTTGTTCGTGAAAGATATTTGTCTGTAGTTTACCTTTCTTTTAATGATTTTATCTGGTTTTGGTATTAACGTAATAGTGGCTTCATAGAGTGAGTTAAGAATTGTTCCTCCACTTCTGGAAGGAAGAGATTTTTCTGGAAGAGATTGTAGAGAATTGGTGTAATCTCTCCTTAAATCTTTAGAAGTCACCAATGAAACAATCTGGGTATGGGACTTTTTGTTATTGATTTTCTTCCACACATTTAGGCGTATTCAGATTATCTTTTATTCCTTATGTACATTTTGATAGTTTGTATCTTTCAAGGAATTGGTCCATTTACCTAAGTTACCAAATTGATAGGCATAGATTTGTTCATAATATTCTTTTATAATCCTTTTAATGTCCATGTGATGGGTAGTGGTGACTCTTCTTTCATTTCTGATATTAATAATTTGTGTCTTTTCTCAAGTATCATATCTCACTGATATGAGGAATTTGAGAAACAAGACAGAGGGTCATAGGGGAAGGGAGGAAAAAATGAAACAAGATGAAACCAGAGCGGGAGACAAACCATAAGAGACTCTTAATCTCAGGAAACAAACTGAGGGTTGCTGGAGTGGTGGGGGGTGGGAGGGATGGGGTTGGCTGTGTGATGGACATTGGGGAGGGTATGTGCTATGGTGAGTGCTGTGAATTATGTAAGACTGATGAATCACAGACCTGTACCTCTGAAACAAACAATACATTATATGTTAAAAAAAAAAAAAGAAGAAGTGGCGCCTGGGTGGCTCAGTTGTTAAGCATCTGCCTTCAGCTCAGGTCATGATCCCAGGGTCCTGGGATCAAGCCCCGCATCGGGCTCCCTGCTCCGCAGGAGGCCTGCTTCTCCCTCTCCCACTCCCCCTGCTTGTGTTCCCTCTCTCACTGTCTCTCTGTCAAATAAACAAATAAAATCTTTAAAAAAAAAAAAAAAAGGATAGTAGGAAGGGAAAAATGAAGGGGGGGAATTGGAGGGGGAGACGAACCATGAGAGACTATGGACTCCAAGAAACAAACTGAGGGTTTTAGAGGGGAGGGGGTTGGGGGGATGGGTTAGCCTGGTGATGGGTATTAAGGAGGGCATGTATTGCATGGAGCACTGGGTGTTATACGGAAACAATGAATCATGGAACACTACATCAAAAACTAAAGATGTAATGTATGGTGACTAACATAACATAATAAAATAAAATTTAAAAATAATAATTTGTGTTTTTTCTTTTTCTTGGTTAGCCTGACTAGAGGTTTATCAATTTTACTGATCTTTTAAAAGAGCCAGCTTTTGTTTTCATTGATTTTCCACTGGTGAGTTCCTGTATTCAATTTCATTGATTACTTCTGTAAACTTTATTATTATTTTCTTCTTGTTTTAGGCTTAAGTTATCCCTCTGTCTTATTTCCTAAGATAGAAGCTTAATTACTGATTGTATTTTTTTAAATTTTAATTTATTTTTTTAGTTAATGATTTTAGGTCTGTTTTCTTTTCTCATGTATGCATTCCATGCTATAAACTTTTTTCCTATACACTGCTTTTGCTGCATCACACAAATTTTGTTTTGTACTGTCATTTTCATTTAGTTCAAAATATTTTTACATTTCTAAAGATTTCGTCTTTGACCTGTGTGCTATTTTTTTATTTTTATTTTTTTATTTAGGCTTTATGCCCAGTGTGGTGGGGCTTGTACTCATGACCCCAAGATCAAGAGTTGCATGCTTCACTGACTGAGCCAGCCAGGTGCCCCTGATCCATGTTATTTAGAAGTGTCTTGGTTAATCTCTAAATATTTTGAGATTTTCCAGCTTTATGTTCTTGATTTCTAGTTTAATTCCATTGGTTGTGAGCATATACTTTGTTTATTGAGAGTGAGTGAGCACTAGAGCAGCAGGGGTGGGTGGGGTGGGGGGGTGGGTAGGGGCAAAGGGAGAGAGAGAGAAAGAATCCCAAGCAGGCTCCATGACCCTGAGATCGTGACCTGAGCGGAAATCAAGAGTTGGATGCTTAACTGACTCAGCCACCTGGGTGCCCCGTGAGAGTATACTTTGTATGATTTTTATGCTTCAAAATGTGTTGTGTTTTATGGCCCAGAATTTGTTCTACCTTGAGGAATGCTCCATGTAAGCTTGAGAAGAATATGTATTGTGCTTCTCTTAGAAGTATTACATAAATGTCTAGTAGATCTACTTACTTAATGGTGCTGTTCAGTTCACCTATATCCTTACTCTTTCTTTCTTTCTTTCTTTCTTTCTTTCTTTCTTTCTTTCTTTCTTTCTTTCTTTCTTTCTTTCTTTCTTTCTTTCTTTCTTTCTTTCGTGTCAGTAACTGAAAGAGGTGGGTGTTGAAGTCTCCAACTATAATGTTGGATTTGTCTATTTCTCCTTGCAGTTCTATCTATATTTACCTCATGTATTTTGGTGCTCTTTTGTTTGGTGCCTGCATATTAAGGATTGTTAGGTCTTCTTGAAGAATGTATCATTTTGTAATCTCCCTCTTTATTCCTGATGATTGTCTTGGTTCTGAAATCTGCTTTGTCTAAAATTGATACAGCTACTCCAGCTTTCTTTAGATTAGTGTTAACGTGGTATACCTTTTTGCATCCCTTTGCTTTTAAGCTATGTGTCTTTTTATTTAAAGTGGTTTTAAAAATCCATTCTCACAGGGGCGTCTGGGTTACTCAGTCAGTTAAGCAGCTGACACTTGATTTCTGCTCAGGTCATCATCTTGGGGTTGTGGGATTGAGCCCCGCATTGGGCTCCGTGTTGAGTGTGGAGCCTGCATAAGATTCTCTCCCTCACCCTCTGCCCCTCTCTGCCCCCTGCTTGCATGCATGCGTGCTCTTTTTTTAAAGCCATTTGCATTTGTAATGATTTTAATGTGATTATTAATATAATTGAGCTAATATGAACCTTTTTTTTACTTTTGTAACTTTTCTAATTACATTTTAAAAATTATTTTTATTTATTTATTTATTTAAAAGATCTTTTTTTTTTTTTTTTTTAAAGATTTTATTTATTTATGTGACAGACACAGAGAGAGAGGGAACACAAGCAGGGGGAGTGGGAGAGGGAGAAGCAGGCTTCCCGCGGAGCAGGGAGCCCGATGCGGGGCTCGATCCCAGGACCCTGAGATCATGACCTGAGCCGAAGGCAGACGCTTAACGACTGAGCCACCCAGGCGCCCCTAAAAGATCTTATTTATTCATTTGACAGAGAGAGAGAGAGAGCACAAGCAAGGGGAATGGCAGGCAGAGGGAGAGGACTGAGCAGAGAGCCAGATGCGGGGCTCGATCCCAGGGCCCTGGGATCATGACCTGAGGCTAAAGCAGATGCTTAACCAACTGAGCCGCCCAGGAGCTCCATTACACTTTTTTAAAAAGATTATTTATTTGAGAGAGAGCATGTGGGGAGGGAGGGGCAGAGGGAGAGGGAGAAAGAGAATCTCAAGCAGACTCCCTGCAGAGGGTGGAGCCCAATGCAATGTGGGGCTCAGTTCCAGGATCCTGAGATCAAGATCTGGGCCCAGATCAAGAGTTGGATGCTCAACCAGTTGAGCCATCCAGGCGCCCCCCCTTTTTTCTTTTTTTCATTTTTTTGGGGGAGGGCTAATCTCTGCACCCAATGTGGGGCTCCAACTCATTTCCCTGAGATCAAGGGGTCATAAGCCAGCCAGGCCTCCCTTCTTTTTTTTTTTTTCTTTAAACAAAAATATTCCCCTCTTTTTCTTCCTTTTGATTTTAATTGACCATTTTAAATGATTCTGTTTTCTGTCATGTCTTAGTATGTCCATTGTACTTCTTTTCAAAAGATTTTTAGGGGGCACCTGGGTGACTCAGTTGGTTAAGCGACTGCCTTTGGCTCAGGTCATGATCCTGGAGTCTGGGGATCGAGTCCCACATGGGGCTCCCTGCTCAGCAGGGAGTCTGCTTCTCCCTCTGACCCTCCCTCCTCTCATGTGCTCTCTTTCTCTCTCTTCATTCTCTCTCTTTCAAATAAATAAATAAAAAATCTTTAAAAAAAAAAAAGATTTTTAGTCCTTGCCCTAGAGTTTATTGTATATATTTACAACTTACCTAAGTCCACCATCAGATAAATGTATTCCGCTTCTTAGGCACTGCATGTACCTTAACTAGAATTTTCCCAATTCCTCCTTCCCATCTTCCTTGTAACATTGCTGTCATTCATTTTACTTATCCATATGCTATAATCAGTGAATACATTGTTACTCTTGTTACTTTGAATGGTTATCTATTAATTAAGAATAGGAAAAGCAGATTTTATTTTGCCTTCATTTATTCCTTCTCCAGTGCTCTTATTTTGTGTAGATTTGACTTTATGACCTGTATAATTTTCCTTCCCTAAAGAACTTTTTAAAACAGCTCTTACTAGCCTGGTCTGTTAAAAAATTCCCTCAGTGTTTGTTTATCTGAAAAAGTATTTCTCCTTCACTTTTGAAGGATAATTTCACTGAATACTTTGTAGGGTGGTGGTTTTTTTCCCCCAACACTTTACATATTTCACTTCATGGCTTCTGAAAAAAATTGGATGTATTGCCTGTCCTTGTTCTCTGTAGGTAAGATATCTTTTCCCCCGGTTGATTTCATGATTTTATGTTTGATTTTTCTGTAGTTTGAATATGATGTCGTTTAGGTGTAGTTTTTTTTATATTTATCTTGCTTGGTCTGCTCTGAGCTTTTTTGATGTGTGGTTTGGTATCATTAATTTCGGAAGATTTTTGGCCATTATTCCTTCAAATATTTCTTTTCCTTTTTCTCATTTTTTTCCTTCTGGTAATCTGGTTACACCTTTTGTAATTGTTCTGTAGTTCTTAGATACTGTGTTCTGCTTTATAATATTTCTTTTTTCTCTTTGCATTTAGTTTGGGAAGTTTCTATTGAAATATTTTTAAATTCACTAATTCTTTCCTTGGCCATATCCAATCTATTGATAAGTCCATTAAAAGCATTCATTTTGTTGTAGTGTTTTTTACTTGTAGTATTTCTTTTAATTCTTTCGTAGAATTGTGTATGCTTACATTACCCGTCTGTACTTGCATGTTGTCTACTTTTTCCATTAGAGCTCTTAACAGAGAACTCATAGTTATTTTAAATTCCCTATCTGAAATTATTCCTGATAATCCCCAAATCTGTGCCATATCTGAGTCTGGTTCTGATGTGTACTTTGTCTCCTCAGACTGCCTTTTGTCTTGCCTTTTAGCACGCTTTTTAATGTTTTTTAAAACCCAGAGGGGGGCGCCTGAGTGGCTCAGTCGGTTAAGCGTTTTCTGCTTCTCCGTCTCCCTCTCCCTCTGCTGCTCCCCCTGCTTGTGCTCGCTCTCTCTGTCAAATAAATAAATAAAATCTTAAAAAAAAACAAAAAAACAACCCAGATAGGATATATCGGGTAATAGGAACTGAGGTAAATAGGCATTTAGTGTAATGTTTTAGGTTATTTGGCTTGGGGCTGGGCTGTTAAATGTTGTACGCGTAGGTGCCAGAGGCTTCAGTTTCCTCTAGTGTCTTTTTGTTTATTTTTCTCCCCCATTGTCTTTGTGTTTCCCTAAGAACTCCTTTTTAAATAGTTTAAGTAGTTAATAGTTTAAATAGCTTCTTGCAACTCTTTCTGTTGAAATCCGCTGTTACTGTACCAGAACCTTGTGACCTGGTGGTAGAGTATGGGGAAGAGGAAGTGTTCTATAATCTTAGGACCAAATCTTAAGTCTTTTGGTAGCCTGAGTCCTGGCCTGCAACCTTCAGAAGTATTTTTTAGCCTTTTTTCTCCCCTTCTTTTTAGGTGAAGCAAGAAGGCTAGAGGGGCTGTAGCTGGCTAATTTCCCCTCTCCCAGGACAACATGTAAGGCTCTGGTAATTTTCCCTTTGAGTGTTGGCCTTTGTTATGGAGAACATTCTAGGCTTATTTCAAAACCATTACTTTTTCCCTGGGTGTTTTTCAAAATGGTTATATTCCCCTTCTTCCTCAAAAGGGAGAAGGTTTTTATTGGATCTTTTCTCTGGGCATATTTCAAAATTGTTACTTTTTTTTTTTTTTTTTTTTTTCTAACTCTCACCCAAAAGGGGAGGAGATCATTCTTGGATCTTCATGTTCAGAACCTGGTGAAGTCCTGGAGGTAAAGCCAAGAGAGTGTGGAGGGCCCTCCTAAGACTTGGTCGCTAGGAGTTCTTACTTGGCAAGCCTTTGTCTAAATTACCATTTAAGTTTTCTCCCTAGCGTATTGCTCTAGTGCCTTCTGCTCCAGGTAAGCTGTTCTTGGGTGTGATTCTTTTTGCCTGTCTCTCCAGATTTTAGGAGTTCAGTTTGCCTTATGTCCTTAATTCTCTGATAAGCCTAAGGAAAGTTGATTTTCAGTGGGTTTTTTTTTTTCCCTCTTGCTGTAAGGATAGGAGTGAAAATATTCAAGCGCTTTATTTGTTGGGACTGAAACCTGACGCTTTATGTTTATGTTTTAAAATGGAAATACCTTGTCCAGTCTAAAAATAATTGTTCAGCAAGAGACTTTTAATTTCTCTATGAAACATTTGCTTGGCTGAGATGACTCATTCTTAGTTATTTTCATCTCTTTGAATCTCGGATCTATATATTTTCAAAGTGCTTAGCAAGAACTTCTTCAGAACAAAATATTTGAAAAACTTAAGAGCTTCTTATAGTTCTAGAAAATTGCTAATAACTTTACGCTAAATTAACTGGAATTATTGATTTTCTCCCTCCCTACCCCTCCCAGCACTGTTTTTAATCAGATACCTTTTAGAATCGGTGCTAAAGTAGTTTCAGGGATTATTGTCTTTAACCTTCACTTGCTATTACTTTACCCTAGTTGTTTTTGAAAAAGTAACTCAATTTTCTGAGGCATTTTGAAATCTCTGGAGACTAAGCACTGTTTAAATTTGAAAAACTAATGAGAATAAATGCCTAACTCTTATGCTGCCAGTGGTTTATTTTCAATTAACTTTGAAGAATGTATTAATTATAAACTGTAGATCTTGGTAACTTTAGCCTAATAGGATTAATTTCAGAATCTGCATGATAAAGGACAATTTGGCTAAAATGTGTTATTTAAGCAACTGAGAAAGTACAGTGTATACTTCAAAGCCTTGTAATTTGATTACTTGCTAAAAAATTGCATTTTGGGAACCTTCAGTTCTTATCCTTGGAGAACAGTTGTAACCAACCTTGGGCAATTGAGACATTGTAAATTACATTAACCTTGCCCTCTTTTTTTAGGTTTCATTTTAAGTTTTATTTTTCTCACTGAATCTACTGTGAGGAATAGCTGTTAAACCAAGAAACAAATCAGCTGAATGGTATTTAAGATTATTAGTTGGCAAACTCATGTTTAAGAAATATTTTTCTCTTTTAATTTTCTTAATTGTTTAAAATGAATATCTGTCTTTGCGAATGAAAGTTTTTCAGGAGGGAGAATTAAAATATTAACCATTATGGGTTTTATCCTAACATACTAAATAAAATTTGTTTTTAGAAATGATGAGTTCATGCTGTATTGAAAGAATTTGATTGAAAATAATTATTTTTTGCCATGTAATAATCAATGAGTTGTGGTTTGTTTTAAAGTAAGCTCCAGGGCGCCTGGCTGGCTCAGTTGTTGGAGCATGCGACTCTTGATTTCAGGGTCATGTGTTTGAGACCACGTTGGGTGTAGAGATTACTTAAAAATAAAATCTTAAAAAAAAAAATAAAGATCCATTTGTCTAGCATGATTTGAATTAGAGGCAGAAACCTTTACTTAGGCTTTTGCTTACAGACATTTCTTATAAAGAAATAGGGCTGTCAGGAGGAAAGGGAGAAAGAAGAGCAGGTCTTCAGTAGGGGCACAGTTACGGGTTGTGCCCCACGCCAGCTCCCACCAGCCCTGAACAGATTAGTGGTCGGTATCTATGTTTCTCCTCCTGAAACTTAAACCCTCCCTTAAAGCCCCCCCTAAACTGGTGATATAACAGTCTCCTAGAAGAAACCCACACAAATGAACACAGTGTATTCATATTTTAGTCTTAACAGAAAAGCTTCCATGTGTTCACATTTCAATGGAGATAGTGGTTCACATTCAGTAAATAAGTAAGTTGAGGCCTCTGTTGGCTGGATCCTGACTTGCAATTTCCAGATAAGAAGGGAGCTGTAGCTCCTCTTTTTTTTTTTTTTTTTTTTTTTGGTCCTGATCTTGCTACTTTATGCTAACTGGGATGGCAGCTACCTTTACAAAATGTCCCTTCATTCACCACAGCATTCAGGACCGCAGTGCCAGGATTGGTCATCTGTTACCCTCTCTAGGGGAGAGACTCTCAGGGTCACCCCCATGATTCTTGACATCCTCTTCTCCTTTTTGTCACCACCAAAACTCACTGGCTAACCATTTTAGCACAGAACCCTCATCCCTGTACTGCTCTGTACATTCTTCAATTGTACCCTCTCTCTTCCCCCAGCCTTCCTACAGACCCCTAGAGCTCCTGAACTGCCATTAGTAATTTCTCCCTCAGTTTCAGTCTTGCCGCAGCATCACAGTATAATCATGCTTTCTGCTCCTGGATTTCTCTGCTGCTGCTAAGCAGATGCCTGAGGTAGCCTCCTCCAGCACCAGTCTTGGGCTCTGCTACCTCTACTTAATACCTGGTAACCAGTTTGCCTGCCTTTGAGCTCCCTGAGTACAGTGAGTTCTCCCACCCTCAGAGCTTTGCCCATGCTGACTTCCATCACAACTAATAGTTTTCAGACTCTTTGCCTGGCTGACTCTATACAGACTGATCTGGATTTCCTTGAGTTAATTTCTGTCAGTACCTATTTTGTTTTTACTTCTTAGTACTTATTTAAAATTGCAATTCTATATTCATTTAGCCTTTTTCATTGATTCTAAGATGTACATTTCCCCTCACATTTCTGAAATCAAGGCACCTCTTAACACTGGATGCCTTGATTGCTTTCTGAATGGTAAGTAACATAATGGTTTATCTTATAATCGGTTGTGTCTTAGATTTAATAAAATACTGGACTTTTTTTTTTCTTCAAAGTAGGCTCCACGGAGTTCAATGCGGAGCTTGAACTCACAACCCTGAGATCAAGACCTGAGCTGAGATCAAGAATCAGTTAACCGACTGAGCCACCCAGGCACCCCTAAAATATTGTACTTTTAATGATCTGTTTCCTCTAGTTAATTGCAAGTTGCACAAGTACAGGAATTCTGTTTTACTCGCCCATAGGGACCAGTGCCCAGTATAGTACCTGGTATCTAGTAGGCACTGAATAAATAATGCTGGGATGAATATCATTATATATTTGGTTCCTCCCCCCCCACCCCCCCTTTTTAGAGTAGTCTCCACACCAACACGGGGCTTGAACTCACAACCTGGAGATCAAGAATCACACGCTCTACCGACCAAGCCAGCCAGGCACCCCTATCATTACCTACTTCAGAAATGATGGCCCTAATAACGTTTGAAGATGAATTGGTCAATATATGCATGTGAATTTTTAATTCAGTTTCTGTGTTTCAGTCTTTGTCTTTGGAGATTGCTTTATTCTGGAATTGAAGGAAACCTTTAGATGTGTTTATGTTGTTTCCTCATTTTTTTTTTTTAAATTTTATTTATTTATTTGATAGAGCACACAAGCAGGGGGAGCAGCAGGCAGAGGGAGAGGGAGAAGCAGGCTCCCCGCTGAGCAGGGAGCCCGATGGGGGGCTCGATCCCAGGACCCTGGGATCATGACCTGAGCCGAAGGCAGACGCTTAACCAACTGAGCCACCCAGGCGCCCCTAAGTTGTTCCCTCATTTATGTAATTTGTCCCATTACTGATATATGTACATCCTTATTTAAGAGTATTTGCTCACCATGTATGAAAATGAATCCATATAAGCTTTTATTAGGTATCAGCAGTTGTCTTTCATTAGGAAGAAGAGTGAGGAAGGTACCAAAGGGTGTAGCAGACTTTTAAACTTCAGAAAGTTTTGAGTGCTTGAACTTACTTTTTCATTTTACTTCATCCTCCAAGGAGTGCAATCACTTGGTGTCCTACTTCACTTCTTTTAAGCGAAAGAACAGCGAACAGGCAACATGAGTGACTGGAGTGCCTTAGGCCAACTCCTTGACAAGGTTCAAGCTTACTCCACCCCTGGAGGGCAGGTGTGGCTCTCGGTCCTTTTCATTTTCCGAATCCTGCTACTGGGGACAGCGGTTGAGTCAGCCTGGGATGATGAGCAGTTTGCCTTTCGTTGTAATACTCGGCAGCCTGGTTGTGAAAACGTCTGCTATGATAAATCCTTCCCGATCTCTCATGTGCGCTTCTGGGTCCTGCAGATCATATTTGTGTCCATCCCCTCACTCTTGTACCTAGTGCACGTATTCTACGTGGTCCGCAAGGAAGAGAAGTTGAAAAAGAGAGGGGAGGAACTCAGAGTCGCTCAAAATGCTGGTGTCCACATGGAGGTGCACTTGCAGGAAATCGAAATTGAGATCAAGAAGTTCAAATATAGCATTGAAGAACACTGTAAGGTGACTATGAGAAGGGGCTTGCTGCGAATCTATGCCATTAGCGTCTTCTTCAAGTCTGTTTTTGAGGTGGCCTTCCTGCTGATCCAGTGGTACATCTATGGATTCAGCCTGAATGCGGTTTACACTTGCGAACGAGACCCCTGCCCGCATCAGGTGGACTGCTTCCTCTCTCGCCCCACAGAGAAAAGCATCTTCATTATCTTCATGCTGGTGGTGTCCTTGGTGTCTCTTGCTTTGAACATCCTCGAGTTATTCTGTGTCTTCTTCAAGGGCATTAAGGACCGTGTGAAGGATCCAGAGAGTGAGCCTTACCTTGATTCATCTGGTCTGCCAAGCCCCTCCACTGGCTCTTCATCAGCTGTTGCTCTCTCCACCCTGTCCCTTCCCAGGGACGAGGTGGTTCCTGGAAACAGGAGCAGTTCTTCCTGCCGCAGTTACAATAAACAAGGAAATGAGAAAAGCCGTGCTAAACAGAGTGCATAGCAAGATCTAATAGGGCAGGCAGGAAGCACCACCTCCAACTTGCATGCATAGCCTTTTGATTTCCCTGATAATAAGCAGAATTCTAGGGGTGGGGGTGGGGATGACAAAAGTAGCTACTGGGTAGTAGTCATTGTAGACCAGCAGCCATTCTGCAAAGCCAGCAGTCATGCCAGCAGCAGGCGTAATGACCTAGAGATCTAGACACATGCCTGAAAACATTATGATTCTGCTCAATTGTTGAAGAAAAGGAAGGTACAGTGGAGAGTGTACTTTTGTTCCAGAGGAGGTGGTACTCAACAACGTCAGTTATGAGGCTTAACAGACATAAAGGGTTCTTTTTGGGGGGTCTGGGATAGGAGAGGAGAAAGGGGGGGATTAATGGAGGAACATAGTTGGTATTTGAAATGGTTGATGCGAAGAATTTACATTCTAAATAAAAGTTGCATTAGGTGGCACATAAGTAAGGACTTTTTCTCTCCCATATTTCCTGAGAATGGTTCAGTGTATATGAAAGAGTGATAGATATCTGTCATGTATTGGTACAAACAGATGCAATATAAACTCATGAACATGGATTTTAAAATAATGCAGGGTTCAAATTTGAGCCTTTCTCATGGATTTTGCGGTGTGGGCCATATGATGTTTACATAATTCCTACTGTGAAAGTGAAACACACTTCCCTCCCCAAAGTGCCCCCCTTTACCCAGTTTAGCCTGTTATGGATACTGGTTCTACTCATTGTTTTTTCTTTTATAGAAAGATATCAGGAATGATGTCCTTTTTCTGAAATGTAATGACTGACACTTGAATGATAAGACTTTTAGTTCTGTAAACAGCACTCATTAATGTGAGAAACTTAAAAAGAATCCTTAGAGCTGGACTATTAAATGTTCTTACATGAATTTTACAGTAACTGATAGTGCTTGGATTTATTTTACTTAATAAATCCTACGTAATAAGCATTATTTTAGAACTCGTGTTCTGTTAATGAGTTTGGTAGGCAGTTTTTTGGGGTGGCCAGTGTTTTTGATGTTTGTACTAAGATTTTATTTGGAATGCAAGAAAGGTTGAAAGAGGTTTGAGTATTACCTATGTACCTAATGTGTTGGAAATATATACTAAAGAAATCTGTTTATTCAAATGACTTTTCTAAAACTCACAGATGGTTGGTGAAAATGCTGAGCTTCATACTTTGTTCTTGCGTGACAGCTACGTAAACAGTTTTGTACACTAAATGGTTTAACATTTCACATTAAACTAATGTCATGTTCAGCTTTATTAAATGCAAATGTAGAACTAGTCCATCATATATTCTAGAGAATGTTCTTTATTTAATAAAGTTTTAAGAGAGCAACCTGCCTGTCTGCCTCCTCTGAGAGTTTCTGGCTGCATTCATCTTCCCTAGTCTTTTGAACTCTTCCTTGGTACATCTTAATCTAAGCAGAATCTACTACAGAGTTTTAGAAATGGAATTGGAGTGATTCTATTACAGAAGGTTTTAGTATTAGCATCTTTAATTATATATAGCAGGATCACAGATAGACCCACTACATAGATGTGCAAAAAATGTAGCTTCTTTTTTTTCTTTTAACTGACTGATCTACTCTTCATCAGAAGCTTCTTCCCACCCCACAGGGCAGAAGGAAGGAGAAGATGGGAACAACTGAAATGTTAAACCTGCCAATGAACAGCATCTTGCTCTGACAGTTTAAATGGTCTCATTTGTAAAACCCAGTCTCTTGGCTCATTAAAGAGTCTTTCAGATTTCCTTCTCACAAACTGTTTTGTGAGGAATAAGCACAGTTATTTACTAATGGGATGTGTGTTTCTATGGGGCACTGCAAAACCTCTGAAATCTTGGATTGGACTTCCTGTTTCACGTTGATTTTCACATATTGCTTGCTTGATTTTGTTAAAATTTTTATCTTGAGATAATTACAGATTTACATGCAATGGTAAGAAATAATAGATTCCATGTATCTTTCAACTAATTGCTCCCAATAGTAACATCTTGCATAACTATAGTAGAATATTATAACCAGAAAACTGACATTGATATAATCCATTGACCTTATTCATATTTCACCAATTTTACATGCACTCATATATACATACATGCGCGCACACGTGTGTCGTTTTTATCACTTGTGTAGGTTCATGTGGCCACCACAGTCAAGATACGGAACAGTTTTATGACAAGGATCCCTTGTGCCGTTGATAGCCACGGTTGCACTCCTCCATGCCCCTCTCCCTAACTCTTTGCAACCACTAATCTGTTCATCTCTATAATTTTGTCATTTCAAGAATACTATTTAAATGGAATGGTACAGTGTATAACCTTTTGAGATTGGCATTTTTCTCAGCAAAACTCCCTTGAGACCCATCCAAATTTTTGTATGAACCAGTAAGTTTTTTAATTTAATTTTTTTTATTTTTTTATTGCTGAGTAGTAGTCCATAGTATGGAGGTACCACTGTTTATTCACGCGTTGAAGGACCTTTAGGTTGTTTCCAGGTTTTGGCTATTACAAATAAAGCTGTTTGAACATTTGTGTATAGGTTTTTTTGTGAACAAATGTTTTCATTTCCCTGCGATAAATGCTCAAGATCGTTACTGCTGAGTTGTAAGTGAATATATAGTTTTATAAGAAACTGGCATGTTCTTTTTCCGGAGTGGTTTACATTCCCATCAATAATATATGAGTGATCTCATTTCTCTACATGCTCACCAGCATTTGGTATTATCACTGTTTTTTATTTTAGCCATTCTGATAGGTGTGTAGATGATCTCATTGTGGTTTAAATTTGCATTTTTCTAATGGCTGCTAATGTTGAGCATCTTTTCATGTGCTTAATTGGGATCTGTGTGTCCTCTTCCGTGAGATATCTGTTTCTTCTGTCCATTTTCTAATTGGATTCTTTGTTTTATTACTATTGAGTTTAAGGAGTTAAAAAAAATATATTTATATTATGGGTTAAAATCCTTTGTTGGATATGCCTGAAAATATTTTCTCCCTGCTTGTAGCTTGTTTTTCATCACTCAATAAAGTCTTCCACAGAGCAAATTATTTTAATTTTGATAAGATCATTTATCAGTTTTTCCTTTTATGGATTGTGTTTTTGGTGGTAAGTCTAAGAACTTTTTGTCTAGTCCTATATCCTAAAGATTTTCTTCTTTGTTTTCTAAAAGTTTTATAGGTTTACATTTAAGTAAATGTAAGTCCATGATCTTGCTTTTAAGTCCATGATCGATTTTGAGTAAATTTTTGTATTAGTTGTGAGATTTTAGGTTGAGGCATTTTTCTTCTCATCTTGTCTCATCTCGTCTTGTCTCGTCTCTTTTCTTTCTTGGCTATGGAGTCCAATTGCTGTAGCATCACCATTTGTGGAAAAGTCTCTCCTTCCTCAATTGAATTGCTTTTGCAGGCAAAAATCAGTTAGATGTATCTGTGTGGCCCTACTGATCTGTGTGTTTATCCCTCTGCCAGTATCACACTGTTCTGTAGCTATGTAGTAAGCCTTAACATCAGGTATAGTGATTCCTCTCATTTTACTCTGCTTTTTCAAAATTTCTTCAGCAATTCCAGGTCATGTGCCTTTCCATTTTCATTTTAGAATAAATTTGCCTATATCTACAAAACTCTTGCTGGGATTTTTTATAGGAATTGCATTAAAGCTATATATCAATTTGGGGAAAATTGGCATCTTGTTGAGTTTTCTAATACATGAGTATAGTATGTTTCTCAATTAACTTAGGGTTTCTTCAGTTTTTTTCATTAACATTTTGTAATTTGTAGGATACAGATCCTGTACATATTTCATTAAGTTTATATTGGACTATTTCATTTCCTTGGAGTAACTTTTTTAAAGATTTTTATTTATTTATTTTAGAGACAGAGAGAGAACAAGTGCGGGGGGAGGAGCAGAGGGAGAGGGACAAGCAGACTCCGTGCTGAGCGTGGAGCCCTACATGGGTCGGTCCCACGACCCCGAGATCATGACCTGAGCTGAAATCAAGAGTCTGATGCATGGACTGAGCCACCCAGGCACCCCTTTCCTTGGAGTAATTTTAAATGATATTTTGCTTTTAACTTCTGTCTCCCATTTTTGTTGTTTGCATATAGAAATGTGATTGATTGGGGTGCCTAGGTGGCACAGTCCGTTAAGCCACCAACTCTTGGTTTCGGCTCAGGTCATGATTGCAGGGTCCTGGGATTGGCCATGTTGGGCTCTGTGCTCAGTGCGGAGTCTGCTTGAGGTTCTCTCTCCCTCTTCCTCAGTCCCTCCTGCTTGTGCTGTCTGTTTCTCTCTCTAAAATAAATAAGTAAATAAATCTTAAAAAAAAAAAGGAAATGTGATTGATTTTTGTGTGTTGATCTTGTATTCTACAATCTTGCTAAACTTATTAGTTCTAGGAGGTTTTGGTGGATTCTTGGGATTTTTTTTGTGTGTGTAGATGATCATGTCATCTGCAAATAGTGTCAGTTTTATTCCTTTGTTTACAGTCTGTATGCTTTTTATTTCTTTTTCTTGGCTTATTACTCTTATTAGAACTTCCAGTACTGTGTTCAGTAATAGTGATGAGAGCAGACATTCTTTTCATGTTCCTGATCTTAGAGAAAAAGCATTCCGTCTTTCACTGTTAAATATGTTAGCTCTAGGGTTTTGTGGATGATATTTATAAAGCTTGAAAGAAACTTATCTTCTATTTATAGTTAGCCAGAGGTTTTTTTTTTTTTATCATAAACTGGTGATCAATTTTGTCATTCTTTTATTGTATCAGTTGATATGATCATATGAGTTTTCTTCTTTACCCTGTTGACATGGTTTTCAAATGTTGAATCAGCCTTGCATATCTAGAATAAATCCAACTGGTCATGTTATACAGTTCTTTCTATATATCACTGGATTTGAAATGCTAATATATTGTTGAGGATTTTTGTACGTGAGTTTGTAAGAGATGTTGGTCTAAACTTTCTGTTTTTTTTTTTTTTTTTGTGCTGTCTTTGTCAGGTTTTGATATCATTGTATTAGTAGGCTCATAAAATGAGTTGGGAAGTGTTTCCTCCTCTTCTAATTTCTGGAAGAGATTGTGTAAAATTGGCGTTAATTCTCCTTAAAATGTTTGGTAGAATTCTCTAGTGAACCCATATGAGCCTGAAGTTTTTTTTATTGGGAACTTTAAAATTACAAATTCAATTAATACTTATACAACTATTTAAATTGTTTATTTCATCTTGGTTATGTTTGGTAGTTTGTGGTTTTCCGGGAATTGGCCTATTCCTTCTAAGTTGTGAAACTTAAGGAGTGTGAAGTTTATGGCCATGGGATTCTAGGGATCTCTCCCCTGTTTTGTTACTGATATTGATGATTTTCATCTTCTCTTTATGTTTATCAGTCTTGCTAGAAGTTTATCAATTTTACTAATCTTTTAGCAGGACCAGTTTTAACTTCATTGATTTCCCTAATTTAAAAAATTTTTTAATTATTTTATTTTATTTTCCTGTTTGATATTTCACTGATTCCTTCTTGTTTTGGGCTCATTTCTTTTTCTGGTATTGAGGTAAGAATTTAGATTATTTATTTGAGAACTTTCCTCTTTTCTAATGTGTGCATTTAGTGCTATAAATTTCTCTGTTAGTACTGCTTTAGCCGCATCACACATATTTTGATTTAATGTATTTTCATTAAGTTCTATGAAATTAAAATTTCCTCTGAGACTTTCTCTTTGTATGATGGCTACGTTGAAATTCTTGCCAAATAATTCTGCCATCTCTGTGTTAGCATCTTTTGATAGTCTTTTCTCATTCTTGTTGAGGTTTTCCTAGTTCTTAATATGATGACTGATTTTCTGTAGAAACCTGGACATTTTGGATATTATGTCATTAGACTATCTTATTTAATCTTCTGTTTTATCTGGTCTTTTATGACAGTGCTCTGCAAGGTAGGGGGCACAAATGGGGATGGTAGTTCAGTTTCCTCCTTCGGCCTCCATTGATACCTACTGGGGAGGGGCTCCTTGATACCGATGTGAATGGGAGTTTGGCTTCTTATGTGGCCTTCACTGGTACTACCCTGGCAGGGGATTGGACATGCTTCCCACTTCGCCCTTATTGATGTGAATGGAGCCAGTGTTTCATTTCGCTGGAGTAGGGTGGTTGGTTATTGTCTAAATGTTTTCTGTCATGCTAGGCTGCTCCTTGCTTGGTCCTTTAGCTTGAGAGAGCAGGCTTTCATTGGAGCTTAGGCTGCTCCTTGCCTGGTCCTTTAGCTTGAGAGAGCAGGCTTTCATTGGAGCTTAGGCTGATCCTTGCCTGGTCCTTTAGCTTGAGAGAGCAGGCTTTCATTGGAGCTATTTTTAATCTCTGCCCATGGGTGTTTCTGGGTCGCTTGTTGAAGTAGTTTTATTAAGGTTGCTTTAAAATCTTTGTCAGATTCTAACATCTGATTCATCTCTGTGGTGACGTCTCTTTTCTAATTCAAGTTGTGACTTTCATGGTCCTTGGTATGATTGATATATATATTTTTATTGTATCCTGGTCAGTTTGGATATCATGACCTCTGGACTTTATTTATTTATTTTTGTTCAGCAGTCAGTCTCCCTGTTGGGTGGTAGTCTGATGGCTGGCTAGGTATGTTCAGCTTCCTGCTTGGCCCCCCCCCCATTGTTCTTACTCTCACTGCCTCCTTGCAGAAGGGTGGGGTGGATGTTTACCTCCTCATTTGGCCCTACTAACAGCTTCCCAGAGAAAAGTGGACCAGTGATTCACATTGCCTTATTGCTTCTGCTCCATCCTGCAGACACCACTGCGGCAGAGGGGCCAGAGTACTGTTGCCTACTTCTGCCTGGAGGGAAATGGAAGATCAGCTCTTGACTGGACTTGCCAATATGACAAGGCAGGGAATGGGAGCTGTGCCTGCTTCTGCCAGGCAGGGGATGGAAGATTAGCTCCCTGCTCAACCCCACCAACAGGGACAGCACCAGGTGGGGAGTTAGGGAGTTGGAGCCCTGCTGCCTGCTTCCTTGGTGTGTGTGTGTGTGTGTGTGTGTGTGTGTGTGTATGTGTGTGTGTGTATGTATAAGTAAGGAGTGTCTTATCTGCTCAGCCCCGCTGAAACCTCAGTGGGATGGTAGTGCAGTTTTTCCATTGATGTTTGCCTGGAGTAGGGTGAGTGTTGCCCAAAAGATTTTCTCTTGTTAGCTCATCCTTTTCCTGTCTTTTGGCTGTAAGGACAGACTTTTCTTGGCACTTCTTTATATTTGCCTCCTGTCGGTCCTAGGTTGGAGGCTTCTGCAATACTCTTTTGGGGATGCATAGGAGACAGTGGGGAAACCCAGGGAACTCACTGCCACGGTGGTTCCTCAAGTCCTGAAGTCCCAAGGCAGTTGGCCACTTTCCCACCTTGTCTTCCTATGCTTAGTTGTATGTTATATACAGGGATTTTTAGTTTCAAGAGGAAGGACCTGGGAGAAGTGGGGCTGCTCCATCTTTACCAAAACTAGAAGTCTCCACGTGTGTGTGAAAATTCTGTAAATATCGGTTTATATGATAACATCAGTTTGTTCTTGAAACAAACCATATATCAGGGACTGTGATTGGCCCTGGGGACTATAGATGGTACTGAGATAGCATCCTTAACTTCAGAGACCTCGCCATTTTGTAGAGTTTAAAGACCTGTGAAATAGATTTTAATTTGCCTCATGACACTGAGGTAGAAAACACAATTCTTTATTTTAGAAATGAAACTAAAGGGGCGCCTGGGTGACTCAGTCGTTAAACATCTGCCTTTGGCTCAGGTCATGATCCCAGGGTCTTGGGGTCGAGCCCCACATCAGGCTCCCTGGTTGGTGGGAAACCTGCTTCTCCCTCTCCTACTCCCCCCTGCTTGTGTTCCCTCTCTCTCTGTCAAATAAATAAATAAAATCTTAAAAAAAAAAAGAAATGAAACTAAATCTAGCTCCATACCATGTGGCTTGTGGCATTGGAGCTCCTTTGCTTCCCATTGACTGATATAAGCCTTCTTTGGTTTATGAAGTGCCAGGCAAATGGGGAAGAGGCCTAATCCTTAAGTGCCTTGTTGTTCTCATGGTTACCATTGCTTGTTACTCTGGTTACCATTAAACCTTTTGCCAGGCACTACCCTCCAGTGGGCATTGTTTCCCTGTCCCCAGCTCTCCAGACTATGGTGCTTAGTGATCAGACTGGAGGAATCTAGCCAAGTAACACCACTGTCCAAAGTTCTGGACACCCCTCTGCCTCATGCAGAAGCCCCAGATCTGTGATCCTCCCAGTCCTGGAGGATCCTCTGCTCCTGGAAGAACATCAGCTCTCTTTGACATTAGCCTATTGGATGGGAAGTTCAGCTCCACTGCCTTTGTAAGTCTGGGCTTTATAATAATGACTTAGTTCTCCCTAGGGACAGGAGAAGGCACCCCCTCCCCTCACCCCCAGGGACAAACCCCATGTTCTCTGAGTTCCTCTGGAAACATATTTGGGAATGCCTAGAGCATTTTGAACTTTCTCCCTGATGATAGTAATAATAGTAGTAACATTTAGTTCATGTGCTGTTCTGAGCATTTTACTTGTATCCCCTTATTCAGTCCTAATAGCAATCTCAGGAATAAGTGACGTTAGACACAATTTTCAGAAAAGGAAATTGAGGCACCGAGAAGTTAAGTAACTTGTCAAAGGTCACTTACCTAGTAAATGGTAGAGCCATGATTTAAATTCAGGCAGTTTGGCTCTAGATCTGAAGTTCTTACCCTTCTTCTGGATGTGTGACAGCCTTTGAGTTTCACTTTGCTTTATTATTATTTGTTTGAAATCAAGATTGTGTCTGAAGGAAGTGCTTCTGGGTTTCTAAAAGGTATCATCAATTAAGTAATTTTATGTAATTAAAGACTTTCTAATTAGAAACACTTTGTTTCCTTTCTTATGAAACCACATAGATCTGGCAATGAGAGTACGAAAAATAACCAGTACATATCTTGTATTTTAAATTGTTTGGGGTACAGTCCTCTAATAATCAGGTTTTTAAATTTGTTTCAGAAAGTAAGAAATAATTTTGTTAGAAATTTCTGCATTTTCTTTGGTTGTTTAGAGTTCAAGAGAAAATTTAGCCAGATTATATTGTATTATATACATCTATTATTTGTCACATCTATTTATACATTTATGATATTTTCTATTGCTTTAGGTGCCTCTTTGTTCAAATACAGCTAGTAGAATAACTAGAAGGATGTGATTCACAAGTCATTATATTAATATTATCCATGCCATTAGATTTAAATTCTACTTTTGGGGCTTATTGTACTTAGAATGTAATCAAGTTTTTCTGTTTAGGAGCGATTCATGCTGCCCTTTACCTTGCTTTTTCAGTGAAAATTTAAATTTTCTCATTTAAAATGTGGACTCAAGTTTCGTTTACATATTCTGTGTACTAGGTAGTATAACAGTTTGTTCTATTCTTTATAAACACAGTGTTGAATATAAAATTTGTCGTGTTTTGTTAGAGAATGATGTATAATTTCTCTTAAAATAATTCATTGATTTGCATTTTTCATGTCATTGGTGTTTAAATTTCCACAGGCACTTACCCACTCTGTGACTTATCTGAAGCAGATCTTTCAAATTCATATTGATTTATTATCAATGCCATTTAAATACATTCTTTGTTGATGTATAAAGGGATCTTTGTTAGTTCTAGCTCAAGAGAAACCACAGGAGCGAGTTTTAGAACTTAAAGTTAATTCATTAAGCAGACATTTATTAAAGCACCTGTAGTGAGTTCTGCTGGATGTTTGGGATAAAGAACAAAAAGGGCATGGTTCATGATTGTGGAGAGCCCACATTCTAGAAGAAAAAGGCTCATGACAGCATAGTGGTTAGAATGTGGTCTCTGCCCTTGAGTAGTTCATAGGCTGTCGGTGCATGAGAATGTTAAGAAACAAATAGGTCACTCATTTCAAAACTCAGGTGGTTGGTCTTTTTAACAAGATACTATTTCAGTCTTTATTTTCTGTGATGTTTTTAGTTAAAATTTAAATATCTCTATTCTCTGTGTGTCCATGGCTTTATTTCTTCTTGGTCCCTGTAAGATCCTTAAGAGGTACTTAGAGCAGCTCAAGTGCCTAACTCATTTAGCCTACCTTTTTGGAGTGTCTTTCTGCTAGGTCTTAGGGGCATAGAGTTATGTGAAGTGCTTAGGCTTATGGATCTTACAGTCTTGAGGTGGGAAGTGAGGCTGAATGGCAAACCCCAGATTCCCATGCAGGTATGCTAAGATCCTGGTTGGAGGTGTGTATAGAGTGCTAGGGACCACAAAAAAGGAACATAGAAAATAAGCTGGGGGATCTTGGAGTGCTTCCCAAAGGAGGGTTTTAAAGGAAAAAGAAGAAATAACTTGAAGTAGCAGGGTTGGCTTCTTGTGATTTAAGTTCCAGCTAAAAACAAGTCACCTCCATGGGTACTCCCTCACCCAAATAAATACTCTATTTGAATTGCCCTGTTTTGTTTAGCACAGTACCTGTCACCGGGTAGGAGCTTGAAAACTGTTTGTTGTTTGAATAAATGAATGAATGAAGAAAGGATGAATGCTGGAGGCAGAGTGTAAGCAAGTATATGTGAAGATTCACTTGAGAAACTACAAATAATTAGGTGTGACAGGAGCAGGGTTTTTGTTGTTGTTTTGGGTTTTTTGTTTTTTTTTTTTGAAGTTAGGAGATGAAGCATGGAATTAAAACCTTATATTGAAAGCCTTGGAAAGCTGCCAGGCTGCATGGTATGTAATACATCTTTCTTTTCCTCAATCCTGTGATTGAAAGTAGAGTATGTTTGAAATATCTATTATGTGCAAACTGATGACCTCACTGAGGTCTTTGGAGAATATTCCTACAAGAGGATTTCAACTAGAATGCCTCAGTGGTATTCTTGACATCAAATAACCAGCCACACAAGAATTTTGTTCAGGTTATACAGTGTTTCTTGGCTGATTCTCTCAAAACAGTGAACTGCTTGAGACTTCTATTCCACAATTGTTTCAAAGGCATGGCCATTTCTGGGATTTTTGTCCTCTCCTTCTCTTTTGCTTTAGCTCTCAAGGTGGTGTGTTTGAGGTCATTCAGCTTCCTTTATGATGGTGGTAAACAGTTCCATGCCTGTACAACAAGATGGTACAGTTCATTTCTGTGGACATTTTTGTTACATAGCTATCATATGTAAGATAAAGTGCTGGGTACTTGGATATAAAGGCTAACCAGACTTGCTCTTTCAAGAATATTTAGGCTGTTGTTTTATGTTTGATACTCATCTCTTTCTGTGGTAAGAGAAAGTGAATCTGACATTCTCTAGTTTTCTCCACAATGCATAAAAGATAAAATAAGTTTTAACTAAACTAGATACTTTGAAAATAAGTTTTTAAGAAAAGAAAAACTGTTGCTACCTATGTTGAATGTAATTTTCAGTTTTCTACATGGATATGGTTACGGCAAAAAGTGGTGACTTGGAACTTGTTTCAGATTTTAGTTGTACCATTTTTGTTTGCATATGTGTGAGCGTATCTATCAGAATTTATGATCATGACTTCCCTAGAGGTAATCCAGTTCAGTTGTTTGAACAGAGAGCTTCTGAGTTTGTTTCACTCTCCCTATCAGTCTTTCACATTTTGGCAACATTGTAGTAAGCTGGAGGACCTTATGCTTTGGTAGCCTAACCGTGTTATATGGAACATAATTTCTGTTGCTTTTGAACTTTGGAGTTTCCTTAAGCATGTTTCTGTCCTAAATCCCAGGCATATTTCTCATGAGTTGGAAGAAAACATGGTGTTTTGACTTTCTTCACCAGTTTTCAGTACTCTGATTGTTCTTCTTTTATAGGTAAATTTAAAAGTAGGGCCAGGGGCGCCTGGGAGGCTCAGTCGGTTAAGTGGCTGCTTTCGGCTCAGGTCATGATCCCGGGGTCCTGGGATCGAGCCCCACGTCGGACTCTCTGCTCAGCGGGGAGTCTGCTTCTCCCTCTCCCACTCCCCCTGCTTGTGCTCTTGCTCTGTCAAATAAATAAATAAAATCTTCAAAAAAAGTGAAAGTAGGGCCAAAAATCAAGAATTACAGATTTTACATTTTATATATGCATGTACGATTTATCAGCTTATTGATGAATAAAAGCAAAATGGAATCAGACATTCTTAAGCAGTGGTTTTATAATCACTTTAGTAGTAATGTTTCTAACTTGAGCAGAAGGTGTGAGTATATACTCATGGATCTGGTTGTTGTTAGCGCTCCCAGAGAGCAGTGAGCAACTTGCCTCTATATTAGCTCTGCTATTGTTAGCATTCTATACATTGTTTACCCACCAATGTCTGCAAAACTTAAGTATGCTGACTTCATTGGTATCTACACAATTTCCTGGAAAAAATTGGCCCTGAGAAAGCTAGGCACAGTCATTCCTTCCTTCAGTAAAGAAATCTGTAGCAAGCAGTCTATCACTAGTAAAACAGGACAGTAGATTTTGTCTTCATTTGGACCATATTTTTTTATGTTGATCATCAGTGCATTTTAGTTATAAACGTTTTTTTTCTTTTCCCCTGTCATTGTACCTGAATCTTTATATATTTAACAGGGGCAATATTTATGGAATACCTGGTGATGTATCTTGGGTCAGTAAACTGGTTTTTTTCTTCTTTTTCTTCTATCTTGGTTCCAGGTAAGAGAGTAGGGTGAATGCCTCTTTGTAGGGGAAATTACTGTGAGACTTAAAAGAGAGATGAAAGGTGCCAAAGGGGTGTGAGCCGAACAGGCTGAGTTAGGGCAGGCAAGTCTTGACAGTCTCTCCCCCTGCCCCCCATTACCTCAGGGAACTGAAATTCTGGATTTAGGGAGACCATAGGTTGAGGGTAAATAAAGCTGAAAGTGAAGGAAGCTTATGCCCCATTCCCCTTTTGGAACTGAGGGAACTGCCTTGCAAAGTTGCCTCATCACAGTGGAAGCAGCAACAGCAGAGTAAAATGTGGCATGCTGTGGTTAGGTGGAGAGATTCCTGGGTCTCTCTTCAGCTTGTGACTGGCTTCTAAGGAATCAAAAGTTACTGCACACTCTAGGTGGCTGGGTTGAGAGCCAGTGAACCTATCAGTGGGGATGCTATGTTGAGGGGCAAGCTGATAACACTATGGTTGATAGCCAGGTCGTGGGTATAAATGAGATTGAGGAGTTGGATGTCTTCACCAATTAAAGATGAGAAGGGGCCAGACACCTGGGCTATAAGCCAAGAGCACGTAGCTGAGTCCACAGTCCCCATGGGGTCCAACAGCAACATTGGGCCAGTGCTCTGGGGTCCAGGCCTATAAGGAACCTTGTCTTGGAGACCAGAGTCCCAGGGGACAGTACAAGGGCCTGTATTTATCTGAAAGCCCTTCCCTTACCACAATGAAGTTCTGTAACCCCAACCCACATCCATACATCCATCTGCCATCTTGGTAGAAACAGGGAGAAAATCTTAGGGGGAAGCTGAGCATTTTCTTGAAAGAGACTATAAACCAGAAAAGACTGAGTTACTATAGAATGCAAATTAAATCAAGGTCAGAGCTTGGAAAGAAAGGTTAAAAGTTATAGAAAATTAAAAAGCTACATTTTCTTGGCACATCTTAGATTTAGTCTTTGAGGATGTATTTACAATGTTAAATGTAAATTTTGTACTCTTCGTTCACTATGGAACACAGCTTAAGTCAATGATTATCTGATTGAGGATATAGATTGCCTGCATTTGGCATGCCTAATTAATACTATCTTCTCAATTGACCCCTAGAGGTGAAGTTTTCATTTTCTCATTGTCTGCTTATTGTTGTAAGATAGGGGCAAAATGAAATACAACTCTAACACAATTGCACAATAACTAGAGTAGGACATGATGGTTAATATTACTAAACTGAAATGCTGTCTGACAGGCATCATTGCCATGTACTCTTTGAATTTCCTTTCATTTGTGGATATAATCACAGTCTGAGTGTGGTTGTAGACAAAGTGATTTAAGAGCATCTGTATATAATGTCTGAACGCGTTATATAAAAATCAGGTATATCTCAAATTTTGTGTGATCTATAAATACAGAGCTAAATTGTTTTGGAAGTCTCTCTCTATTGAAAAGAATTGTTATTTGCTCTGCCATAGAAGTTAGTGAAAATTGTTCTTTGGGTGCCTGATTTTCCATCTTAACTGCATTTATTTTTTGAACTTTTTATTAATTATATTAACAGTGTAGCAAGTTTATATTGGTCTATAACTATGAGGTGAATTATTTTTAAATCATTTTTTATTATTTTTTGTAGTATTTTTTAATTTTTAAATTAACATATAATGTATTATTTGTTTCAGTGGTACAGGTCTGTGATTCATCAGTCTTACACAACACCCAGCACTCACCACAACACATACCCTCCCCAGTGTCCATCACCCAGCCACCCCATCCCCCCACCCCCTCCCCCTCCAGCAACCCTCAATTTGTTTCCTGAGATTAAGAGTCTCTCTTATGGTTTGTCTCCCTCTCTGTTTTCATCTTGTTTCATTTTTTCCTCTCTTCCCCAATGATCCTCTGCCTTGTTTCTTAAATTCTGCATATCAGTGAGATCATATGTTAATTGTCTTTCTCTGATTGACTTATTTTGCTTAGCGTAATACCCTCTAGTTCCATCCATGTCATTGCAAATGGCAAGATTTCATTTTTTTTTTGATGGCTGCTTAAATAATTCATTTTAAATCAACTTTTTTGAGGTATAATTTGCATATAAGCATATCCCTTATATACAATAAGATGTACCTATTTTAAGTGTACAGTTCTGTGTGAACTAGTTTCCTTAATTCATCACGGTTACATCCTTTGATGTAACCAGCCAATGTCCAGGTTGATATTGATCCACCAACAGGCATTCTGGGCCTATTAGAAGTACTTACAGGGGCTTTCCGGGTATGTGGGTTAGCTTGTATTTATCAACTAAATATTCCTAGACTTTTATGGTTTTTATTATATTTGTGGCCCCAAGTCTCACAGTATTACTGGATATATTTATTTTTAATGTTCAAATAAAAATAGTTGAAGACTTTAGTGTAGGAATTCCAGTGGCCTCCTTAAGAATGTGGCTTATAGGGGCACCTGGGTGGCTCAGTTGGTTAAGCATCTGCCTTCGGCTCAGGTCATGATCTCAGGGTCCTGGGATCAAGCCCTGCATCTGGCTCCCTGCTCAGTGGGGAGTCTGCTTCTCTCTCTGCCCCTCCTCCCCGCTCTGGCACTTTCTCTTTCTCTCTCTCTCCACAAATAAACAAGTAAAACCTTAAAAAAAACAACAACAACAACAACCCAATGTGGCTTATATTTACAAGAGAGCCTCTCCCTTTGATTTTTTCTTCCCACAAAACTCATGGTCTTTTATCCCACCTGTAGAGGCTCTTCCCTTCTTTCTGTTCCACATGGGCCCAAGCTTTACCCCTTTTCTTTGACTTCCCCCAAACACCATTAATACAAAATTACTGGATGTTTGTAGCACGTTTGCACTAAGGATTTGGCAACCATGATACTAAACAACATCATGAGCATCGTGTTAGCCAGTTCTCAGATCTGTGACTATTTCCATCATTGGGAATGTTTCTTTTCACACAAATATTAGATATTAGTAGTTATGTGACATCTCTGTTTTCATATTATGTTTTTCTAGGCTAGAGGAAATATCTCACTAGCTTTGTCTCAGAATGGAGTAGAGGTGATGGTGAAGGATAACAATCTTTATTTTGTTGTTTCAGGTGGAGAAATAAGTCAATAAATACTAATTTTTTAATTTAGTAAGCCTTCTTATATAACTTGGTAAATATTGGCAACCTTGTAACTGCAGCCATTTTATAGTAATGCTAAAAAAGAAATTTTTTTTTTTTTTTTTTTTTTTTTTTTTTTTTTTTTTTTTTTTTTATTTTTTTTTAAAGATTTTATTTATTTATTTGACAGAGAGAGACACAGCGAGAGAGGGAACACAAGCAGGGGGAGTGGGAGAGGGAGAAGCAGGCTCCCCGCGGAGCAGGGAGCCCGATGCGGGGCTCGATCCCAGGACCCGGGATCATGACCTGAGCCGAAGGCAGACGCTTAACGACTGAGCCACCCAGGCGCCACCTAAAAAAGAAATTTTTAACAGAAAGAAAGCAATATCAGTTTTGCAGTACGTTTTTATGATCTGTAGGAGGCCAGAGTAGCCAAATAGCAAAACAGGTTTTTATTTATTATTTATTTATTTTTTAAAAAAGATTCTATTTATTTGAGAGAGACAGTAAAAGAGAGCATTAGCAGGGGGAGGAGCAGAGGGAGAGGGAGAAGCATACTCCCCGCTGAGCAGGGAGCCCAAGGACGCTGGGCTCAATCTCAGGACCTTGGGCTCAATCTCGGGACCTTGGGATCATGACTTGAGCTGAAGGCAGCTGTTTAACCGACCGAGCCACCCAGGCACCCTGCAAAACAGGCTTTTAATCAAGACACTATAATTCCTTCAGAATTTTTTTTTTTTAAAGATTTTATTTATTTATTTGACAGAGAGAGACATAGCGAGAGAGGGAACACAAGCAGGGGAAGTAGGAGAGGGAGAAGCAGGCTTCCCCGCGGAGCAGGGAGCCCGATGTGGGGCTCGATCCCAGGACCCTGGGATCACGACCTGAGCCGAAGGCAGACGTGTAACGACTGAGCCACCCAGGCGCCCCCTTCAGAATTTTAAGAGCTTATTCAAATACTTGCCTACTGAAGGGCTTCTGGAGAGGGCCAGATGAAATTTTGAAGGGTCTTATGTTTCATTATCTTCCCATTTTTTGAAACGTTTTAAAGAAAGAAGGAGACAGGTCTATCTTAATATGTCTCCTAGGGATATACTGTTCTTTAAAAAACTTAAATGTGTATATGTATATTCTTTGTTCTCATGTTTTATTGGCTTTAAAAAAATTCCTTATATCCCAAAGAAGGTCTTTTTTTTTTTTTTTTTAATTATCGTAGGAAAAAGTGTTTCTCCGTTAGGCTATGGTGGAATTAGTAAATTTCATCCAAGAAGAAACATGATCTGGGCCAGCAGGATGTAAATTTTGAACTGGTGATGCTGTACAGTGAGACTTTTGCACTGGATCTGCCTCTCTCTTGCATAGTTCACTTTTGAACCAGTCATACATTATTTTTCACCCACATGCCTGGAGTCCAGTGGTGGAGTCAGACCTTTATCCAAGTGGTCATAAAATATGTGAAGGTGTCACTTTAATAATTATGAAGAGATGTTTGCTAAGAAAACATATGGGGCTTCAGACTTAGTCACAGGGCAGTGGGAACGCCCCCCTGAGGAAGTGATGATTTGTGCCAAGGTCTGAGAGAGGGGTAATTTAGGGTTGAGTGGGGCAGGGGAGGGCAAAACTTTTAGGAGCAAAAGGAACTATAGCAGGGGAGGTCTTGGTGATGATGGCTGGGGCTCACCAAGCAAGGGAGACCTAGGGAGAGGAGGCTGGAGAGCATTCATGGAGTAGTCCCTGGATGGGCCTTGCTGGCCACATGGAGGGGCTTTGACATAGTCTTTAGGGCAAGGGAGTTTTGCAGTTTTATGGGGACTGGTGGAGTGAAAGCAGATTTCCATTTTCAAATAGCCACCAGGCTCTCCCAGTGGCAGACATTATTAGAAGGGTTTGGAGGGTAGGTAGTACTCCAAGTGGGAATGTGAGGGGCTGGAATTAGGATGGGAGTCAGGTAGAGAAGAACTATGGACCGATTTGAAAAAGATTTAGGAGGCAAAATTCAACAGCACTTGGATGGGTTTGGGGGTGCAGACAAGGGAGATATCAAAAGTGATCCTAAATATCTAGCTAGATATTTATCTGTTTACTGAGATACAGGGACAGGAGACAGGACCAGGTTCAGAGAGGGAAAAGAGGGAATGGTTGGTTAGGCATTCTATCTAGATATTTTATACTTCATTTACTGTCATCTTACATCTCAGTAAAGATTTCTGGAGGGCATATCCAGCCCAGAGGAGGGTAGAAGGGATATGATGTTTTAATGGAAATAAATGAGAAACTAGGTTTTGTTACATAGAAATTTTATTACTGACTTGGCTTGAAGGCAGTTGTTTTCTATGTGAGTCTTAAGATTCCACTTCCCACATCTTCCTTTTTTGGCTGCATGCTTGCTCTCTCATGTTCTTGATAATCTATTAATATTTTCATGAGACTATCTTCTTTTTAGAAGCTGAGCATGAAGTAAATTGATTATGAGTTTTCCTTGTAATGGTTTTTTTTTTTTAAGATTTTATTTATTTGACAGAGAGACAGCAAGAGAGGGAACACAAGCAGGGGGAGTGGGAGAGGGAGAAGCATGCTTCCGTCTGAGCAGGGAGCCTGATGCGGGGCTCTATCCCAGGGCCCTGGGATCATGACCTGAGCCTAAGGCAGCCGCTTGACTGACTGAGCCACCCAGGTGCCCCCCTTGTAATGCTTTTTAAAATGTAAGAGTTTTTGTGTAATAGTCTTAGCATACAAATAATGGACAGTTTAGAATTTACACCAGTATTTCCTGTAACACTATCCCATAACATGAACCTTTGTTGCAGTTTTGCTAGTTATTGGTGTAGACTTTGTGTGACTGCCAAATTCTTTTGGGCCAGTTGAAAAGCATCACTGAATTTTTAACAAAAAAGTAAATAATATATATCTTTTGGTATATTTCACTATAGGATGTTTAAATGGGGCCATATTACAAAAGTTATAAAAGTAATCATTTTATGAAAATGAGAGGAGTGTAGACATTTTAGTGCCATGATTAATGGCTTTAATAATTTTTGAAGAATAAGTCTTTAATCATCTCATTTTCACCTAAAATTTCTTTTCACAGTATATTATCCTTTTCAAAAGCTTTATTTGATCTCAAAAAGTGGTCACTCTCTCTTTAAAGGGGGATTGTTTATAGTGGAACACCACAAAACAGTTAAAATGAATGAACTAGAGCAGAGTTTTTCGATGCCAGCACTTTTGACATTTGGGGATGGGTAATTTTTTGTCATGGGGGCTGTCCTGTGCAATGTAGAATGTTCAGCAGTCCTGGGCTCTACCTAGTAGTTGCCAGTAGCCTCCACTCCACCCCATTGCGACAACCAAAAGGATCTCTAGACATTGCCAGATGTCCCTGGGGTGGGGGGAGGTGCACAGTGTCCCCAGTTGAGTGCCACTGAACTAGATTTTGTTTAAATCTCAGAAACACAATGTTGTGCTTAAAAACAAAAAGCTATTGCAAAAGATGCTCACAGTAACATGCCACTTACATGATTTTCAGTGTTCAAAACAGTAGTAAAATTGCTTATGGGTAAATCCATTTGTAATAATAAATATGTGCATGGAGTGGTACATAACAGTTTCAGGATAGAAGTTACCTCTGGGGAGAGAAGGAATGGGAATGAATGAAGGTATATTTATGACATTTTAATTTCAGCAAGAGAATGATCAGAAGCAAATCGACATATTATCGACTTAAATCTGACATTTTTTTCTGTATATTTACATGATCAATCTGTTTTGAACTCCTGCAGCATATCATATAACATTTGTTGTACTTTTAAACTATTGTCATAAATTTTAATTTACTGACATGCATTATTACCTACCACCAGATGTCATATAAAATATCCTCATATAAAGCAGGGGCCCAATGGACCGTTCTTAGATGACTGATGGAAATGCTCTCCTTCTTTGCTATAGATTCTTTTCCTTCCTGATATGGTCTGAAATACTTCACTTTGGTAGTTAATCTAACTTTTAATATTAGCAAACTATGGTAGTTTGTAGGTAATAAATAATACAAGTAACGAGATTTCTTGGAAAGCAATCTAGTTTTCATCATTTTGTATCCTGGTTAATAACTTGTATTTCTATGGTACTTGGCAAACACATGTTAGTTCCATTGTATCTACCTGCCATGGAATGTATCCTGTGCATGAATTTACTCCAATTTTATAATTTTGCTCATAATGTTAAAAATAATTTCTTTATTTTAGGTTTCTGTGACATAAGAGAATAAAGATAAAGATGGAAATAAGGAAATTTTTGCACATACTTTTAGGTGTATAAGTTTTATAACAGACATTAGAAAACTATTTGAACATTTTTATTGGTGATAACATATATTTTTGAGAAAAACACAGATGAGAAATAATGATGCCTCCCCAGTGTGGAGGTGTGTACGTATGTTTCAGAATATATCCTTCCCCCCCCTTTTTTTATTATGTTATGTTAATCACCATACATTACATCATTAGTTTTTGATGTAGTGTTCCATGATTCAGTGTTTGCGTATAACACCCAGTGCTCCATTCAGTACGTGCCCTTTTAATCCTTTTTAACAACAAAATTTACATCTATGGCTTGCGAAGGTGGTATAGCATGACCATGGATGAGAAATGGCCTCCAGAATCAGACTTCCTGGGTTTAAAATCTTAGCTCTATTACTTCTTAGTCATATGATCTTGGGGTAAGTTGCAGAGCCTCATTAAAACTCAGTGTTGAATCACCATGTTATACACCTGAAACTAATGTAACATTGTGTGTCAACTGTACTCAAAAAACAAAAACAGACAACCCCCCCCCCCCCCACAACTCAGTATATGCTCATCTATAAAATGAGCATGATGGTAAGATCCTCTTCAGTAAGTGATTTGAGGATTAAATGAGATAATACATCGGAAGCACTTAGCACAGGGCCTGGTGCAAAGTACTTAAATAATCTAAAATAAAGCTTGCTTTTTCAGGTACCATATTGGTCTCTCTGGTAACAACAGTGCCTACGGTTGTAGGGTTTTGCTCCTGCTGAAGGAGGCTCATGTCAATCTGTAAAAGAACTTAAGACAGTTGGGATATTTACGTACAAATCATGGATTGAAATATTTTAAAATACTTTAGTGTCAAATTGTATTTCCTGCTATTTGGATGAAGAAATAAAAAATTTCTCCCAAGGAATGGCTTCCTCAGGGAATAATTAATTACAGAATGAATTGTATAGTAAAACCTTGGGAATCCATGAATAGTAGAGTAAACTAAAATCACTATTTTTTTCTGTTTTCTTTTATAATGCATGTTGGATATTTTAAATTACAGAGCAAAACATTTAATGATTCCTGATACTTCCTTATAAAGTGTGTGATCAATTTAGAGAATTCATAATTCAAGTTATGTAATTGCATTTTAAATACCTTAGTAAATTTTACAATTGTTAATACCATTTAGTTGCTTTGCCAACATTTAATTTGTTTTTTTTTTAAAGATTTTATTTATTTATTTGACAGAGAGAGACACAGTGAGAGAAGGAACACAAGCAAGGGGAGTGAGAGAGGGAGAAGGGCTCGATCCCAGGACCTTGAGGTCATGACCTGAGCTGAAGGCAGACGCTTAACGACTGAGCCACCCAGGCGCCCCCCCCCCTTTTTTTTTTTTTTTTGCTTTGCCAACATTTTAAGGAACAGTTGATTCTGGCCATAAACCAGTGACTAGGGAGGGTGAGACGGTCACTAACTGGCAGGAGTAAGTTTTGGTTACAGATCTCTGTGTCCAGGATGGTTATTCAGTGATTGAGGCATGAATTTTATGAGGTGGAAATCTTGACAATACTGGAAGAAATATAGGTCCTCTGGATATTTTTCTATTTTTTACTACGCATAAAATTTCTTTTTCATTCTCTTTCTAATTTTTTTTTTTCAGCTGAGGAAATTTATTTTGGTAAATGTTAAATGCCTTGATATAGCTTGTTCACACATGGAGATAGCACAATTTAGGAACCTCTATCTTTTTGCATTTCAAAGTAATATAATTCCAATTTTGAGACAAAATTATGGGTGAGGTATGAAATTATCATTAATGGTTTACTTATATATTTTATCACATCCTTAGTTTGTTGTTCAGAATGTCAGCTTTTAACTAACTCATTGTTTAAACAAAGTAAGATACTGAAACAGTAGAAAATTATGCCTATCATGCTGACTACAGCTGGTGACATTCTGCTGCAGACGTTGTGGGGGCAATGGCAAGCTTTTGTGAATAAATTGAATTTAAAACACAGTTCTTTAGAGCTGTTTTTCATATATTTTTCTTCTTTGTCTACACCCATATTATGTGTAGCATCTCAGGGTGGTAGTACAAGTAATAAAACTTAGTGTATCATCTCTTACCTCTCCATTAAATACCCATGAAGAGATTTAAAAAAACCAAAAACATAAAATTTCTGTAAATTAAGAAACTAAAAATTGAAGATTGTTGGCAAAGTCCAGGGAGATGGATTGAAAAATACAGTCTTGAACATCATGCTCCTTATTCTACTTTCTGAACCAGACTAGAGTAAACTGTCAAAATGGAGTAGCAAAAGGCTTGGTTGGACCCATGCCCGCTGGAGCTGGAAACAGGTAGCCCTCTCATGGCGGTAACTATTATTTGACCCTGAGGGAGCTGGAGTTCTCTGTCCCCCAACTAGCCCACATCAGCACCTGTATTGCCAGATCTTTTCAGAGACTAAGCACCCCAAATACAGTATGGCAAGAAGCAGAGAAGGATTAGAAGCAGCAAGTTGCATCCTAGGATTCACAGACCCCCATGGCAAGGTGTGGTGAATGTAGAGGAGAGGGAACAGGATGTGCTAGGAAGGGTAGGTTCAGCAAACAGCTTATTCTGACAACTCTGCACAGGGGATTCAGCCTCAGCCCAGCCAACCCAATGAGAAGAATATTTGCTGGGAATCCAGGTTTTGACATTGGGCTCAGGTACATCAATCTGCTTTTGAAGCCCAGGTGGCTGAAAAACCCCAACTAGCCTTTCAGGTGCCAGGCCTAGTGAATCTCTTCCAATCTTAGCAGGGATGAGTTTAAAAAAAAAAAAAAAAGGCAGGGATGTGTACCTTATGAAAAGACATGGGAAGATAAGACACTGCTCTGAAGATTTAGAAGCAACACATAGTTCTAAAAATGATTTTTTGTAACAAGCAGATGCAGTCTCCTGAAGGAGAGCCAGGACGATATGACCTCTATAGTGAGAACAAGCTGAAACAAGGCAAAAATTGCTGAAGTCGAAGTCAGCTGAAATAAGATGATAGAGAAACCTAAAATGGAGGAAGTAAAAGAACAAAATTGATGTAGCAGTTTTGATTAATTCACTCATGAAATATTTATTGAACCTACTATGTGCCTGCTATTCTAGGCACTTATGCAATAGTGAATAAAACATACAAAGCAACTATGAAAGATCCAACCTAAAAGTTACAAGGTTTCTAGTGAAAAATATTAGGAAAACAGGTGTAGAAACAACCTTTAAGGTTGCTAGAAGAAAACTTTTCTAATTTCATTGATTTCCAGATAATATTAGTTCAACCCCCCCCCCCCTCTAGATATATTCTGGTAATTTAAAATTTTTATTCCAAGGAAAAGGAAAAGTCCTAATAGGATCTAGGCGGAAACAAAGTTATCTGTGTTGGAACAAAAATCAAATTGGCCTCAGACTTCATTTTCTTCCTCTTGGAAGGAGAAGAAAGTGTATGGAGAAGAATGAAGTACATGGATTTTGTTATAGACTTTTTACTCCTATGTGCTGGAAAGTTGCTTTAATAAACATACAAACCTACAATGTCTATGATGTGAATGGCATTTTCCAGGGCTTTGCTGTGCATACAACTTTACAGGGATCCTGAAGATGGTGGAGAACATAAGGTTGCCTTCCCAAGAATTCTATGCCTGCCAAGTTGCCATTCATGTGTGAGGACTTGCACACATGTAATGATTTGGAAAATAGGGTACTTCCTCAGAAAGCCACTCAAAGATGCACACTGAGCAAAAAATGCAAATCGAGCTCCAAAAAAATGTGAAAACCACAGTAGAAAAGGAATAGAGGTAAAGACTGAAGCCAATAAAATATATAAAGAAATATAGATTATGTATAACTGCTCATGTGTGTATAATTATAAATTAAATACAACAGCCAAAATCTATTCTCAAAAATAAATTATACAAAATGGTAAAAGAAGAACCAGGGTCTGTAATCCCAGATTAATTTAAAACAGGTCACAGTAGGGGCACCTGGGTGGCTCAGTCAGTTAAGTGTTCAACTCGTGGTTTTGGCTCAGGTCATGATCTCAGGGTTGTGGGATCGAGCCCCACGTAGGGCTCAGAATGGAGTGTGGTTGAGATTCTTTCCCCCTTCTTTTCCCTCCCCCTCTGCTGCTCCTCCTGTTCGTGCGTGTTCCCTCTCTTAAATTAAAATAAATAAAAAATAAATAAAACAGGTCACAATAATTTAAATTGATTCTGACATAAGAATCAACAGATCAATCATGTAGACTAGACTAGAAAGCTCTGAAAGAAAATCTGGAGCATATATGTAAGAATGCTAAGATACAACAAAGAACTAAAAATCTGTGGTAAAGGGGCACTTGGGTGGCTCAGTCGTTAAGTGTCTGCCTTCGGCTCAGGTCGTGATCCCAGGATGCTGGGATTGAGCCCCGCATCTGGCTCCCTGCTCCGCGGGAGGCCTACTTCTCCCTCTCCCACTCCCCCTGCTTTTATTCCCTCTCTCGCTGTCTCTCTCTGTCAAATAAATAAATAAAAATAAAATCTTAAAAAAAAAAAATCCATAGTAAAGAGTATTGGGAAAATCGATTCAGTATTTAGAATTATATTAAATATAGATTCCCTCACCATGTCATATATTAAATGACAGGTGGATCAAGTTTAAGGAAAGAAATTAAATCATTAAAATATTGAGACATAAATGTGGATGAATATTAACCATACTCAGGCTAAGTAAGGACTTTGAACACAAAAGTAGTGGACATAAAGGCATATATCAATAAATGTGACTATAATTATAAGTTATATTCAACAACAACCAAACCCTAAATAATTTAATGACCACAACAATCTGGGGAAGATATTTGTAACAAAATTTGGCAACAGGTTCACATCCATAACATCAAGAAAAATATTAAGCTTAGTAGACTTTTTTTCACTTACCAGTTGATAGAATGAAACTTCTCTGACCTCACTGATGTCTAAAGACTTTTTTCAGAGATTGTATTTACTATTGGCTATGGTTATAGAGTGTGTGTTCTTATATATTGCTGAAGGGAACTGTGAAATGATGTATTTTTGTATATCCACTTTGGCAGTATTAGGAGCCTTTAATGTTCGTACCGTTTGACCCAGATATATCACCTGCAGAATTTACTCTATGGAAATAAAGACACAGATGTCAAAGTATATGCACAGTTAAATAACAGTCCATTAAAAAATAATGGTTTTAAAAATTATTTAATGACAGATTAAAATATAGCTCATACAATATCAAGTGAAATAAAAACATGTAACACCGTACATAATATTACTATTCCAATTTGAGAAAAATTTACTGGGAAAAAATAAACCAAAATGCTAGCAATGGTTATACCTTTTATATTTTATGTTTTCTGTAATGAGTTTGTATTATTTTTATAAGCAGCTTGAATAAAAGTGAAATGTCAAATTCTTTCCAGCATTTTCTGCTCTTAAATGCATGTAGTTTCCACTAAACATTGAGTTGATTTTATATAGAAAACTTCATGTTTCACTCATTCTTTAAGTAAATATATAAACTGTATTGAGTAAATGAGAGAGAGAGAGAGAGAGAGAGTGTGTGTGTGTGTGTGTGTGTGTGTGTGTGTGTGTTGAGACAGGATTTCCATGGTATTGGTGAAAGGATGAATAATAAACATTTTATTTGACCCATTTTCAGGCAACTGTTTTATACAATGAATTCTATTTATGAGATGCCAGAAATTAATCAGTTTCTTTCTTGAAGATGATGTAAATAAGTTTGTTGTAAATGTAAATTTGTAGTCCTATCATGGGCGAATTAGAACTAAGGAAGACCTTTTATAAAATCAGACAACGTTAACACTTAGGATGCAATAGAAAGGTGCCTTGGCATGTGATATAATGAGTACTGGGTATTATATAAGACTGATGAATCACTGACCTCTAACTCTGAAACCAATAATACATTATATGTTAATTAATTAAATTTAAATTAAACAAGATACCTTGGGACTCCATTTAGAGTGCAATATAGGATGAAGCATGACTTGGAAGATCTCTCAGCTGAAATGTGAGCAGTTTTTGTTTTTTTTTTTAAGATTTTATTTTTATTTATTAGAGAGAGGGCAGGGGAGGGGTAGAGGGAGAAGCAGACTCCTTGCTGAGCAGGGAGCCTGATATGGGGCTTGACATGGGGCTCTACACGGGGCAGGATACCAGGACCCTGGGATCATGACCTGAGCTGAAAGCAGACCCTTAACCAACTGGGCCACCCAGGTGCCCTGAAATGTGAGCAGTTTTACTCCCTTCCTAGGTGCCTATCATGCTGCCTCTTTGTGTCTGGAGCCGAGTTTCCTGATAGTGTTTGTTCTTTCTCTTATGCCATTTGTAGTTTGCTGGCTAGAGCCTTTTGAAAAGGAGCAGTGTAAGAAAATGGTTATCACTGTGTTAAGAGGGAGTAGCATACCTCGCAGAGTTACCTGCTACCACCTGTACTAATATTCTAGCTGATCATCCCCCACATCACTTTGAATTTGCAGTTATTTGTTCCCAATAATGAAACACTTCCAATATCAGAAAGTACCTGGAAGGCTGAGTACAAATAAATTGTATCCCAGAAGCTGTCTGTACTCTACAATTCTATCAATCCTCCATTAACAACAAAAATGTAATACTCGTAAGAACCTTTTTCCTCAGTAGCCTATAGCACTTTCAGATGAATTTTTTTCTCCTATAACAAAGATGAAAGCTGGTATTTTCTTATTTCACGGGGCAGATGAGAAGCAGAAAGGGTTTGATTTTACAGACCTAGTTACGACTCAGGGTTTGTCGTTGAGCATAAGAATTTAAATGGTCATTCCTCCCCCCGCCCCCCGCTTTCATGATCCCCCTTTGCTTTTATAAACAACTAAAAAAAAGTGTTTATTTTTAATAAGTTAATGATTTATACCTTGTTATTGCCTGCTATTTTGTGCATTTTTAAAGCCTTTGTTTTGATGTGGGGACACTCTTTTATTAAAAGATTTGCTCCTACAGATCTGAAAGTGTACCCACTTAGAGTACAAAAAAGCAGACCTGAGTCATTCAGAAGACCTTTCTATATAACATGTTGGCTTTGAAGAATCTATATATTATTTTGCCAAAAGCTTTTTTTATTCCTTTTATAGACCAGAATTAGACATGAGTTATTTAACCTCATGGTGCTTAGTTCTGAGCATTTCCATTTCCTTTCCAGCCCTTATATTTTTTTGAAATGTTTCAGTTTAAAGTAGGGTTCTGCTCACAAACTACTTCTGTTCAGGAGACCGAAATAAGGGCAGGAGGGGAGGTAGTGATTGGTATTTGGCAGCAGATGTTTGTCTCTCTTTGGGTTTGAAATGACCATCAATAGGGGAGAACTGGTGAACTAGATAGTTTGTTAGGAAAAGTTAAGTGAAGGGAGGAGACTTTCTTTCAAGGGGAATTCTGCTACCATCAACTACCGAGTATTGTAGAAGCCTTTTCTCTGCTATAGAAGTCCAATTAAAATGTGTCCCTGAGTTTCAGAAGGAAGTACAGATGATGGTATATTTTATTGTCAGTCATCCTGACATTTTTGTGTAGCCTCAAGACCTCAACACTTCTGGTTTATCCATGGTCTATCACCATCTCTACTCTTCGTCCCCTTCTCTCTCCCCCTTATTTTTTTTCCTTTTCTGACAATGTCTGTAGGGTGGTAAGAAAGAGAATTTTGGAACCATGAAATGAGGGGCTGGGAAAGAAGACGATCTATTGGTTTACTTTCTGGTTTCTTGCTGTTCTGTCCCCAAATATACCCCCAGACAATTGGGATTCCCAGTTTTAGAAACACTGGGAAATGACTTTCTGCCTCTTTTTTCCTTTGCAGGAAACACATGAAATTGTGGCAATCAAGAAATTCAAGGACAGTGAAGGTATATATATATATATATTTTTTTTTTTTTTTTTTTTTTCCTTTTTGTATTTAGTCCTTGTGAATAGAATGTGGAAGAGATGGGATCTAGCTAACTAGACTTTGTTCCTGGAATTTTAAAGTGTCCATCTCAGAAAGTGAGTATAGCTTATTTATTATCATGTTTTGCTTTGAAACATTTGGCTCTTTCTGTGTGGATCTTTTCATATTTCATGATATTAGAAAATTTATCTTCTATTTTAAAGTACAGTCAACATTGTGGAAATCTTGCTTCAAATGCTGGGTAGAAGGCATGCTATTTATGCTATTCCTTAATATTATTAAAATGAGAAAACTGATTTGAAATAAATACTTTTGTGAGTTCACACAAGTAGTAAGTGCTGTTTGAAGGGCTTTGGTATTGGTTACTGTGATCTCCGGTTTCTAGTCAATTAGAAATACAAGGATAAGTGGTATGTAGATGGTACCAAGAAAGTGATTATATATTTAAAATAACTCATTGGAAGAATAAAACCTTTTCAAGAAGAAATACCATAGTTGGAGTCCTTGGTTACATCCAGACCATTTCAGATGGAGTATTAAAATTACCCTATGCTGGGCAAGAAAATTTAAAATAAAGCACTAAAAAAAAATAGTGTACAAAATATAAATAAATAAAGCATTTCAGTAGTTCATTAGGTTTTAAATCTAGACTATTGGCCATCTAAAGATAGCCAAGTAGAAAAATTTACCATGAAGGCACACATGGCCTTTCAGAAGCTCTAGGCAGCATTTCCCCAATTTTTTTTTCCTACAGAGACCCACAGAAATACTTTTTTACATTCTAATCCAGTATCCACATACATAATGTCCTATATATAACTGAAGCAAAAATGTCACAAAACTATTACACTAACGTGAGGTTCTTCGTTTTCTGTTCTTTCCTGCTCATATAAATTCACATAAATGCCTATTTGTGGCATCAGATAACATTGATTTTTACCACTGAATCATAACCTACTTTGAAAAAGAGCGCTAAGAGGCCCCGGCATAGCATTAACTTTCCTGTCTAACTGCACGTATGACAATGGCAGTCATAGCCTACCTCCGTCAGCACACATTGACTAAGTACTGTAAGACACCAGCCTCTATAGTTGTGAACAGTTTCATCACTCCTACTTTAGACACTTAGTAAACATTAAATAACCAAAAGGGCTCACTAACAAATAACGAAGTCCTGGGGTAGATTCAGTAGTATTTGATATAACCCACCTCTGATGTGCTGGTTATGTGGAGCACATCACATCATCTGGGAAACCTTAGCAGCCATTGTCTTGCCAGCCTTAAAGAGAAGGCAATAAAAAATGCTTTTTAGCTTGTTCTAAAGAAAAAAAAAAAAACCTGCTTCAAATGATGGACCTGTAGTCTAACAGGAAACAATAGCCCCAGGCCAGTCCACTCTGAGACCATTGGCAATGAGCTCTTTGAGCAGTGGCTTTGGGCTAACCACAGGTGGCCAAGAGACAAATGGTGATCTACTAAAAAGAGTGGTTGCAACAGTAGATCAAAGCATAACCTTTGCCTTCGTGTAAAGACTTCTGGCTGTGCATTCATCTTGTAAGGCAAACCGTCAAGCATTGGTTACCACCAAAAATAATAATTGTCACGAAGTTTTTGAAAGGCAGTACAATCTAGGTCATGTATGCCATTGCTTTAAAAAAAAAAAAAACAACTAAGTGCCATATTCTTCACAATCCCTGTTCTGTGCATACCTATTCTTAGCTTCAGTTAAACAATGTGTTTGTACCTGTGTGCTGATACCTTCAGAGTGGTAATCAATAGCATATCTGTTGAAATTTATTGAGCACTGAGCCAGATGCTGTAAGAGACATGAGGGTAAATCAAGTGTGCGTAATTTCAGGAAGCTTAGTAGAATTAAGACCTGTAAATAAAGAGCAGTAAAACAGAGTAGAAAGCAGTCAGTGCCTGAATGAATTTGAATAATTTTGAGGCAAGAGACATTGTTTCTAGCTGTGGCATCCAGAAAGTGTATGAATAGTCTAGACATTATACGAAACATTTGATCAGCCTTCATTTCTGTGTGCTGAGAAAGCATGAATCCCCTCTGCCCTCATCTCTGCCAGACCATTATTAGTTACCATACCTTACGGACACGCAACCTTATCACCCAGCCACCTAGCAGACGGACACCTTTGTAGGACCACCCATATATACTTCTAGAGGGATACTTCCTTAACATTTCTATGATAGAATCTGAAGACATGCAATTATTCATAACTTTTTCGTTCCAGTTCTGTTCTAGGCACACTTTCCTACTGTTTCCAGCTCTCCCTGGGAGATCTCATACTCTTCTTTTCTGCCTTTACCCTTTTCCTCTTACCTGAGTAGAATCTTGCTTAATAGAAGTAAGGGAACATGTGCGGTGAACAGTCCTTTTGGAATGTGAAGTGCACATAGATAGTTCAGTACAGATGAGAATGTCCATTCAACCCCTGTGGAAACCACTTAATTCTGAACCATTTATCACCTTAAATTTCAGTCAGGACAATTCTAACAAAAATAGAGTTTCATCATAATATCCTTATTGTCATATAGCTCTCGTTAATTTCGTTTATTAGTTACTCTGAAAATATTCTGTTGATATTATGTTAGTGAATTTTCTAAACCCAATGTTTAAAAATCTTTGTGAAGATCATGACATAATCCTATAAAAACATTGTTACACTGAAATAGGATCTGAACTTGGTCTGATTTGCATTCAAGCTAGTCAAGTATTCTCATACTGATGCTATCAAGGGATATTTTATGAGAGAATATATTCTGTTAGCTTTAAGAGATTGTGATCATGTCCTATTTTCTTAGTAAATTCATATATATCTACAAATTTGTATAAAATGTTTTTGAAACTACATTTTAAGGTAGACCACTATTTAATTCAAGCTGTCCTTGTTATCCCAGGATAATAGATGCTTATCTAAAATCGGAACCAAACTTTAATAGTAAATAAAAGGTTAGACTGGGGAGTGCCTGGGTGGCTCAGTTGGTTAAGCGACTGCCTTCGGCTTGGGTCATGATCTCAGGGTCCTGGGATCGAGCCCTCTCCCACTTCCCCTGCTTGTGTTCCCTCTCTCGCTGTCTCTCTCTTCTGTCAAATAAATAAATAAAATCTTAAAAAAAAAAAAAGAAAGGTTAGACTGGGACTTTAGGTTGGGAAAATGGAACAAAAATTATAAAAATAAGTTTATCTTATAGTTACAGTTTGGATTATAATAGCAACTATGTGCTATTTCTTAGAAAAAAAAAATCAAGTGTTACCTTTTTTGGGAGAGGGGCAATTTTTACAGTAAAACTGTAGGCTAAGTCAATGAATGACTTTCATAATAAAAAGAGGCTCATTAAAAAAATACACCAAAGGCTTTGTCAGTTTTCCCTTTGTCTGTCCCCGTCTTTCTGTCTTCATCCTTGTCAGTTTTTTACTCTCCAGTTATTAGCTGTTACAACTCTGTCAGATCAATTGTCAGTGTCTTTTGTCTATGATTTTCCTCGAAAGACTGACATACTGGGTGAGGATAAAAACTCATGTTAAAATGGAGGACTTGTGTGAGTGATGACATTTTTATCTGAGATCTCTTCATTAGTTAATATTGTTTTGTTTTGATGACTTTTGCTTCTTTATTCATCATCATCAATGTAGAGTTTCAGATAATTAATTCTTTTTTTTTGAGAGAGAGAGCACACACATGCGAGTGGTGGGGAATGGGCAGAGGGAGAAGGAGAAAGAGAATCTTAAGCAGCCTCTAGGCCTAGCATGGAGCCCGAAGCATGGCTTGATCTCATGACCCATGAGATCACGACCTGAGCCAAAACCAAGAGTCAGACGCTTAACCGATTGAGCCACCCAGGCACCCCTATGAGTTTGTCTATTAATATAAGTTCCCACAAAGAAACATTAACTATAAACACCTAATCAACCAGGAGTCTTCATAGAATTAGTTCTACTTAGTATTTGGATTTTCTGAGAAGAGAAAAATGACCACAGACCAAAAAGTTACTAGAAATGATTTAGTTGAAAGATATTTTTTGGACTATGTATAATGATAAATTTAGCCTAATTCATCTACCCTTCCTATAACTCCAATTTTGTACAATGAGATTTGATGTTCAGATGATAATCTTCTATCACTGTTGGAAGATCATTCTCATGCACACACATGTACAAATGTCTGCCATCCTCAATTTATTGAATAATCCAAGAGCCATGATTTAGCCTAGATAGATTTGAATTAACAAGAATTAAAAATGTCTGTTCATCTTTTACTTGAGGAGGTCCTGTGATCTAGGATTTATTTTTGACATACATTTGGATCTTCTGGTGCGACATCTTTAGCTTCTTAGGACTTTTTAGTCTTTCCCTAAAAGTACAGGTGATGGGGTGAGGAGGGATCCTCCCATTGTCACTGGGCCTTGGTACATGGCAAGGAGGCTGATTCTGAGGGAGCTGTATAGCAGTCCATAGTTAAGATGGAATTTAGGTTGTGCCTCTGCTTGCATTTCATATCCTGCTTATCTTTTCTGTAGATAAATATTTTTTCTCTTGGAATGGACATATTTATTCTTTTTAAACATGAGAAAATGTTTAATTGGTCATCCCTTCTTCTCTCCAGTTTATTTCATCATTATTTTTACCCAGACTTTAGAAAGCTCTAGCCTGATCTCTGGTTTGAGGAAACTCTGATCTCATTCTGTATAATGATACAAAACAAGAGTTCATAGTCTTTGGTCCTTAAATTCAAAAACCTGATTTCTCTGTAAATGAGGCCTTAAAACAAACTTTCCTACCTTTGGTTAAACAGAGAATTCAGTTAACTAAGCTTGAGCGTTCTGGCTCGTCATGATTTCACCACACTTCTTTTAATGTCCAGAATGGATCTCTTTCAAGCTTCAGGGATTCTTCTAGGATTTGATGAGCATTTGTACCTTTCATACTTTAATAAATTTCTGTTGTGCTCTACCCGGCCTTCATTGCCGAAGATTTAAGGATTTTCATCTTTTTTGGTATATATGATAGCAGTACCGCCATTCAGCCCCCCCGGCCATGTTAATTGCCCTCTTGTTGGTATTCCTTCTTTAGTCAGGGCAACCAGACTCAAACATGGTATCCTTATGGTTTTGTACAAAGATGGGTTGGCTTTTTCCCCCTCCATTGTACCCGTTTAAAGGTCCATTTTGGGGGGCCTCTTTGGCTATACAAGAATGTCAGGTTTGTGATTTCATAAAGTAGGTTACAGCTATTTCTGGATTTCTTTTTCAAGTGCACAGTTCTTTAAAAATAGAGTTACAATAGAGTTTCTGCTCATCTTTAGATTTTTCTCTTTTTATTACTTACTTTGCATTTCTTTTGCTCCTGTGATTTTTTTTTTTTCTTAAAAATTGTTTTCTTTTACTTTAGTGAATCTCCCTTCTTGATTTTTAGTGTGTTAACTTGCCTAACTGGCAAGCTAAAAGTAGGTTAGTTCTTTGTTTTTTTTCTTACTTAGCGTCCTTTTTCTACCCTGCCATTTAATCATCATTCAAAAGAATTTATGTAACATTGTCAGACTTGCTGCCCGGACTAAGCTAAACACCCTCACTGGTAACTGATGACCAGGTCCATCAACGTGCACATAAGTAGGACTTGCATGGAAGCACCAGGTCTTAGAGCTGGAAGCACCCTCAGAATCATCTAGTAGAAGTCTGACTCCAGTTTACAGCCAAGGAATCCAAGGCCCAAAGGTGCATAGCTAGTATGTAATTAACTGGGAAAGATGCAGACCTCAAGATCTTTGTCGAGTTTTTCTTGGACCCATACCATATTGCTTTGCCACTCCGCTAAGCAGTAGCAGAGTGCAGACCTGCACTTGGGTGTTCTGACTCATTCTCTAAAGCTTGCTCACTATCTTACACCATGTTGCCTATGTCCCTGTGTTCTACTTAGTGTGGCATTCCCTTCACTCATCCTGAGGAAGTTATTCTTTCTAGACTTGGTTTCTTCATTTGTAAACTGGAGAAGCCTAGCCTAAATAAAGAATCCACAGGATTATTTCAACTGGGAGGCAGGGATTTTTGTGCTCATGTCAGTAGGCTGTGCTATCACCTTTGAAAAACTGCCTTGCTGAAGAGCTTGGCTACTTTCTGAACCTGAGGTGAGAAGCATGTGTAAGTGGAATGTGTATTGCCTTTCCCCATTATCTCATCATTTAGTCACAGTTTTGTCCAAGTACAGAGTAAGCCAGGAGCCTTAAAAGTACTTAGAGAAACAAAAATGGTAGGATAGACCAAGTAATGAAGAGTATGCGTTTTGCTTGCACTTAGGGAATTAATAACTCCACTTCCGGCCTGTTCCCATTCACTGCATTCTTAGTGCCAAAGTGCTTACTTCAACTTTTACTATCTGTGACAGGCATACATTAGAGGAACCTTCATTTCCTAAAATAGATAGGCAGCTCAAATGAGGTGGTTTTGGCCCCATATGCTAGGTGATTTTGTGAGCTGCTTTTCGAAGATTCATTTCTCTTTCTTCTCTAGCCATTTTTTATGTAGAGTTGGTATAGATTTGAATGATGTCTGTATAACGAAGTAGCAAAATTCAGTGAGGTTTATGCTCATAATCAATGAGATTTTAATGGAAAGAAGTCATTGATTATTAGATTTGGAAAAAGCCATGGGATTTTTTTAGGGTGTGTGTGGGTGGGGAGGGTGCCCATTTATTTAGTTATTTTATGAATGAAAAGTTAAGTGGCTTGCCCAACATCATATTTCACAGTGTTGGTTCATTAACAGGATCCAAACTCCAGGTCTCCCAAATCCTATTCCAGCATTCCTTCTTCTAAAGCCATTCTACTTCAGCCATTCTGAGGTGGCTCAATCTGTTAGCAAAGTGAAACTGCCACAAGTTGCTAATAATACAAAGCTCCCTTATTTCAGTTGCTTTTCGGGTGCCAAGAATTCACCAAGCATTTGACTAGAAAAGATACACCAGCTGTATTTACTTTTGACTTGTTTGCAACATTTCATTTGTACCCAGCTCCAGCAGAGCTTATGGATATTGTTAATGAATGGTTAAGTATATATATATGTGTGTTCTTGACCCTTAGTACTTTCAGTTTTTTTGAGACTCCATATTTTATAATCACATATTATGGAAGACAACCAGGCATGGAGATGAATAGGGGAAAATAAATTTAGTTTGTCTTACTGCCTGAAAAGCTGCCCTCTCAACCTTCTAGAGATAAGATTGAAAGCATTGTACTCAAAACTGAGAGGGCGAAGGGCCTCTTGTTTGCCATCACTTTGCTGCTTCCCAAGAATGAGAGCGAAGATTTCCTCATGGCACCAGCGAAAGCATTTGTGTCAGAAGTATTTAGTGATCCCTTCTTTGTGCCAGGTGCAGTCCTAGGTGGTTGAGTGTATATTGTTGAACTGCAGAACTTTGGCCTGTCCTCTAAGAGCTCTTGGTTTAGCAGGGGTAGCCACCTGTAAGCAAAACAATCTATAAATAAAAATGGTGAGAAGGTCTGCGAAAGAAAAGTTCAGAGTAGTGTGATAAGGAATAATAGGGATGAAGGCCTGCTTTGGTTTAGTGATCTAGGCAAAGCTTGTGAGGAGCGCTATTTAAACTGAAACCCAAAGAAGAGCCAGCCCTGTAAGGAGTCTGGGTTGTAGAATGCGAGTTCTAGGCAGAGGGAACAAGTTCAAAGGCCCTAAGGTTGAAAAAATAAAGTTGGGGCTGTTTTGGGAACTGAAAGACTAGCATGAGGGAGGGGAAGGAAGGATATGAGATGGGGATGGAAAAGCAGACAGGAACCAGGTCATGAGTAATCAGTATATTTGTCTGTATTGAATTATTTCCTTGTTGGAAGATCATTTGCTTTGTATTGAGACCTGTGTGGCATTCTGTGTATTAGAGATAGGTGAACTTTAGTTTGATTATCCCAGTCTTGAAAGTAACCCAGATGGGGTAGCAGAGAAGCAGGTTATGAGCCTACCTCATAACACTAAAGGCTTTCTAGCGTTCCCTACATTTTAGCCATTCTAAAAGTCACAAAACACCACTTCTCTGGCTTAGCCGCAATTTGCAGAACAGCTGGACCTCTGTCCCACCACAGTCCTCTAAGCCACTTTGGGAAGTCCCCTGATCACACCTCGTACATTCCCCCTACTGCCAGGTGGCCCCTGCGGTGTCATATTCTTTTCCCCTGACAGGCGGGCCCTGTGAGTCCCCAGTTCCCAATTGACCCCCCTGGTGTGGGCTGGGCTGGCTCACTGCTTATGCCACTGTTGGCCTTTGTTACTGCTAGTTCTTGCTTTCTGATAAGCAGTATCTTTCTCTGTCCTTTTCTAATCTCTGCTCCAGCATTCCCCAACAGTTTTTTTTTTTTTTTTTTTTTTTGCTGAAGTAAGGAGAATATTTCACTTGTGTAACCAGTTCACAAAGGAGTGTTGACTTTATGTTCCCTGTCTGTTACAGGTACTGTGGTGCTACAAAGCCCCTGCTTTTATTACTGTCTCTTTATTCTTTAAACTCAGTTTGAATGGGGGCTGAGAAATGGGCTGAGAAGTACTCCTGGTTCCTGATTTAGAATCTTCCGTCCCCCATTTGGAGGGAAGATTCAGCCCCTTTTTTCTTGTGTATCTTGCTTAGGAAGCATTTCTCCCTAGAAGGCATTTTCATCTTTCTCACCTTCATCCCCAAACTCCATTTTCTTCCTGAGGGAGGTTAGATATGACTGAACCTGAGAATCACAAGACTTAGACTCTCAAGCTAGGATTTTGACTCTGACCCCAAACCTTGGGGACAAATGTGTTTTAGAATTTATAACTTCTGGGTTTTAGAATGGAAATATGGCATGCTACTTTAGCATTTTGTAATCAGATACTATTTCTAAAGCAAACATATGAATATTCATACTAAGTGGGATAAACAAAGAATATAAGTGGTCTCGTGTCCGTTCAGGTTTTACTTCTAAAGAGATTTGCCATAAACTTAGAAAAAGTGTTCAGTCTTTAGACTGATTTTTGAAGTTGCATATAAAGGATTATGAACCTGTGTTCTTGTGTGTGTGCACACATATATGTGTATATGTGGACATGGTAGTTAGAATTTCTTTTTTTTTTTACATCTAAACCAACTCTTAACTTTATTTTTTTTTATTTTTTTATTTTTTTTTTTAAAGATTTTATTTATTTATTCATGAGAGACAGAGAGAGAGAGAGAGAGAGAGAGAGGCAGAGGGAGAAGCAGACTCCCAAGGAGCAGGGAGCCCGATGCGGGACTCGATCCCAGGACCCTGAGATCATGACCCGAGCCGAAGGCAGACGCCCAACCATCTGAGCCACCCAGGCGCCCGGTAGTTAGAATTTCTAGGCTAAATCTGAAGGTATCATAAAAACTCATTTAAAATAAAGTATTACCTTCCCTACTCCCCTGCCAATTCATCCATTAGAGTTAATGTGATTTCTGTCCTTCCTCCATGCCTGGGGGAGCTATCATGAATGAATTTGATGACATGGAAGAGTATATTGGTTCAGCATAAGTTCTCCATCCCAGTACGGCTACACCATCTGGGATGGACAGATGGACATGCCACAGGAAGACAGCAGGAACCTCTAGCAGCTGCTGCTCAGAGAGATCAGACACTCTTAGAAACCCCTGCAACTTGACTGTGAGCTGCACTGTGGGTGCCTGGTACGTGACCTCTGCTCACTGAGGTGCCTCACGTGCAGCCTGAAGAAGAACATGCTCTTTTAAGCCAAAACTACAGGCCAAAGTTAAAAACATCAGCTGCTACAGCTGCTGCGTAGAGGCTCCTCTGCACACCGATATAGTTGATGCCTTCTTACCCTTTTAAACTCCTTCTTTCTCAGTATGTAGTGTTAGAATGAAAATGACAGTGGATTCATATGTCGTATCTGTCAGTCTCTGTTTACACATATACTTTGCAATACACAGTATAAGAAAACACAAGCAGAAAATTAGGTTCCTGCTGGTCAAGTAAGCATTTTCTTCTGTAAGATGCTAATTCTTGATCCTTTCAACAAGAAAATGTGATACTTAATCTTCCATCCTTGAACTTCTTATGCAGAAGTACTCAAAGTGGAAAGTGAAATTGGTATGTTTTCACTGTTCTTAGAATTTTTTGAACAGTAGCTTGAAAGCTTTAATTTTACTCTATTCACCATTGTTTACATTCTAGAAAATGAAGAAGTCAAGGAAACGACTTTACGAGAGCTTAAAATGCTTCGTACTCTCAAGCAGGAAAACATCGTGGAGCTGAAGGAAGCCTTTCGTCGGAGGGGGAAATTGTACTTGGTGTTTGAGTATGTTGAAAAAGTAAGTCACTAATTGATAGTATGGAGATTTGCCTGATTCTTCTTTTTTTTTTTTAACTTTTATTTTATTTTTTAAAGTAATCTCTATACCCAGCGTGTGGCTCAAACTCATGACCCTGAGATCAACAGTCGCATGCTCTACCTCCTGAGCGAGCCAGGCGCCTCTGCCTGATTCTTTTATTTAGGGTTGTTTCTGACAGTATTCAAGGAGGCATTATTATCTAGTGTGTTTTGTCAATGTACTCAAAATCTCAGTATTTTAAAAATGAAGTTATTATCCATAATCATTAGAAGCCCTGAAATATATTGAAGTATTTTGTGCAATTTAACTATACAGAGATCATCCTACATTTTTCTTTTTTTTTTTTTTAAGATTTTATTTATTTATTTGACAGAGATTGCGAGAGAGCACAAGCAGGGGGAACAGTAGAGGGAGAGGGAGAAGCAGGCTCCCTGGCAAGCAGGGAGCCTGATGCTGGTCTCGATCCCAGGACCCTGGGACCATGACCTGAGCCGAAGGCAGATGCTTAACGACTGAGCCACCCAGGCGCCCCTCATCTTACACTTCAACAGTGAATTAGTTTGGCTTCTGATGTTTTAGAATCAGTGTTCAACAATTAATTTTTTGGGCTTGGTTTATTTAAATTAAACCTAGGCAAGGCCTCTGAGGGAGAGACAAGTAAATTGACAGTGATGACATACGATGTCAGAGGTATGTAAGTCAGCCTGCAAGCATAGGATGGCTGCCTAAATCAGACCTAGAGTGGCAAATGAGTGGGCTCATGGAGCAACCTTTTGTGAATTGCCAGTGCTTTGGCTTTAAGGGAAGAAGATGTGCCAGGAGGCATAAGGTGAGGCTTGAGGAGATAGATGAGGCCACAAATAAGGAATTGGAAGCATGGGAGAAGAGTGGAAAAGTATACACAGTTCAGATTGTCTGCATATTTGCTTTAGTATTTTTTTTTTTAAATTGGTAACTATTAGTGACAATTTTAATGTTGTGTGGCCTAGGGGCAAGTGTATGCTACAGTAATCAATATGTGTGTCTTTGAATTTCTTTGAGGGCAGCTGCCCTACAGTGCTTGGTTATTGTCCAAAACTGAAATAATTACCTTAACAAGAGTAGAATAAACTGGAGCCAGATGGACCTTTTAGAGGTTTTCTTGATGAATAAATATGTGGCTCCTGATTTCCTGTTATTATCAAACAACAGTAAAAATGATTACTTTTATTAAATTTCACTTCTTGAATACATGTCTCTGTAGGACTCTACATGATAAAATGAGGAATTTCTAAATTATAAAATGAGGCTTTCTAAAGAAGGTGAAGACTGGGGAGGGTTATGTTTGCCAGCTGCTTTCTGTTGCATAAATGACAGTGTCCCACCACCATCATCATTACAAAATAGAAAGCAGTGTTGCCAAGGTGATGGACCAGGAATGTGGCTTTTGATTTAATTCAGCCTTTACAAATTATTTTTCTAATGAAAATAAATAGACATAGTAACTTCATTTCAAGCAAATCTTGAAGAGTATTATAAGTTTCTTTGTCATTTTAAAACACTTTATGTTTCTTTTACAAAATCTGCTTAAAGGTTTCTTTTTCTTTTCCTTTCTTTCTTTTCCTTTCTTCTTTCTCTCTCTTTCTTCTTTCTTTCTTTCTCTTTTTTAAACGAAGACAGATCTTTATTTTTTTGACGGGGTGAGGAGGGGAAGAGGGAGAGGGAGAATCCCAGGCAGGCTCCATGCCCAGCGTGGAGCCTGACACAGGGCTCGATCCTACAGCCCTGAGACCATGACCTGAGCCGAAATCAAGAGTTGGACACCTAACCAACTGAGCCACCCAGGTGCCCCTTAAGGTTTCTTTTCCTGTATCAATTTAGGTGTTTTCCTAAGGGAACTTCCCCACCAAAATTAAACTGAAATTTGATACTTATTAAAAAGTTATAAAAAAGGATTGCTGTAAAAATCAGAAGCTCTGGGGCACCTGGGTGGCTCAGTCGTTAAGCGTCTGCCTTCAGCTCAGGTCATGATCCCAGGGTCCTGGGATCGAGCCCCACATCGGGCTCCTTGCTCAGCGGGAAGCCTGCTTCTCCCTCTCCCACTCCCCCTGCTTGTGTTCCCTCTCTCGCTGTCTCTCTCTCTGTCAAAAAATAAATAAAATCTTAAAAAAAAAAAAAAATCAGAAGCTCTTTATATTATTTTTTAGTTGTCAAGAATAAAACCTAGGTTGCTTCTGCCTTTCTGCTCTACCACCCCTGAGATGTGGCCCTTGTTCTCAAGGTCAGGATCAGGCTCCAGCTATCACATCCCATTGGCCAGGACTTAGTTTCATGGCCACCCTAGCTGCAAGGCAGAGGGGAAATGTACTCTTCATTCTGAGCACCTATGCATCCACTTACAAATTGTATTACTGTGGGCTAAAGGAAGAATGGATATCGAGGGGCATTCTTCTCTGCCACTGATGAATTTAGAGTATAATGGGAAATGAGACAGACGGTTTATTTTCTATATTGCAAAACCTTCTTATTCCTCGTGTACATTTGGGACCTCCTATGCATTTGTTAATTGAAAAAGGCAGTTTAAGTGGAGAATCATTAAAAAATGATGCATACATAGTTCAAACATTTTAACTTAAAATATATCACTATATATTCATTTACTACTCTTTAGAGGTAGGGTCAAGGCCTTTTGAGTATCTGTCTTCTGATTGTTCTGATGAGTCTTTCTTAAATACATCATATTCATAGTGCATCAACTATGATAGCCTGTGAGAGCATCTTTAAAGTGAAGTGAAAGCTTAAAAACATAGTAAAGCAGTCTCAGTGCAGAATCCTTATCACCATCACCACCTGTCCCCTGGCAGCGTTTTGTAGTTTTTGCACTCACATTTGATTAGGCAGCAGTATGTTTAGTGGTTTTCCTTTACGAAGTCTTTCCAAAGTATTAAACTTTGTTTTCTTATAAACAGCAACTCTCTTTATTTAAAACATTATTTCATTGGTTTATATGATATTTAATTGTATTAAAATAACAAGTGCATCTGTTATAAATAGGTATGAGAGTGTTATAAACAAACAACTGATTGTATATATGCAGCTCAACTGGTGGGAACACAATTGTGAGGTTGTATTAGAGCCAGCAGGTCTTCTAACTTTTTGGTCTTACGACTCCTATACTCTTAACTGGAAACCCTAAGAGCTTATTATTTATGTGGGTTTTATCTATTAATATTATATTATGAGTCAAAACTGAGCAATATAGGGGCGCCTGGGTGGCTCAGTTGGTTAAGCGACTGCCTTCGGCTCAGGTCATGATCCTGGAGTCCCTGGATCGAGTCCCGCATCGGGCTCCCTGCTTGGCGGGGAGCCTGCTTCTCCCTCTGACCCTCCCCCCTCTCATGTGCTCTCTCTCTCTCTCTCATTCTGTCTCAAATAAATAAATAAAATCTTTAAAAAAAAAAAACAAAAAACTGAGCAATATAAATTATTAATTCATTTAAGAGTAATGATAATAATCCCATTACATGCTAATATAAATATGGTTGTGGGTCATTCTTTCAAGTAAGAAATGGTGTTCTACCAAAAACAAGCAGGTAGTTCAGCTTGCAACTCACTCAAGTGATTTTCTTCAAGACAACCATCTTGCTTTGTTATGTAACAGAAGTGCTTTATGTGTATTCTTCATTTTATCATATAGATTCCTAAAAAGACATGTACTCGTAAGTTGAAATTTAATACAAGTAATAATTTTTACTGCTTCATCATAGAAAGACATCCTTAACTAAAACGGGCTTTTTGTCTTTTTTTTTTTTTTTTTAACTGCAAGAGTGTAACGTTGAAGAATCCAATGCCTTGATTTATGCTAAGGTGCCACCAGTTCACCCATCCTTGCTTTGAGTCATCAGTGTAAATACAAACATAGTGAAAGAGCCAACGAGCTGAGTGTTGCTATGAATATAGTTTTGACTTTATGGGCCTTCTGTAAGATCTGGTAACCACCCCTAAGAGATCCACAGATCATGCTTTGAGACCTGCTTTCCTAGATGGTCGTCTACAAACAATAAACTCTAATCATGCTGTGGACCTTAGTGTTGTACTTTACAGAGGGAATGGAAAATGTGTGGTTAATCTGGAAATTCAGTGGAGACTGGTTAAGTGGAGTTTCTACTTAATAAAAAATTTTACATGAATTTTAGAATTGTCTCTGACTCCAGACTAAGAGTTTCAAAACTTGATTTATTGGGAGTCTGTCATTCTTTATTTCACCAACATTTTCTGGCCTGTCTTAATTTTTGTATTGATTGCATGGATCACTTCTAATCTTAGGGATCATTTTCTTTTAAGAATATTTCCCAGGTCTCCCAGAAATATTTTCAAGGCTTGATTTTATTGCAGGGTTCTATTAAACATGCATAGTGGGATGTGTTAAAATGACTGTTTCCCCCCTCCTTTATACATTACAGCATCTTGTCTCTACTTTGTATTGCTTTTCCCTTGAAAGTATTCTAAAGTGATGCCTGAAAGGTTTTAGGGAGAGTGGAAAGTGCCAGGGTTATTATTTGGGGCATCACTGGGGAGTAGTAAAAATGGAATTTCTCTTAAAAGAGAGCTTTGATTTAATACAGTATCCTGCTTCTGCATGAAAAAGATAGTAGATGGAAAACAAAACAGTTTTTAAAAATGCATGCTGTATATTGGGTGAATTACCATCCAAGATGCTTTCTTAAGTTGTTAATACATGATTTATGGGTCTACCTAATTTGTGGAGATTAATGGCTCCCTATTTAATTTTTAGAATATGCTTGAATTGCTGGAAGAAATGCCAAATGGAGTTCCACCTGAAAAAGTTAAAAGTTACATCTATCAGCTAATCAAAGCTATTCACTGGTGCCATAAGAATGATATTGTCCATAGAGGTAAGTATGGAATTTTTGAAATGGAAAATATTAAGAAAACATCAGAGTTAACAATGAAATATTTTACATATTACTGTCTTAAGAGTATTTCCATGGGCACTGACGTTCCATTTAAATTAAATACATTTTGAAAGTACAGGATATGAGATGTCGTTCACCTTCCAAGTCTCCTTTTGGATCACCAAAAAGATGGACTGCAAATTTATTTGGATATTATGGTGAGATATCTGTTTGTATAACCAGATCTATTCTCAACTTTAGAAATGCCTAGGGATATAAAGAACTCAACAAATAGGAACTTTGAAGCTTACTTTGGGCAAAAAGAGCAAAGGGATGTTCTCTGTTGCCTTTTGGTCCTACTGGTAGACCAGAAAATGTGAAACCACCCAGAATAAGGCTTTAAACGTGGTCACTGACCCCCATTGACAGTCACCTCTCATTCCCTGTTAGACCAACCACCTCTGGTATATACCCTTCACTTCCTGAATTTCCCTATCCATTAGTGAAAAGTGCCCATTGCAAGTTGTAGGCATGATCAACCTTGCATAAAGGTAATGAGTTCGCTTCCGTAAACTGTTTTATTGCTATGAGGTGGGTGGTTTATAATAATAAAAGGGAAATTACTTTCTCAGCACGGTCTTTGACTGTACACTGTTTGTCTTCTCCTGATAATCTCTCTTGAATTCCAGAGTTTTACAGTAATGGGACACACTGATAAAATAATGAAGCCAGAAGATGTTTATCAGAAAGTCTTACAATATCTACTTCTTGTCTCTGAATTATCAGATAAATGAATACTACATTTTAATTTACCTATACAAACACACAAGCATATCACTTTAAAAATAGTCTCACTTTAAGAATAGCTTAAAGGTCATGTGAAGAATGCCAACTCCTATTATATCTAGAAAAAGACATTTTATATTTCTCTTGGATTTGACTTTCATACTAGTTACCTCATCAAGGTTTTTGGTGGTATAGATAGATCTCCAAGTCAACTGCATATCTATCTAGTGTCTAGGGTAATGATTCTATTAACAGTCTATACTACAATATGAGGCTATTAATAAGGAACTGATTTAGCTTCATTTCTATAGTGATGCTGTGATTTGGTTAAGTATATAGTAATAAATCAATGGTTGTGAATTAGCAGTAGAAACCATGATTCTGAAATCTACAGATTTTGCTCCTATTGCTTCCCTTTTTCCATTTTCACCTCTGCCATCTGATATAGATGATGGGTACTCTAAAAATAAAATTGTGAGATCTCCCAAGGCAGGAATTAAATAGCATTTTCTGTATATTTCTACTCAGCTCCCACCACATCTTCTGAAGATCCATGGAAAAAATGAGAAATGTTTTCTTGATTCATGTAGGATAACTTCAGCATTAGGTATTTATAATTGTGAACCACACAGAAAAGCTAAAGAGATATGTAAATGTAGACATTATATACAAAATCACAACAAATTCTATCGTTTTATATAGTTTTTCCTCTAGTAAATATAATGCTAGCTACTTATATGTGTTTTTTTTTAAAAGGTGGCAATCTTGTTTATTTTATTTATTTTTAAATTTTTTTAAAGATTTAAAGAGAGAGACACAGCGAGAGAGGGAACACAAGCAGGGGGAGTGGGAGAGGGAGAAGCAGACTCCCCACGGAGCAGGGAGCCCGATGCGGGGCTTGATCCCAGGACCCTGGGATCATGACCTGAGCCGAAGGCAGACGCTGAACCACTGAGCCACCCAGGCGCCCCTACTTATATGTGTTTTTAAAGTATCTGGGGGGGCGCCTGGGTGGCTCAGTCTGTTAAGCAGCTGCCTTCGGCTCAGGTCATGATCCTGGGGTCTTGGGATCGAGCCCCACATCTGGCTCCCTGCTCAGCGGAGAGCCTGTTTCTCCCTCTCCATCTGCCTGCCACTCTGCCTACTTGTGCTCTCTCTCTCTCTGTCAAATAAATAAATAAAATCTTTAAAATAAAATAAAATAAAATAAAGTATCTTGTGGGTGTGAACATTTCTTTTGATATTCTATCTCCCATAAATTTTTTACTACTTTATAAAGTAGTATAGTTCCTTGAAACGTGGTGGCCTAGATTCAGTGATTCTTAAATTCCTTTCAGAGATCGCTTTAATACCTTTAAGATTTGAAGGGAAAAATATTTTTTAAATTGTGGGTTTTCATGTTTCTCAAAAAGAAATTAGTTGAAACTTTTATGTATCAGCAAAAAAGGTGTTACCCTGCTTTTCACTGCCACAGTTTCTATTCACATTACCGTGGATATTTCTAATTAGGTGCCATTATAGTGATCCAATAGTGTCAATCAGCAGTCCATAGAACATTTTTTAATAATTGTTTTTTTTGTCTTTATACTTCAGATATAAAGCCAGAAAATCTCTTAATCAGCCACAATGATGTTTTGAAACTGTGTGATTTTGGTAAGTTAAAAAAGAAATTGAGCCCTGTAAGTAGAATTAATTTAATATAACATATAGGTAGCTTTTAAAGGCTTATTAAAAGTATTTTTTTATGTTTTGACTTCAATTAGCAGAGGAATATTCTGTTGGGTCGTATGTTGAAAAATTGATTGCTGGGAAAATACTCTCTTTGCATAGTGTTGTCTATTCTTTTTTAAAAATTCATAATGCAGTATTTGTTCAGTGAGAACACAAAGCAAATAGATGCACGTGCATATATTCATAAACCCAGTACTTAATGATTCCAAAAAACCAATTTTCTATGAAATCCACTATGCCTTCTGTTTTGGGTAGGATAAAAGAAATATTTTTAAAGTATTAAAGTAGGAATTATTTTAGGTATAATCATAAACACTAACAATATGCATAGGTAGATACATATGTATCATGTATATGCAATAGTTACATATCTATAAAGGTCAAAGACATTTTTAGAACAATTCCATTTATTCCCTTTAAATGTTCAATGAATGAGATTAGTAATTGATGTGTAATATTCCAGCTCCTGGTTGAGTGTATAAGGAAGCTTTTGAATTGTACTCTCTCCTAGTAGAAAATTGTGCATTCTTTTCCATATATATGAAACTGTATTAAGTGCTATTAAAAATTTGAGTTAAAATAATTCAAAAAAGTTTTAAAACTATAAATTAGGGTGTTTAAGTTCTGGGTCACCTTAAAAAAATCTTTTGTCTAATCCATATGCTGAAAAATAACAACTTGATTTTTTTTAATGTTTTTTTATATATTCAAGTATAATCATAAATATAATGTAAACCTCTACATATAAGTGAGAATTCATCTCCTTTCATAAGCATAGGTTAGATTAGTACCTCGGAGGTGGATCGAACAAATGAGAAATAGAAGCATTCTAAGAATGCACTGTGTGAATGACTAGTTTTCTCCAGTGTAGCTATTAGAAGCATGTGTAACTGTTTTCACTCAGTGTTTGCAAAGAATTTGAATATTATGAACCTGCTTGCCTGAGGAAAAATGTTTTATAGTAAGGGCTTAAATTTTTTCATACTTTATAAAGAATATTGCAAAGAAGAGTCCTGCTATATGTTAAACATCTTATGAAGTGCTTAGAAGAATAAAAAAGAAATACCAAAATACAGTTATTTAAAAGATTTTGACCTTGACATTTTTAGCACTTTCTTAGTATTATGATTTTCAGGAATATTTCTGGTTCTATTTCTCACTTCCTATCCATAATTGTGACTACCATCAAATACTGAGATTTTATGCACCTCATATGCCCTTTACTATGCATCCATGATTCTATGGGTTGGTGATCTGCTTAAACCCCCAAATTACTGAAATTTGTAAACAAGTTATAAATACAAAAGAGATGCTATAGAATGGTTAATAATAGGAAAAGAGTATCCCTGGCCTGGCATCATTTCTTTTCTTTTTTTATTTTTATTTTTTAAAGATTTGTTTATTTATTTTAGGGAGGGAGGGAGAGAGAGAGAGTGTGTGTTTCGGGGGGGCAAAGGGAGAGGGAGAGAGAATTCTCAAGCAGACTTCCCGTTGAGCACGGAGCCAGACTCAGGGCTTGATCCCAGGACCCTGAGATCATGACCTGAGCTGAAATCAAGAGTCGGACACTTAACCAAATGAGCCACCCAGGCACCCCCTGGCATCATTTCTTAAAGGAAAGGCAATTTGAAGTGGTAAGGAAATTTCACATGGCTGCACTGCATGTGGTTCTCTATGTCCTACGTGTCCCCAGTGAACACTTCTCAACTGCTTTCCTTCCCAGAGCGCCGGGCTCCTTTGTCTAGCTTGAAGAATCCCATTTGAAAATAGGAATATTTCTTCCAAATATGTCTTATGAAGAAGCGTTGATTAACTGACGTTAGGGCTTTGTTTTTTGCTGTGGTTGTTTTTATTTTTTACTGTTACACTGTTTTCTACTTTTCAAAACTGACACCTTAATTTTTACCCCTAATTTTAATGTTCTGGTTCTCTGTGACTATCCATAATGCTTTTGGTGAGTTAGGTGGCTTATTTTTTGGCCCCAAAACCTTTTGAAAGGGTTTGGAGGGAAAATAATTATTGATAGAGTCTGTAAGTAATTAAGATACCCCTAATATGCTTCTCAGTCACATTAGGAGATTAAAATAATTTTGGCCTGCTTAGTTTCCATCATTGCCAACCATTAGTTATCTATATAATGGCTAGAACTGATCAGCAACAGTAGATCTACAAATAGTAATGTTAAGTCCCACATATCAGAATATAATGAGTGGCTCAGTTGGTTGAGTGTCTGCCTTCCACTCGGGTCATGATCTCGTGGTCCTGGGATCGTGTCCCCCATTGGGCTCCCTGCTCAGTGGGGAGTCTGCTTTTCCCTCTCCCTCTGTGATCTCTCTCTCAAGTAAACAAATAAAAAATCTTTGGGCGAAAAAAAAAGAATATAATGACCATCTGTGACAGGGTATTTTAGCTTTGACTTGGGCTCTTGTAGGGACTTCATTTTGGTCCTAAGATTTGCATTTATTGAGAGAGCTGACTTAGAAGTATGCTCTGAATGCTTATAAAAGCATGTGATAACTTGAAAAATATGGATTTCTTTAATATAGGAGGAGACTGGTTTTTTTAGTGAGTACACTGTATATTTTAATTGACATATGAATGGACTAATGTTTTAAAATAACAAAGGCACCATTAATAAACAGCCCATTCAGTGCCAGTTATTATGTTCTTTTGATGTTCCTTTAAAATATTACTAGCACTGAAATACTTTGCCAACATGAAGTTATTATTTCTTTTTCAAAGTTATACCTTTGGGTTTTTCTGTCTTTCAGGTTTTGCTCGGAATCTATCAGAAGGCAATAATGCTAATTATACAGAATATGTGGCCACCAGGTGGTATCGGTCCCCAGAACTCTTACTTGGGTAAGTTACCTTCCCCAGATAAAATAACTTTTATATATCTGCTGATCGTGTATCATTAGCTTTGGGATCATCTATGGAAGATAAGAACTTTAGTTAATTAAATACCAGTTACCTATTGCAGTGTAACAAACCACTCAAACACTTAATGGTATAAAACAAACACCATTTTATTTGCTCACAGTTCTGGGTACCAGTGATTTGGGGGAGTCAGTAATTGAAATTCAGCTGGATTGTTCTTCTGCTGGTCTCAATGGGAATCACTCAGGTAGCAACAGTCACTCAGCAGATCATTTGGAGGCTGGTTGGTTTACGAGGCCTCAGCTGGGACAGACCATCTCTGTTCCATGGAGACTCATCCTCCAGTGGGCCAGTCCAAGTTGCTTCATGTGATAACCAAAAACTTCCCTGCAGCAAGAGGGCAAGCCTCAAAGCAAAGGTGGTTTTGAAGCCTCTCTTTGCATGGCTTTTGCCTCATTGGCCGAAACCTGTTACATGGCCAAGTCCTGATTCAAGGGATAAGGAAATAAACTCGACCTCTTGTTGGGAGGACTGGCCTCCCTGTTGGTTCGTTCGTTCATTCATTCATTCATTCATTCATTCAACAAACAGTAATCAAGTATCTCTTATACCTAACCACTTTGCTAGAAACATGATGTAATTATTGAAGCAGTTGCCAATTTTCTTCTGAATAGAGAAATCCTGTTTGATGATAAATGGCTATTCAAACACACTGCATTGATGATTTTCTCAGCAACATCATATCCATCCACTTTGTGCCCACCCTTCCACTTTCAGTGCTCTTTCATTCATCTGTTAACCCCAGAAAAGGGTTTTCTGATAAGATTCTTCTTTTCTTTTTAGTAACTTGAGAGCCTAAGAAGGAGCCTATCCTCCTGAACTCAATCACATAGTTAATATGAATAATCCTCTACTTACCTTAGTGGTAGTATTTTCTTATTTTCCCTACATTGTATTTCCTTCTTGGGGACCATCCAAGAATGGAGAAAGAAGGCACATTCTGCAAATAAAATGAGATGTGGTGATGATGACTGGTGCTCTAATTACAGGTTTCATCTTTTTAGTGTGCCATATATATATCTGGGGGACATGAGAAATTTAATTTTTAAAGGCTTTATTTATTTGTTCATTTTAGAAAGAGAACTTGAGTGGGTGGAGGAGCAGAGGAAGAGGGAGAGAGAGAATCTCAAGTAGACTCTGTGCTGAGTGTGGAGCCTCACACGAGGCTTGATCCCACAACCTGGAGATCATGGCCCGAGCTGAAATCTGGAGTCAGACACTCAACCCACTGAGCCACCCAGGCACCCCGAGAAATTGAATTTTTAAAAGATACTTTTTATATAGTAGGAATACAAATTTCTGTGTTTCTTTTGTTGACGATCATGATGACTATATGTGTAAGTTACTGAGGGTTTATTTTGATATTGACAATTTCCCAGTGTCTATCAACCATCTGATTGTAATTCTTGATTCATTGCTGACATAGAGCATATAAGAATTATTGATACCAGGGGCGCCTGGGTGGCTCAGTCGTTAAGCGTCTGCCTTCAGCTCAGGTCATGATCCCAGGGTCTTGGGATCGAGCCCCTCAGCGGGCTCCCTGCTCAGCGGGAAGCCTGCTTCTCCCTCTCCCACTCCCCCTGCTTGTGTTCCCTCTCTCGCTGTGTCTCTGTCAAATAAATAAATAAAATCTTAAAAAAAAAAAAAAGAATTATTGATACCAGTTACTGAAAGCTTTACTGTTTTTTTTTCTTTTTTTTTTTTAAATCAAAAGCTTGGTTTATCTTGGGAAACAAATGGTGGTTAGTCACTTTATTATTTCTCTTTGTGTGGATAGATTTTAGAATTTCTGTGCTAATTTTTAAATTTGGTTTTAGGATTGATTTTCTTTTGTGTTTGTCTTTGTTTCTTTTTCTGTGTACCTCTGTCTGGACTTAATGGGATGCATAATCCATTTTCTTTTGGGAAGGATTGGAATTTGAGTTTACTGGACAGATTTACCAAAGAAGAAATGAGTATGAAGTAGGTCGTTCTTAGAACACCATCCGAGGATTCAAGTATGGTAGAGGACTTTTTATGATAGGTTTTGTCTATATGATGGCCCCAAGGAGTTCATTCTGAGGACACCCTTATTATAGACCTTCAGAGAGTATTTGCTGCCTAATAATACCTGTCAGGAAGCTGCAGTTATGTTTAGAGATGTGTGGGAGCTACCAAAAGTAGATGGGGACTCCAATTAATTTGAGCCAAATTATACATTGCTAATTAAACGATTGTCAAGTACTAGTTGAAGAACCATATTATTCGTGTAAAAATCCCATTGACATCAGTTGATAGTTGGTTAATATTAAGAATTTACATTTTTGTACATTCTTAAGACTTTGTTCTTGACATTCAAAATAATTCCAGCTGCATAAATTATTCACATCCGTTGACAGAAGAAAAATAGCGCAATTTGGGTATGTAGCGATTTTCCATAAGTTTCTCTATCTAGCACAAGTTTTTTCTTCTGTACAGATATTAAAGAAAGATCAGTATCCTTCCCTCCCCAACAAGCTACCAAAAAAAAATTTACATGAAGTTTCCTAATATGGTCCTTAGGTTTTTGTGGGAAGGAAATGAGATAAAGAAAATACTGACTTTCGGTTGTAATGACTTACTGTCCTAGAAACATATTCTGTATAGTGTTAACAGTGCTTTAATTTAGAGTGTCTGTTAAAAGTTTTGTATTCCTGCTGTATCATTATGGCATTCTAGAATTTCATCCCGTATTTTTTTCAGATACTTTATTTTGTCTTACCTTCTTTTAACTTTTTTTTTTTTTTTTTTAATTTCTTTAGAGAAAGAAAGACAGTATGAACAGGGGGGAGGGGTACAGGGAGGGAGAGAGAGAATCTTAAGCAGGTTCCATGCATGGAGCCTGATGTGGGGCTCGATCCCACAACCCCGAGATCATGACCTGAGCCAAAACCAAGAGTCAGACACGCAACCTACTGAGCCACCCAGGCACCCCTGGCTTTCCTTTGTTAAAACTTGGATTATTTGTGTTTGAAACTAAAGAAAATAGGTTTCTTAATCTGCCACATATAATTTGATTTAAGACTATAGATATTGGGGCATACATATAAAGCTGTTTTTGGAGTACTTAGGTTTTCACTTATAGCCTTCATTTATTAATAACAGTAATACTCCTAAAGCCCTCTGGTAAACTCAGATCCTAGAGGGGAACTGTAAACCCCTAAGGAAATGGAAAAAGCATGCTTTGAGGCAAATAGTTATCATAAAGCTCCATATACACAGGGTACAAATAGTTTTAGGTAAATAATGCAGTAGAGCTTAGCCCACTCTTAGGTATTAGAAATTGTGATTCTATGCAATCAGAAGTTAAATAGTACTCAGTGTTTATTGTTTAAGAAGACATGTGAGTCGGTAGTACATTTTAATAGACTGATCTCAAAAAATGGATGAGGTATATAACTTTTTGACATTTCAAGAGCTAAAGGATAATTACCTAGAAAATGCATTTCTTGGAAGCATTTGATTTTCTAAGTGAAGTGTTAACTCATCAGACATGTGCACTGTTTTAGGGTTTATTAAGCCATTCATGTTCAAGATATGCCCAGATATGAATAGATTTCAACTTAGTGTATACCAACTAAATTATTATTAAACTGATGGTTTTACTAGCATAGATTTATTTACTTGTGCTCTGAATTTTTACTTGGATATCCGTAATTCCTTTTTTTCAGCCTCATTTTTAATTCCTTAAATACACAAATTGCTTTAAATCATGAATCTGTTCAAAGTAATTTGGAAATTATTAAAATGTATTTCTTCATTTGCAAGATAATCTCTCCCTTTGCTTTTCAGAGCTCCCTATGGAAAGTCCGTCGATATGTGGTCAGTGGGCTGTATTCTTGGGGAGCTTAGCGATGGACAGCCTTTATTTCCTGGAGAAAGCGAAATTGACCAACTTTTTACTATTCAGAAGGTGCTAGGACCACTTCCATCTGAACAGATGAAGCTCTTCTACAGTAATCCTCGATTCCATGGGCTCCGGGTAAGAGGCTTTACTAAAACTCCAAATGGAATCAATACAGCAGTATTTAAATCATTGTTCATTGCACAATGGAATGCTAAGCTGTCCATTGAATACTATTCCCTTTCCCAATACAATGTTTATAATCCTCATTATAATATTTTATCTTTGAATCTTACATAGTATTTGTGAATTTTAAGAAGTAGTCTGAATTTGAAAGTGGCAGCTGCTAATGTTTTTCCTAATTTATAAGTTCCAAATTTTCAACTCTGTTCTAGCATATGCATTATTATATTCTACACTTTGGTTATCTCAGAATGTTTCTTTGTCTAAAATATTAAGCATCCCCAAAAGATACAAAATGTATAAATGACTTGCTAATTTGAACAAATGTATTTGTAATGATTTGAGGGAGAATATGAATACTTGCATTCTATAGATTTAAAGGTTGTGTTCTAGCATGTATTTCTTGTCTCTTGACAGTGAAACATCAGATCTTCTTTTTAAGCCAGTATATTGTCTTGGGCAGCCTTTTCTAGACTTGCTAACTTTGTACAAAACTTGTTTTCAGAGCATATGCTTAAAAAGGATCTTAAGGTATAAACTTTCCCCAGGTGAGAGACAAGCAACTTGCAGAGGCACCTTATTAGAGTAGCCAGATATAGGCTGCTTCTCTCTTCCATCTACCCCCAAAGCTACTTTTTTAGTTTTCAACTACTCTGGGCTAACATGCCAATTGGTGACCATTGTGAGAACTCTAAAATAAGCTCACCGCCACTTCCTTTCTTTCTCTTAAATGCATGATTCTCAAACCATGTTTTCTTGACATTCGCAAAGCACTTCATTTTTTCTTTTGACTTTCTGGACCTCCGTTCATTCCACTTTGAAGAGCATCCCCTCCTCATACATGAGAGCACCCAACATGGTGCCCGCTCCTCTCCAAACTCTTACCATGCTTGTCTTTCCTTTTCTTTGCCTTCTATAAACATTTTACGATTTTTCCGGCTTCATGGATTTGGGATTTGTGGCTCCTTCTCCCGGGAAGGTGCTTCTGTTGTGTGGTCCCTTCTCACTTCGTAAATCTCAGCTCCAAGAATGTACCCTTCTGGGGCACCTGGGTGGCTCAGTCGGTAAGCGTCTGCCTTCAGCTCAGGTCATGATCCCTTCTGGGATCGAGCCTCGCATCGAGCTCCCTGCTCCTCGGGAAGCTTGCTTCTCCCTCTCCCACTCCCCCTCCTTGTGTTCCCTCTCTCGCTGTTTCTCTCTCTGTCAAATAAATAAATAAAATCGTTAAAAAAAAAAAAAAAGAATGTGCCCTTCTCTGATGACACCAACATACTGCCCCCACCCTCTTCCTAGTGTCTCCCATAGCACCACCCTTTTTTTTTTCCATCCTAGCACTTCCCCTGGTATGTAGTTGTGTTGTTCATTTGTTTACTTGTTAATTATTAACTGTTGAGTTCTCAACTACTGGAGTATAAACTCCCCAATGGCAGAAATCAACTGTTTTTTCACTCTATTTCTAACATCTATAGCAGAGCCCAGCACATCTAGTTAGGGACACAGTGAATACTTGAATGATGGATTGAGCCAGTTTGTGTCACCAGCACTCAAGCTCAGCTGAACCTCCCTTCTCTCCATCTCTAATGCTTCTTTCACCCTTAGCACCTTTTTACCTGAAATATTGATGATCACTCCTAAACACATCTCTCCAACTTTCTGTCTTCACTTTAGTGTTTTCACATTGCCTTTGGAATAATCTTCCCTCAAATTATGCATTCAATTATATCTCCTTTGTATTTGAAAGTCTGTATGGGATTGCTTACATTTAAACTCCTTAGGGGGTAGCATTAAGAACCCCTTGCTCTTAGCCCTTCAGCCTTGTCTGCCACTCATTCCCACCATTGCCCCCTACTTGTCAACGTACTGAACTTCTTACCATTTCCTTGACATGTTCCTTCTACAGCGCTGTATTTTCATTTCTATGATGCTCCTAGTACTCGCTCTACTTCATGGACAGCTTTTCCTCCTCCTTCCCCCAGACTGATGTCAAGTGTTCTCCTTCCGGGAAGCCCTTCTAGACTCCTCCAGGGAGTGGGTGACTCCCCCTTCTGCGCTCCAGTAGCTCTCATTGCCATCTCTTTTAAATAGCTGTTTAAAAAAAAAAAATGTATCCTCACTGAACTGATGAATTTCTTGAGGAAATGAACTATCATGTCCACCATTATATTCACAGCACATCTAGAGTAGTGCCTACAAGGTTGAATAGTAATGAAAGATTGAATATTTGACCTCAGGATTTTAGCAGTAACTTCTGGAACATCAAGCTTGGCCTGCTGGCTGCCTGTTCTTTGCCTGGTTAAAGAGACTCCGTGCTGGATTGCCTGAAGAGAGTGTAAACAGATGTGTTATGGTACCTGGCCTTAATAACTTATAAACTAGCTGAAGAATTGAGACGTTTTTGCATGAAATAATCGGAAAGCAATATAACTTATAATAAAGCACCTCATTCTTTACTGCATTGCACTGTTTTCTAATACATCTCTCAGTATGGCTGAGATCATGAGAGTGTTAAACATTCTGGAAAGTTAGAAATCATAGTTGGCTGGATTCACTTGAGAAAGATTTATAGAAATTTGAAATTTGTATGGATATGAAGAATGAGTAGCATTTAGATTAGATAGGCCAAACGAAGGATTTCTTTCCCTCATTTGTGTGTGGTCCGTTTTGTTCACAGTCTCCTCACTAAATAGTATTATCTGTAAAATGCTGGATAGCACATGACAGCATCGCTTATAAATAATCTTCATAGAAATTGCTGCTTCCATGACACTTTGATTTTTATAAACTTTAATATTTTACAGTTTAGTCTGAATGTGTTTGTGGTATTTTAACTAAATTAGATTAATCTTTTTGGAGGTTTAGCAATGTCATTTGAGAGAAATGTCTTCCTTTATCATTTTGTTGGAGAATATCTGTGGAAGATAGCTAAGCATGTAGAGTGTGGGAACTGGAACTTCCATGAGATACAGACTCGCCGGTGACCAGTCTAGTGTTATTGGCGTTTTGATTCAGTTGTGTAGAGATTGGAAAGTCAACCAGATGTTGCTCTATTGGTATGCTTTATTTTGAAAAAGTAACAGTTGATGTCCCATAGTCTAGGGCATAGACTCTGGAGTTAGACTGCTGGGGTTCAAAGCCTGGCTCCATATTTCCTACATGAATGACTTTGGCAAGTTTCTTATGCCTCTGTTTCTTTGTGTAGAAAATGCTGATAACAGAAGTACTACCCTTTAGGGTTGTTGTGAAGGTGAAATGTTATCTGTAACATGCCCAGACCAGTGCCTGACACATAGTAAGTGCTCGCTAAAGACGTACTCTCGTGGTATTGTGTTGTTCAAGTGATTAAGAAAGAAAAGCTACTCATTGGGATATAATTTAAACTTTTATGCTTGAGTTTTGGTTATTTGTTGAATTATTACATGAGAATGGTAAATTTCATTCAAAAGCATATATATTAAATTTTTTTAACTTTGGTCATTTTTTTATCATATTTTTAATACCTTTTCACTCTGCATTAATTTTCTTATCAATGAAATGTTACTTCTGAAGAAAGAAAGGGACATCTGGTAGCATAAGATAGACCTCATAAGCAAAATATTAATTAAAATGTAGCAGTACAGAGTTATTTATCACAGCATGACAGGTGTCTCTCTTTGGGCTGATATTTAATACTCCAACAACATCCAAAAGAACTTCCGTTGAGAGAGGTGCCTAGGTTCAGAAAGAGTGTGGGTTTGGATTATAGACCTGGGTGCAAATATTAGTTCTGCTTTTTAATTATGTAACTTGCCTTGAATCAGTTATTTGAACTTTCTGATTGTCACCTTCTTCATCTCTAAAATAAGAAGAATTGCTAAAATGCCTTGTATAGCATCGCTTCCCTCTGTAATTAGTTATAGATTATTGCCTGTGTGTCTGTGTTAAGTTCATGTTATTCCTTCTACTTCCTTTATCTGGGGTGCTGTCCTACTTTTCTCTGTCCTCACATTTTTCTTATCTTTCAAAACCTAGTTCAAATATTATCTGTGGATTCTTTTTTTCTCCAGCTGCAAACCACCTTGGTCTCTCCTTGCTCCGAGCTTCAAGTAGAATTTTTGGCTGCACATTTCAGTGCTGATTGCTGTCCCAGCCAGAGTGTAGGTTGCTTAAGTGCATGGTTTAGGTCTGACCCATATGCTGTAATTCCTGCCATCCCTAGCACAGTGTGCAGATAATAGATAATGTCATAATCTCAACTTAAGTGCCTTGTTTGAATTTTCCTCCATAACTAGTCCTCCCATGCACGTATTGAACACGTTTAAGGATTCTAGTACTTTGAAATGCCTTTTTTTTTTTTAAGATTTTATTTATTTATTTGACAGAGAGAGAGTTAGCGAGAGCAGAAACACAAGCAGGGAGAGTGGGAGAGGGAGAAGCAGGCTTCCCGCTGAGCAGAGAGCCCGATGTGGGACTCAAACCCAGGACCCTGAGATCATGACCTGAGCCAAAGGCAGATGCTTAACCGACTGAGCCACCCTGGCGCCCCTGACATGCTTTTATATTGGTATAAAGGAAATAAAGCAAAGGAGCCTTCCCATTAGGGTGGAGTACATGGCATTGGGCTCTAATACTTTCTCATCCACTTAGATGTTGCAAAATGCGAGGTGGCAGAGAGGACAGAGCACCTAAATAAATTTGACCTCTTCTCCTCATTTTATTTAGAAAGGCATTTATTAATTTAGGAGACTGTTTGCCTTCTGTTCCAACTTATATAAAGGAAGGAATTGAAAATAGGTCATTAAAAGAGTATTTTAAAAGCATTGTTAGAACATATGTCTGAATTCACTATTGCTATTTCTGTGGCCTTTCAAGTACTGACCTCTCTGCCTTCTCGCTCTCTCTTTTTAAGATTTTTATTTATTTATTTGAGATAGAGCATGAGCGGGCTTGGGGGGTGGGCAGAGGCAGAGGGAGAGGGAGAGGGAGAAGCAGGTTCTCCACTGAGCAGGGAGCCCAACACGGAGCTCGATCCCAGGACCCTGGGATCATGACCTGAGCTGAGCTTAACTGACTGGGCCACCCAGGTGCCCCTTCTCTCTCTCTCTTCTTTTTCACTTCTCTAATTTTCAGGAGTAAATGATGTTGTGAAAAAGGCTTAAGAATTGTCTATGTAAGCAGACAAATTCTGTATAAACTGTATTATAACTGAACTATCTATATAAACAAGACAGTACTGTGTAAACTGTATACACTCAAGTTTTTACAGTTAGGTTTGTTTTACATGCTTCATTGACTAGATTTAATATCCTCTTTCATCTGTACATTTTTCTGTTACTTAACACCCAGTCCTATTAATCTGTACCTCAAATACATAGACATAAAAGTAATAGACATATGAAATGAATTTGACTTTGGCACTAGGGCAGTAACTTCTGTTCCTTTGCTACCTTTTTCAGCACTCACAGCACATATGCACATGTGTCCCCTCCCCCACGTGCTAACACTCCTGTCCTGTTCTTACAGTTTCCAGCTGTTAACCATCCTCAGACATTGGAGAGAAGATACCTTGGAATTCTAAATAGCGTCTTACTTGACTTAATGAAGGTGGGCCAAGTTGATGTTGTCTGTATACATGTATTTCACAGAAGTAGGCTCTGGTCACATGTAAACACAAAAAAATCCTGTTTCTCCAGCTTTCATTGCACCAGCCAGTCCATAAGCTGGTGCTGGTTGTTTGATAGTAGACCTTCAAAAAACACTTGTTAATGGATCAGTTTTATTTTATGCCCATTTAGTTTATTGTTCAAAATCAGAGGAGGTTACATTATGCACAGAGTCTTTAAAGGTACACTTGGTACAGTTGGAAATTGCTGAGAGCACTCTCAGAACTTTGCTGTGCTTTAAACTATGTTCCTGTGTGTCCTGAGGAGCACTGTGCAAATTGGTGTGGGGGCAATGGTGGGGGAGGGGGCATGGCTTTTAGAAAGGCCACATACCACATAACCTTTTGTAGAGAATCACAATATTCATTAATTTATGAAGGCTTTCAGAAATCCCATAGTAAAGAAGCATTTATGTCTTGCTCAACATTTCCCAAATTCAATTAAATACTGAATACTTTTTTAAAAAAATAACTACAGTGCTGGTGTTCTGAACACAGGTTGAGAGAAGCTATTAAAAAGATAGCCCTCAAGGGTCTTTCATGTTAATTAGGCATAAATTATCTCTTGAATCAGTTGGATTTTGTCAATATGTTGTGTCATACAATCAATATTTATCAGGGCTTAATGATTTGGTAACTTAAAAATGTAAATAGAATAAAGAAGAAGAACTGAGTTAAATACATATATTAAATACATAAATATTTATAAGGTATGCAAATTATATATACATTTCAGTTAGTGGAGGTATATAAAAATGATTTTGGTCTCACTGGCAGTTAAAACAGTTAACATCAAAATGGTTTCAAATGTATGATACTAGTTGAATATAGAAAAGTTGGCTCCTGAGTAGTATTTTAAATTAGAAGTACATACGACTTTTCACAAGCCAAATATCTACTAGCGTCAAAGTGCTATTTTAAGATTATCAACTGTAGAAATTACTGCATATACAGACAAAGAACTATTTTCAAATTACTTAAAAGGAGGAGGTCATTATGAGGAAAGTATAAAACTCACTGAGTAAATAGCTTCAAAATTCAGTATTTAGGGGGAAAAAACAACATTTTTTTAAAACTAAAATAGAGTCCATATAAATTACTGTAGTTTGGATTAATTCTGGTAACCTGTATCCCCTCTAAAATGGCCAATATGTATAAACAGATGCAGGATGAGATGGCCATTTTAGGTACTTATATATGGACAAAATTAACAAATCTGCTTTAGGGAATGGCATAGAGAATATATTTCTTCATGAAAAGATAAATAATGTTATTTACTTTTCAAATTCATTTTAAAAATAGCTAAAAGACAAAGGAATAATTCTGTTTATATAACATTCAATAACAAGGCAATATTAATCTTTGGTGAGAAAACTCAGAATTGTGGTTTCCAGGAGTGAGGAGGCACAGGGGTATAGAGCCAGGGATGGGGGTCTTGATGAGGTTTCTGGGGTGTTAATAATTTTCTCTATCTCAGTCTTGATGTGGTTACATGGATATGTTTACCTTCTAAAAACTAACTGAAATGTATACATAATTTGCATACCTTATGAATGTACATTTCAATAAAAATGTTTACTTAGTGTTAAAGAAATTTGAAGCTAAATATACTAAATAGGAATTAGTTTAATTTCCAAATTGGTATCAATACAGAAAGATTCCAGTTATCTTTGTACTTTTATCTGTGCTAGATTTTACCAGGTACCACACTGACCCTTGGTAATTAGACTTGGTAATGATTTAACAAAAAAAAGTTCAGTTATTTTTTTAAAAAGACAAAAAGCAAAAAACGTGAAATTGTATTTAATTCAGTTCTTTATTCTATTTACATTTTTAAGTTTCATTTTCTAAAGAGGAGAATATAACTGAGATAAGTTTAGAATTGTGTCTGAGTCAACATGAATATAAACCCACTTGCATGTAAACAGTGGCTTGGGTTACCAGAATCTTTTGACCCAAAATGAATGTTTCAGTGTGTGGTAGGATCAGATTTCAAATTTTCTGTGGTGCTAGGTTATTAAAGGTGGTTGTCTGAAATTGAATTCTGGCTCACTGGGAGCAAATCTAGGTTTGTTCTCACTGTTCAAGTGGATCACAAAGAGATTAACTGTGGGTAAAACCAATGAAAGTGACCTAGAGATGGATTTGGGAATGCTGGAATTTGAACATTCTTCCTTTCTCTGAGAGAAAATGCCATCAGTGAATTTTGCTGTGAGAATATCATCACAGCAGATTCCAGTGTGCTCTACTGAGTTGTGTTAGGTTATGTAGGTTTATGTTTTATATATTTGCTTAATTTGTCGATAAAAATTATTTTAATAATGATTCACCTTTTAAAATCTTGTCCAATTACTAATAAGATAAATAGTATTAGAAGAAAACATTTTAGTTGTTAAAACATCTACTATGTGCAACATAAAAGGGTTAGTTACTGTAATATATAAAGAACACTTAAAAATAAATTAAGACGGGGCACCTGGGTGGCTCAGTCGGTTGGGCATCCAAATCTTGATTTTGGCTCAGGGCATGATCTCAGGGTTCTGGGATCCAGCCCCAGTCTGGCTCCTCGCTCAGCGAGGAGTCTGCTTGAGGATTTTCTCTCTCCCTCTCCCTCTGCCCCCCCACCCATTAATAAGTAAATCTTTAAAAAAAAAATTAGGACAGATGCACAAATAGAAAAATAAGAAGGAATATAAGTAACCAATAAGCATAAAAATATTCAACCTCATTAGTAATCACAGATGTGAATTAAAACAGCTATGAGATACCATTTATTAAATGTCTATAGTTTACAAGTAGTGAAAAAAAAAAAAAAATGAAGGTGCCAGGAAGTTGGTAGATTCTCAGTTGCTAAGAAGGAGTATCATTTCAGTCAACCTTCCCAGGGGATGATTTTTCAACACATAGAAAATAATCCTCAAAAGTTTGCATAGCTAACAATCTATCTCTGGGATTTTATCCTATGAGAGGGATCATGTATGTGTGCAAGGATTTCAGGTGTTTATCATAGCATTAATTATAATAGTGCAAAGCAGCAGCCATCTAAATGTCCAACAGTAGAGACCAGTTGAGTAAATTATGGTATATCTATACCACACACTTCTTTAGTCATTTAAAAACATGTTGTAAAGTTATTTGTTGCAGTATTTTTCATAAAGGAAACAACCAAAATGTTTATCATTAGGGAATTGCTAAAAACAACCTAAGGCATATCCATAGAGTAAAAGCTTTTCACTGATATGCAATGATCTCTTAAGATCTAATGTCCATTGGAAAGAAAGCTAAGTGCAGACCATTGTGTGTCTGCTACTATATGGGTAAAATAAAAGGAACAGACAGAGATAGGTACTAGGTACAGAGTATCTATGGAAGGATGCACAAGAAACTGATAACATGGGCTGCCTCCCGAGAGGGGGACAGGAGAAAGATGAGTGTATATTCTTTCATGTGAATATACACTTCTTCCAAAATATATTTCAAATGTTTAAGTTATGTTGTAAAAAATGTTTTTGATTAGTCTGTGAAAAATGCAGGATCCACAACTTATATGTATAATATAAGCCAGATTTTATAAAAGAAAATATGTATATACGATATTCAAAAAAGGGCTGGGAGGGCTTATTCCCAGAGGACAACAGTAGTAAGATAATGTGGTAATTTATTTTTTTAATTTTTAAAAAAATTTTTAAAAGGATTTTATCTATTTGAGAGAGAGAGCGAGTGAGCGAGCATGAGCGGGGGGCGGGGAGGGGCAGAGGGAGAGGGAGAAGGAGAAGCATACCCCCGCTGAGCATGGAACCTGGCACAGGGCTTGATCCCAGGACCCCAAGACCTGAGCTGAATTCAGACACTTAACCAACTGAGTCACCCAGGCATCCTGACAGTTTGGTAATTTAAATAGTCCTATTAAAAAAATTTTTTTTTACTAAACTGTGTTTGCTAGATATTTTGCAATGACCATGCATTTCCTTTATTAGGAAAAGAAATAAGGTTTTTATTACAATTTAAATTTGACTTTGTAATGTTCTTTCCAATCCTAACTTTGTTTCCTAAGAATTTACTGAAGTTGGACCCAGCTGACAGATACTTGACAGAACAGTGTTTGAATCACCCTACATTTCAAACCCAGAGACTTTTGGATCGCTCCCCTTCAAGGTCAGCAAAAAGAAAACCTTACCACGTGGAAAGCAGCACTTTGTCTAATAGGTAAATATTCCCTTTTAAGGAAATACAGATGCAGTGTTGGTCTTACAAGTAGGTGGAGGAGGTGGCTGCTTAAATGATGCAATTAGAGAAAAGAAGGAAAGCCCTCTTTATTCAAAAATATCTTTCTTATGCTTATTACATGATTCAGAACCACAATTAAAGAGTTGTGTGGGTCTTAAAGACTTTCTTACCTTTAACAAGTATATTATGGAAACCTATGCATTTCCTGGGAAAGGTAGCATAGGTTAGCAACTAAGGGTGTTTCCAGACTCACGAACTAGAAGATTCTGTGTAAATGGGGCCCAGGTGTGATTCTTGGAGGCAAAAGGGTGGGTGAGGGCAAGGGGATTTCTGGAGGGAGAAGAGGATGTCAAACACAAGTGGGTAGGAAGCCACCTAGGACAATCTTTGCAACTGAACCAAGTAGGTTTGGCTCTATTAGAAGGCTCTTATGTTTTTGTTGTTCTTTTATTTTTATTTTTATTTAATTAATTAATTTATTTAACAGAGAGAGACACAGCGAGAGAGGGAACACAAGCAGGGGGAGTGGGAGAGGGAGAAGCAGGCTTCCCGCCGAGCAGGGAGCCCAATGTGGGGCTCAATCCCAGGATGCAGGGATCATGACCTGAGCCGAAGACAGATGCTTAACGACTGAGCCACCCAGGCGCCCCTGTTATTCTTTTAATCATTGAGTTGAGAAGTTAGTTTTTCATAAGAATAAGAATATGGAAATAGTAAAGTCAGTTTGGTAGATAGTGATTAAAATTGGTGCTTCTTAAAATAAAAATTTTTAGCATAATCTTAAAAAAAAAAACAAAAAACCTCTATTTCTGGGCTGAGGGGCTGTCTTCCCTCCTCTACCAAGAAGCTGGTCTTGTCATCTGGTGTTGCTCAGACTCTGGGATTAGTGAGTTGTTTCGCTCATCTACTATTAGAAGAGAAACAGAAAATGATAATTCTTAATATGAAGCTTTTTGAATATAAATTTTTTCTCCTTTCACCGCAATTTTCTCTCCACATAGAATAATTGTTATTAATCTATTGGAATTTTGAAAGCCCAAGACCTGGTACTTTTTGAAGATCTGTGAGCATATCCATAAATTGGCAATAACCATTTATCCTATGTTTTCTCTGCCTAACTGCGATGGTGTGATTGTGTTTTACTGCTCTTTACTCTTTTAAATGTTTGGTTTTGGTTATTGTTTCCCTCACATCTTATAGACCATTCTTACCTGGATTGTTTTATTTGTTTGGGTTTTTTTTTTTGTTTCTTTTTTTTTTCCCCCAGGGAGGCCTGTGAGCAGATTCAAATTCTGCTTAACCAAGTTTGTGTTCACTTTGTTATCTGTTTCCATGAGATTTTAGTATACTAAGGAATAATAGTCATCATGTAGTTACTCCTTTCCATTTAGGAAGTTCACATTATGCCTCTGTCTTATCTGGGATCACTCACAGTTCGGGTACTTTTGTCTCCCTTCTACCTTTTTTTTTTTTTTTTTTTTTTTTTAAAGATTTTGTTTATTTATTTGACAGAGAGAGATACACAGCGAGAGAGAGAACACAAGCAGGGGGAGTGGGAGAGGGAGAAGCAGGCTTCCCACAGAGCAGGGAGCCCAATGTGGGGCTCGATCCCAGGACCCTGGGACCATGACCTGAGCCGAAGGCAGACGCTTAACGACTGAGCCACCCAGGCGCCACCAGCTCTCCCTTCTACCTTAATTATCACTTGACTCCTCTAGTTTACATTTGCAAAGGAAAAGGATCCCAAGGATATAAAGTTCAGTAGACTGATGATAAGTTTTTGCTTCGTGCTGTAGTGATTAGTGGTAATAACCCATATCATGAAAGGGGGCCTGTGTGTTTGTCCTCTAATGACTTGGCTTGAGAGATCCCCGATGGGGATCTGAGGCTCTCCCTGGGAACCTTCTTTAGGAATCTGTCAAGGAGGATGTGTGTGGTGATAAGGCTATAGCTTACATGGGTCTTCAAGGAGTCTGCCCAAATCTTCTTTTGAAGTAGGCAAGAATAGAAATAAGTAAATAAAATCTCTGGAAGGTTTTGTTTTTAGGTCTTAACACTTGTGTAGAATTTTAAAAGAAAAAGTCCTAAGTGGTTTCTTTAGGAATGATCTCAGCTCAGTTTACATGTATGTGGAAATGTCCTTTTCTCTACACATGTCTATGGAATCCCTTCTTGTTGGGGACACTAACTACACAAACCATGGCTAACTCGGACTTCCCAGCACTATTGTAGAGGTGTTCACGGCATCACCGCTGCCCTGAGACACATTCACACACCGTGTCTTCTATTGTCCAAGTTCATGTCTCTGTAGAAGAGGCAGTGGACTCTTGGCATTACCTTGCCCTGCCTGAGTCTCCTTCAGACTGTCCTGAGGTTCTCCTGACCTTGGACGTGGTGGGATGGTGTTTCAGCCTGCCCTGCCCTCTCACCAGTTCTGCTTTGCCATCCTTCTCCATAAAAATGTAGCTTTGCATCTTTGATGTTTACTTTGGAAAGTTATTTTAACTAAAGAGATTAACTATCTGTCCTGCCAGCCATTTCAGAAGGGTTTATATATAAAATCCTCTTAAGTGCTTGGCAGTTTAACACAGATTCCTTACAGTTGTGTGCCAAAGAGATCTATGGAATTTTCGGAGCAGTTTTTTATTGTTGTGCTTTGGCAGAACTCCAATTTGAAGACAACTTGATGCCCTTTCTACTTAAGAATTATGTACAAAGCTCAATGGCTTCAAATTAATACTAAGACAGAAGTGTTCAGAATAGGGGTTTAGGCTCTTTGTACTTTTATGGGAAACCTAACTCTTTGATAAATGTTTCTGCCTTAACATTATAACCTCCCTTTTCACATTAGAAACTGTATCTTACATTGCTATGAATTTGTTCTTCCTAACATGTAGGTTTGTGCTCTACTTTGAGATCAGTGTTTTCCAATAGTTTCAAAAGCTTTAGCAGCTGTCTTCACTCTTCTCTATCCTTTTCTGGTTTTCTTTGGAGCTTCGGGCATTACACAGTATCTGTGTGTGTTATCTCTGCTATTACCCTCTCTAGACCTGAAGGAGAAAGGGGAGGAAGTAGGAATATGAGAGCCCAGGGGAACCAGGCAGGAGGATCCACCCCATCAGAGCTATAATCTGGACAGACACAGCTGTGACCCGAGTTAGGGTGCATGCTGGGAAAGAGTAGGGAAGACAGCCCCCGGCCCCTTGCACTGCTAAGTGCAACTGGGAGTTAGGTGGCAAGGGATCCCGGGTGATGCTGTATGCAGCATTAGACTCCTGAGGCCCTGAGCGGGGCAGAGCAAAATGGAGAACAGACTGGGGGTTGGGTAAATGGGAGATAACCAGCACACGTAGACCTATTTATGGGTTAGACTATTTGCATATTGTTGTTTGGGTTTTTGAAAAGTTGCTTAGATATTTTAGTTATCGAGATATAAATTGACAAATGACTCTGATGGCTTAAAACCTGATGCCTTTAGGGCACCTGGGTGGCTCAGTCAGTTAAGCCTCCGGCTTTTGATTTTGGCTCAGGTCATGATCTCAGGGTCCTGGTATCGAGCTCCACTCCGTGCTCAGTGCAGAGTCTGCTTAAGATCCTCTCCCTCTGCCCCCTCTCCACTGCCATCTCGCCAGTGTGCTCTCTCTCTCTTTAAAAAACAAACAAACAAAAAAAACCAACCTGATGCCTTAGGATATGATGACTGCCCTTTATTGATCCTGGGGATAGAGTCAGTTGACATCATTTAACAGAAGGTGAAACTTTTGTTTCTTTTTTATTTAAAAAAATTTTTTTTATTTATCATTCATTTATTTAGAGAGCGCACGCAAGTGGAGGAGAGGGGAGAGGGAGAGAGGTAGACTCCCTGCTGAGCGCAGAGCCCCATATGGGGCTCGATCTCACAATCCTGGGGCCACGACCTGATCCAAGATCAAGACTCCGACACTTAACTGACTGAGCCACCCAGGCATCCCGAAACTCTTGTTTCTTTGTAATTTCTTTCTAGGTCTAGGACCTGCTATTTATTTAGTTAGCTCATATTTAAGGGACCTTATTTGATGCTGCAATTGTGACTGAGCCAGGAGAGATTAGTGAGTATATTTAGGAGATGAGGCCTTCCACAACTGTTACAGGCTTGCTTGTTATCAGATACTTTTTTTAACACTCTGAAGGGTAGGAGGATGGGAAAAGAGCCCTTACCTTTGATGCCTGAGCAATGGGTTCTTAGGGAAAATGGGAAGGAATAGTTTCACAGATTACCATTATACAGACAAAAAAATGTGACTCTTCTTCCAGTTAGTGTGTGATGGGAACAAACCTCCCCATGTCAAACCATCTTTAGCAATAGAAATATTTGCAGCAGAATTTTCTGAATGCATAATAAAAAGGGAATTGTGTAAATTATTTTTCACTTAAAAGCGTTCTCCTATCTCAAACTATAATTTGGTCCTTTAAATAGTTGCAGTTGAACAAACTGACCTTGCTGTGAGGTCAATTTTAGCTTTCCATTAGAGGACAAGGTTTTCCTCTGGATTTGTATTTTGTATTTTAAGCCAGGTAGGAAATGAAGCTTTAAATCTTAAAGAAGGCCTTAGTCGGTTTGGAATAATGACGTGTGAGATGATGGAGAAGAGAATAAATTGTGTCTTCTGGAGAGAAATTAACTCTCTAGATCCCTGTGATGAAGTTAGAGACACATTCCTGTTTAGGGTACAAGGAGGTACCTGAAGTACCCTAAAAGTATTGCCACTTCTCTAAAACATAAACATTGATCATCATGTTTTCCAACAAAGTTTACGTTTGGTTTTAGAGTGTCATTTTCTTTTTTTGAGTATATTGCAAGAACTCTCATTCTTTGACGATACAGACTAAAGACAAAAGGATACTGGTGTCTGTGTGTGCTGTGAGTATGTATCTCTGAAGCAGGCAGTGAGTTTCACAAATAAAAGGGAAGTTCAAGGAACATCATGACGTTCAAGTCCACATGTTACCTCTGAAATTCAAGCATTCAAAGAGTTATAAGGAGTTTGTTATAGCTTAGCTCTCTTCTTCTTATCAGGCATTCTATAACAAACACTCATGTGAGCACCAGCATAGCAAAAACATGTTTTCCCAGATTATCAGTTAGAAACCGTGTTGGCAACAAGTTAGTTGAACATTTAAGGATGTCAAAATCATTTCGTCAGGACCATTGCTTTGTTGCAGAGTGACTTGATCTAACCAGCTTACTTTTTATGGTTACTTGTCATTTGTTGGCATGTGTTTGAGCGAATTAAATGTTTTTAGTCTTTGAGGTGTTTTAAGGGTGTGTGCGTGTGTGTATTTTTTTTAAACAGTACTTTTTGTGTGTCTGCTATTGAAGGAAACTGATATCCTTCTTTTGTTTTTAACATAGAAACCAAGGCAGCAAAAGTGCTGCTTTGCAGTCTCACCACAGATCCAACAGCAAGGACATCCAGAACCTAAGTGTGGGTCTGCCCCGGGCTGACGAAGGTCTTCCTGCCAACGAAAGCTTCCTAAACGGAAATCTTGCTGGAGCTACTCTTAGTCCCATGCACACCAAAACCTACCAAGCAAGCAGCCAACCTGGGTCTACCAGCAAAGATCTTACCAACAATAACATACCACATCTTCTCAGCCCAAAAGAAGCCAAGTCAAAGACAGAGTTTGATTTTAATATTGACCCAAAGCCTTCGGAGGGCCCAGGCACAAAGTACCTCAAGTCAAGCAGCAGATCTCAGCAGAACCGGCACTCATTTATGGAAAGCTCTCAGAGCAAAGCTGGGACGCTGCAGCCCACTGAAAAGCAGAGTCGGCATAGCTACATTGACACTATTCCACAGTCCTCTAGGAGTCCCTCCTACAGGACCAAGGCCAAAAGCCACGGGGCGTTGAGTGACTCCAAGTCTGTGAGCAACCTTTCTGAAGCTAGGGCCCAAATTGCAGAGTCTAATACCAGCAGGTACTTCCCATCCAGCTGCTTGGACTTGAACTCTCCCACCAGCCCAACACCCACCAGGCACAGTGACACGAGAACTTTGCTCAGCCCCTCGGGGAGAAATAATCGAAGTGAAGGCACTCTTGACTCACGCCGAACCACAACCAGGCATTCTAAAACGATGGAGGAGTTGAAGCTGCCCGAGCACATGGACAGCAGCCATTCCCATTCTCTGTCTGCACCTCATGAATCCTTTTCTTATGGGCTGGGCTACACTAGCCCCTTCTCTTCCCAGCAGCGTCCACATAGGCATTCCATGTACGTGACCCGGGACAAAGTGAGAGCCAAAGGCTTGGACGGAAGCTTGAGTGTAGGGCAAGGAATGGCGGCCAGGGCCAACAGCCTGCAGCTCTTATCACCTCAGGTACAGACTGGACCTTGACTAGATCTGTTGGCTCATCATGGGAAGGTGGTGCAGGGGTGTGAATAGAGTCAGTCTGCAGTTTTCCCTACTGTAGGAGGTTGTGCTTTTTTGATAGAATGCATTTAGGGAAGCAATACTTGAAGGACTATCTGTTAAAAAAATTAATTATTTAAGGCCCACTGTTGAGTACTCAGGAGAATTCAAAAAAAACTTGTTTTTAGAAATCTGCTTCTTAAGTGTTCCTTTCTGGCATATTTTGTTGAGAGAATCCTATTTTGATTTAGTATGGAGTTCATCAGTTGTATGGGATAGTTTTTAATTTTCTCAAAATTTAGTGTGATTTGTAGAGATCTTCTCTAATCTTTCCAGACCACGTTTGTTTAAATCAGACACTTTTACTTATACCTTACTCGATATTTTCACTGAATTGAAAAATTTCTAATTTATCTAGAACTATAGGTAAATTTAACTTCAGGCCAAAATAAATGTTAATTTACAGTCTTTTGGATTGTTTTTAAATCTCAAGGCATTGTTTTTATCCTCATGCTTCCTCCGTCTTACTGATTTTTCAAACTCTAGAACTGCTGACAGTAACCTGTTTAAAAGAAGTAGCAGTCCTACAACAGAACACGTTTTTTAAATTACATTTTCATTCTATGAAACATTCATCTGCATCAACGAAATGAGGGTGGAGATAAGCCAGTGTCAGAAGGAGAGAAGAATTTCATGTAGGGAAAGTACTCCCCTTTTCGAGGATATGAAAATAAATTCACCAGACAGTTCTGTGTCAGAACTCCAGAAAATACGGATGGAATATGTAATGGGAGGTTTAGCAAGATAGGTGCTGAAGATGGGGTGGAAATAGTAACAGACCAGTCGATGTAGCAAAGCAGCTAAGAGCTCAGGTTGGGAAACCAGGCGGACCTGGGTTTGTGTCCCAGTTCTGTAGTCTGCTTCAAATGATGTAAATCTGGGGAAGTGATATAATCTCTCTTTGCCTCAGATTCCTCATCTGAGTCGTGTCGTAAGGTTTCAACATGGTGTATAAAGCACCGTGCCCCGTGCCTGGCAGAGTGTCAAACACATTTTAATTGTTGCTGCTTCTGTGATGGTGGGGACTGTTTTCTAGACATTTAACATTCTCTCTATGCTAGGTGTTCTCAGACACTCAAAAGAGTCTGAGGTAGGGTTCTTGCCCTTGACAAACTTATCTTCTCTCAGGGAACATTAAATTATACATGATAACAATGAAATAATTAAGAAGCAAATTACTACGGCACTGGCTATAAATAGGAGCTGAGAACAGGGAGAGATCATGAATAGGAGCAGTTAGAAATGGCTTTGGGAGCAACTAAAGGTCTTGCTCTGAGCTAGGATGTAGAGAGAAGCTTTGGATGGCTAAAGAATGAGGATGTGTTCAGTATTTACTGAATGAGGCACCATAGTGGGCTCTCCTGAGAAAGATGAAAAAGGTATGACCCCTGTACTCTTGGAGTGCACGTTGGGGCCCACTTGCCAGGGATCGGTCATGGCGATACCGTGAGGCTGTTGTGCCCACGCCACGCTAGAGGCAAGTGTGCCGTAGACAGAGAGGCATGGCCCAGTCCAGGCAGGGGTTGTGGAAGGTTCCCTGGGGAGGTGGTGTCTGAGAAGAGATTTCTGGGGCTTAACTAGGGGGAGAAAGTGGAGTTGACCTTAAGAAAGGCTGGAAAGGAGGGCAGAAAAGAGGAGGAGGCTAATAGAGACATTAAACAGCATGGTGTGCTGTGGGGATTGCAACTTGTTCCTCGTTGCCGAAGTGAAAAATTCAAGATTTGAGGTCGCTTTTGGAGTAAATCAAGCATGAGGGGAGGGGGAAATGTTCTACCCTTAGTGCTGGTGGGAAAACAGAAATAGTGGGTCTTAAAGACTCCTCAGAAGTACAAAGAGCAGGATATGTGAATTGAAAGATTGAAGACAGGAAAAAGGAAGCCTTCAGGTTTCTTTCCTAGGAACTCCTTTTCAGAGTAGGAGAAAGGACTTTTGAAGTTACCTAATTCAACCCCTTCATTTCATAGATGAGTGTGCTAAGGATCTAAGAAGTTAGGTGGGTTGCCCAAGTTTTACCCAACTAGTCCAAGGTGGAGCTGGGATCATGAGACAGTGTCTAGGTCCCTAGGCCAGCATTCTTTGCACTGTATCATGCTGACCTGTTGAGGCTGAAGTGACCCTAGGCCCCTAAGCAGAGCTGTCCTTTATGAGGTTGGAAAGACTGGTGCCCAGGTAAGAGGAGGAGGAGTGGGAGATGCATACTTGCAGATGGAGGAGATGGCACATGGCAGGAGATGCCATGATTGGAGTCAGAACAGTGGTTGGAGGAGTCCCTCTAGAGAAGAGAGAACCTCTAGGGCCTAGAAAGATCTCTAGAGCCTGGCAGCTGCCCATAAACCTTAGATGGAGGTCAAAACCAGGTAAAGCGTGCTAGCATGCAGCATAGTGTAAATAAAGGAGATGTAAGAAAAATAAAAAGCTGGAACTTGGAGAAAAGACAAATGGACTGGTTCTCAGAGTTCCAGAAAAAAGACTGTGAACATCGTGGAGATAATCTAATTATAAATGGTTACTGTGGGCTAAGCACAGACCCAACTGTTACAGAATTTTAAGTCCAGTTCGGGAGGTACAGTTCCAAGCTGCAAGATAGTACAAGTTTAAAGGCACAAAGATGACATTGACTAAAGCCATGGGTAAATGATGAGAATCACTGTCCTACAAAATATTCTGGCCACCTTCAAAAGGAAGGGGACTGAACTAGCACTGTCACTTAAGAGTTAGGTTAGATATAAATCATTGTTTTCTAAAAGACTTTTCTAGAGGGCTTTGTGAAGTATAAGGGTGCTGAAATTCAAATGAGATCTTATCACAAGTTAGGAAGAAGAAAGGCTACCTAGGATGATTTCCTGCCCAGAATATTCTTTCATAGTACATCTGGGGAGTGAGGGAGACAAAGACAGAATCCTATTTAAAGTTTAAATAAAATGTTTTTGATATATCACGTAAGGCTCAAGATACGACTCTCTGCAGATATGCAATGCAGCTAAGTCCTCCTAATGCCTTGGTAATTTTGTTCCTTAATCTTGTTTTCCTCAAGGGTAGAAGATGCCACTTTTCCCCTCAGTGAACACCATTGTCGACCAAGGCTGCTCTTAGCTTGTGTTTCACTTCCTTGAGGGAAATAGGCAGTGTCTCCTGAGATGTGTGCTGTCCTGATCATGGTTTAGAAAGTACAATGAAATACAAGTACTGTTACCCTAGAGAAGATTAAGAAAACTTTAAGTACATAAAATTACAGTAGTTAGGGAATTTTAAGACAAATGATTAAGAGTACTGATTCTCTTCCATGATCTATCAAAAGAACATTTGATTTCATCTGAATCTGCCATTTAAGTTCTTAGTGAAAAATAATTTTGGATCTGCATAGTTCTCTTTGGAAAAATCTGCTAAAGAAATTTTGGATTAACTAATAGAATCTAATTAGAGTGCTGCACAGAACCATGACTATCTAGATATTAGGAAGATAATTTTCTTTGTTTTTAATAATTAATTGAACTATTTTCAGCGTAATTCTTTCCCTGCTTGCCTTAACTTTAATGAGAATTTCACTTTCCATCTGTGTGACATTTGTTTGAATTATTTTACATTCATCAGATGATTCACTCTTTTATGGGACAATTTGTGTTTTAGCCAACTAACATTTTTTTATTTTAGCTGGTGAAGGTACTAATTATGCCAAATAAAGCCCATGGTGATTTAGGTGATTTTCATCCCTAGGAACAGGACACTCTTATAAATCCTTTTAAATTTGACTTCCAGCCTGGAGAACAGCTCCCTCCAGAGATGACTGTGGCTCGATCTTCCGTTAAAGAATCTTCCAGAGAAGGCACCTCTTCGTTCCATGCAAGGCAGAAGTCTGAGGTCTGAATTCTCCACAAGTTGCTAACTTTTACGATAAAACTTGTCTGTAAAGAGTAGTCATGTGACATCATTACAGCCTATCTTTTAAAATTTCTTCATACGTAATCTCCTGCAAATAACTTAAACTGGCTTATGAAGTTAAGTAGTTTTCCTCATGCCATAATTCTGAGTTTTCTCTTTAAAAGATCCTGGAGTAAATTCTAGATCAGTTACACACTATTCTAAGTTAATAGGCCACATCATCATCGCTCTATTGTTAACTTTTTATAAACCTCTTTCTTGTCTCAGGGTGGAGCATATCATGACCCCCACTCTGATGATGGCACCGCCCCCAAAGAAAATAGACACCTGTACAATGACCCTGTTCCGAGGAGAGTTGGCAGTTTCTACCGAGGTGAGCCCAGCCCTGAGCACCCACCCGGGTCCTCTCTCTCTTCCCCTTCCCTGCACCTCCAGCCCATGCCCTCCATTACACTTCACTGCCTTGACTTCAGGTCAGCGCGGTTCTTGTCTGTGCTGTTGCCTTCCAACACTTCTCTCTGCTTCAGGTCCTGCTGTCTTAGTTCAGGCCCTCATGGCTTCTGACTTGGGTTCTTTGAGTAGCCTCCCAGCTGATCTCCCTATTTCCCAAGGTTGCGATCAAACCAGTCCCTGGAATGATCCATTTGCAGCTGTGTCCTGGCCATCCCACTCATTCCTTCAATTAAGTGCCTAAGGTATTCATTGATGTCACCTGTGTGCCAGGTGCTGGTCTAGCTTAGACCATGTCAGTGAACAAGACAGCCAGAGGTCTCCACCTTCATGGAGCTCACATTCTCTCGAGGAGAGAACTACACTAAATGTAAGAATTATTAGAGCAGTAAAAGATAATAAATGCTACGAGGCAAAAACAGAGCAAGGCAACCCACTGCCTGCCCCCAGTCCTTACTGTCTCTCACCAGCTGACGGTCCTCCGGTGGTTTCCCATTGACATCACAACAAAATCTGGATTCCCTAAGATGACTTTCCAGATATTCCATGCCCTGGCCCTTGCCGTCCTCTCCAGGTGCTGCTCCTCCCTCCTGAAACACACTCCTCCCCTGCTTGGATAGCTTGTTTCTGTCCCATTTAAGGTTCTACTTTGAAGTCCTCTGCAGTACGATGTCTTCCCTCTCCACCTAAAGTGAAATGTTTTCTTCTCCGTTCTACCCATGGTTCCTTGTCTAGCCCTCTAACATGACACAGACTACATGGTATTGATTCTTTGTCTGCATTTCTCTCTCACAAGGTTGCAAGGCCCTTGATCATATGTTCCTCTTTTACCTTCATTGACTAGCGCACTGCCTGACAGTTTCATAAATATTTGTTGATTGAATGAAAGAAAATCCTCAAGTGTACTTGCACAGCCCTAAAAATGTACTTCGATGGTTAACTGACAACTAAAACAGAGGCTTTGGAGGCTGTATGGATTTAGGAGATGTTGACAGAGAAAAGCATCCCCTTTGAAGAGCTATGTAGCAATAGAGTGAGAACCCCTCCAGAGCTCTAGCCCCTGGTAGGGAGACTAACAGCAAGCCCACCAGGGTAGAGGCAAGGTCCTAGATGTTTCAGAGGCTCAGCTTCTGAAAGCCTGTAAGAGTCATCATGACCTTCTATAGTTGCCCTCACCTACATCGTTTGGCTGTTCACTATTCTTTTGATTTGGGGGGACAGCTGGAAAGGGACAGGAATTGGGGGAGAACACGGACAGCTGCTTGGTCATCTTAACTAGGAACCTGAGCTAAATAAATGTATAGAAGTATTATTTAGGACTAAATATGTATTGATTTAGGCTACTTGTTCCTTCCCAGCCCCATTTGAAAAAAGCATAGGGCATTGAATATGCCTTTTAATGCATTTGGTTTTTTCTCATGCGGTGGTCACTTTATAATCTTAAGGGACTAAAATTTTAATTCAGATTAAAGTTAGCTAAAATATTGTAGTGTATATGAGCAAATGCCCTTTTTTCTGTCACTGTAAGTTTTACTTCCAAAATGGATCATACCTGTGTTATTCCTATAGATGTCTGGAGTATATACTTTAATATAAAATGTTAATAAAGTTTTGATTAATTAGGAAAGACAGTTTTATTTTGATTGCAAGTGAATTGAATTGGTTCATGTCAGCAAAGCCCCTCATTTGTCTTCCTCATAATACACTTCAGGGTTTAGCAGGTAGAACATTTTTATTTTAGAAAGTCCAGAAATAGAAGGAAGAGATTTAACCAGGTGAAACATCTGGAGACATCTGTCATTTCAGTGATTCTTCTAAATCTAACTGGATGAAGATTTAGTGGTATCATTGAAATGACAGATGTTTCTAGAATACTTCCTGTTTTCAGTCCTACTCGTCAAGAGGCAAGTGAAGGGCGCCTGGGTGGCTCAGATGGTTAAGCGTCTGCCTTCGGCTCAGGTCATGATCTCAGGGTCCTGGGATCGAGTCCTGCATCGGGCTCCCTGCTCAGTGCAGAGCCTGCTTCTGCCATTCCCTTCTGCTTGTGCTCTTCTGTCTATCTCTCTGTCAAATAAATAAATAAAATCTTAAAAAAAAAAAAAAAGAGGCAAGTGAAATGGTGTCATTTATCTTGATACTCAGCCTGTATATTCCTTTTGTGATGAAATTTGCCATATATTTTGATTTATGATCGAGCTTATAAAGTAACAGGGGCGCCTGGGTGGCACAGTCGGTTAAGCCCCTGCCTTCGGCTCAGGTCATGATCTCGGGGTCCTGGGATTGAGTCCCACATTGGGCTCATTGCTTAGCGGGGAGCTTGCTTCTCCCTTTCCCTCCACCTCCCATTCCCCTGCTTATGGTCTCTCTCTGTGTCAAATAAATAAAATCTTTAAAAAAAAAAAAAAAGATAGTAACAGCCACCACCCCACCCCAATAAAGGGCAAGAAGGTACTTACCCACATATGTTGTAGTTTGTCTTTCTGTTCTTTCCTGGACTGAGAACTTAGAGAAAAATAGTATTTTTTGCAAATAACTGAATTTCTTTGGAATGTAGTTTAAAAAATAGAAAATTGACTCTGCCTCCCAAGTGTAAGGCTTAAAGCACAGTTAGTATATTCTAGCACACATATTGTTAAGAGTCACTTCAGACTGAGAATAGATTTTGCATAGTTGAATCTATGATGTCAGAAAGCCTCAGTTTCAAAGAATGCCGAAACAGTGAAAGGGGGCTATCCTGTTCATACTTTTAAATGTTCCACAATGTTCTTCATTTAATCAGCTGACAGGTCAATTTGTGTTTTGAATATATATTGCCTGATGTTAACTGACCCTTGCAAATTAATGTTATAATCAGTGGGGGGCGGGAGAATGTTTCCTGGAATGCCTCCACTCTCAGAAAACACAAAAGTTATATAAAGGGCAGGGGAGGGTTTTGATTTACTTGTTTGTTTTATTTGTGTGAGAGAAAATGCAGTAGAATCAGGTAAGAACTGCTTCAGCCAAAAAAGTACATCAGTGACTGACTTTTTCTTTATTCAGTGCCATCTCCTCGTCCAGACAATTCTTTCCATGAAAATAATGTATCAACCAGAGTTTCTTCCCTACCATCAGAGAGCAGTTCTGGAACCAACCACTCAAAAAGACAACCAGCATTCGATCCATGGTGAGTATTTTGATTTGTTTTTACTCTCCTTTTTTCTAATTGTAGATTCGAGATTTCAAAGAATTCTGGGTACACTTTTTAGCTTGCTTGCTTTCTCAAGAGAGATTGTTGATAAGGAAACTGATTTGTCATTATTTGTAATGGTTTATTTCAAGTTCAGCATTTATATTAAATATCATGTAAAAGAAGAAAAAATCTGCTGGGTCACTAAATGCCTCATATCTCACATATCTTCCACTGCATTCTTCTGATAGGAATGCAGTCTTTCACTGTCTCTTTTGTTATTGTATCACAGAGCAGACACTTTGTTTAGCACTTTGTGTGCGCTGGCTCACTTGGTTCTCACGGTCAGCCTTTGGGGTGGGGGCAGCTCCCATTCCACAGATGAGGAAGCCGCAGCCTCCAAAAGAGAGAGCACTTGCCTGGCACTGGGCAGCCCATAGCAGGGAGAGGGGAGCCAGGATCTAGCCCTACATGGGGTCTGACTCCAAAGCTTATGTTTTTCACCTCTGTGCCACCTGACTTGCATTCAGGGTGAAAGGAAAGAAATGGAGGGACACCCTTTATGCTACCACAAAAAAACATACTGGTAGTCAGAGGCTAAAATGATGTGCCAGCTTTGCTTATCCTTTTATCTTCTTTGCGTCATACGTATTAAAAATTTAAGGACAGTTATATCGAGTATTAAGTCTCATCAGAAGATCTGCCTAGGGAGTAAGGACCTTTTTAAAAAAAATAATAACATAGACTTGATACTCTCAGCTGCCCAAAGAGACTGCCCAGAATCTAGATGTGAGGGATGGTTATGTGTACTTCGTGAAACTACCAAGTTCTCTACTTGGAATAAAATGGTACATCACCGTAACATTGCGAATTTAGAATAGGGCCATTCTGTCAGATTCCAACTCTGGTGTTTATTGCTGGAAGTCACAGAAAGGTCTTAGGTCAGTCAGTAAGTACTCCTGACCCTGTGTGGTTGTGCAGCTTTCACCCTTTTGGCAGGGTTGTATCAAGGTTTTAGTGCTTCTGTGCCCTATGGTAAAAATAACTTCATTATTTTTAAAACAGTAGTAAAGACAATGTTTTTAAAGCTATAAATATTTTCATAAGCACAGTTTATATCCATTGCCTTATTTATTAAATGAGAGTTTTAACATTAGTAACTAAGAGGTTAGACTCTGGAAATAGGACATCTTGATTAATGTCACCTTCTGTCTGTGTGACTTTAACCTCTGCCCCTCAGTTTCCTCATCTGTAAAAACAGGCCTAAGAATACTACCTCCCTCACAGGATTAATGTGATCATTAAATGAGGGAAAACATCAAAAGCAACCCAGAGCAGTGCCTGGCACACTGTGACTTGTTACTGTTAGCTGCAGCAATTTTTACCACGGATGATGTCTTCTAACTTCAGTATGACTTGTCACATGTCTCCCCTCCACTTCCTTTGCTGAGAAGCTTTGCTGCATTCTTTTTCCATGTGACTGTAGACCAGCTCTCCTATACATTAACCTGGGAGCACAGGTACAACATGTAGTTACCAGCTTTGACAGTTTTCAGGTGACGCTTTGATAAGCCATGTGAATAGTGTCTCACTTGTGAGACTAAGGAAGTATAGAAGAAATTGTTCTTCCTATTGGACGTTGCATAATGGAGTGGTGATGGTTTAAAAGAGAATCAATTACAGATTAACATAGTTCCATCAAAATTAGGTAGGTCAGATCAAAACTAAATCCAGATGTGGGATAGGTAGTATTAACAACATACTGTTTTTGTCTTTTCGATAGTCAGTTTGAGTAGAGCTTGTTTAGACCAGGTATATGTAGAAACTGAAAACAGTTGTTTGTTTTTTGTTGTTGTTGTTGTTGTTGTTTTTAAGAATTAGAGGCATAATTGGGATGTTTGAACTTTAGACTTTAGACAAGCTGTCGTTGAGTCGTCCCTACTCTGATATTGCTGTGATGAAGCTTGAGAGGGTTTCAGAATTACCAGTTGGAATTGCAGTAGCCTTTTGTTCCCACTGGCCCTCATGTTAATGCTGCTATGATACTTCTCCTTTGGGCATCACATCTAACTTAGTCTAAGTCATTCATTGAGCTTGACTTATCTTGATTTTTTTTTTTCTTGAACAAGAGATCTCATTGGTTCACCGTATTGTGTATATTCGAGAGAAATGCAGCTTGATAATGTACAAAAACGTGAACAAGTCTTGCTATGGTAACATAGTGAGTCGCTCTTCCTAAATTATCACTTGCCTAAGGGCAGTCTGTTTCTCCTTGATAGTGGTGCTTCCCATTTCTTTTGGGACGAGAATATTTGTACAGTGTACATATTTCTTGGAATGGAAAGATCGACTTACTAAATCATATTTAATAGATAAAGATATTGTAGTATAATATCCAGAGTGGTTATTCTAGCCATCTCAGCTATCCAGAATCCAGTTAAGAACTGGGAGATAAGCCAGAATATCTCGGAACAAAAAACAGGGTTAATGCAGTCAGATTCATTTTTACTAATGGGAAAACACCTCCACCCTCCCTATAAGCCTGTTTACTCTTTTTTTTTTTTTTTTTTTTTTTTAGATTTTATTTAATTATTCGAGAGAGAGAGAATGCATGTGCACAAGCAGGGAGACGGGTGGGGAGGAGATGGAGAGAGAATCTCTAGCAGACTCTGCGCTGAGCGCGGAGCCCAACATGGCCCTCCATCTCATGACCCTGAGATCATGACCTGAGCCAAAATCAAGATTCGGATGCTCAACCGACTGAACCACCCCTAAGCCTGTTTACTCTTACACACAGTTTTAGCAGTTGGCAGTGAGGTTGTCAGGCAAGAAGTAATCCCGGGTAACAATACAGTGTGAGGAGGGAGAAAGATCCCAAATAATAGCCAGGGAGAGGAGAGGGGTATTTTTGCCTTTTCTCAGGCTCCCAGTAGGAATATAATTTCTGGCCCTCATGATTTCATATGTAGAATAGATATCCATGAAGCATATAGATTTCTAAAACAGGCTGTTCTTACTTTCCTTAAAAAGGCAAAGTATATAAAATATGTTTGTAGGAATCCCAGTAATTAAGGTAAGTGAAGGATTGCTGTCACTGCTTGCACAGCCCCAGGCTTTTTCTTCTGGTTAAGTTATGAATATATTGGCATCCATTATTGCTTGCCACCATAACTCACAAAATTGTTCACTGATTGCTTTCTTCTCAGACATCAGCTGACTAGTTTAGTCCCATGGCCCCGGGAGGGGGGTAGCAGGGAAAGTGTCACACTACTGTACTGAAGCACTAGGATCTGACCCTCTGTCGAACCTGTGGGTATCCCACCTTGAGTCTGTGAGCAGCTTGAGGTCTCACTCCTTGTTTTATTTTTCTCTCTAGCCCCAACACCTCTAACACCAGGCCCACCACATACACAGTATTCCATAAATGTTGGTTAACTTCCATTCAGTCAACTTTAATTCCTTCCTTTTTTAGGGAAGTCTTGAATTCTCTTTCCTCTTGACCCTTTATAAAACAGCTGTTACATTAGAGGATGTCAGAGTAGGGGGAGGTCCCCCACCCCAACCCCAGCTGCTAGCTGGGTGGTCCTTCTCAAAGGTCCTGTACCTGAGATGGATGTGATCACCCATTTGCCCTTCTCTTGTGCTGCTCCTCTTGGACCCGTCTATTGCCTATACCAGGTAGAATCATAGGGTCCGGAATTCACAAATGAGATAAATTATGGTGTAGTACTGATTGTATCTCTGTCTTTATTCTTTTGTACAACACACAGCTTTTCAGGTGCCTGTGTTCCAGCCGGCTTTTCTCCATCTCTGCCTCTCTCTGAGTCTATCTTCCAGGCTTTCTCCCTCTGTTTCTCTAACTCTCTGTATGTGTATGTTTCCATGTAGCTTCTCCCTCTCTTTGTCCTTTCTCTATCTCCCTCTCTCTTTCTCTCCCACTTGCGCTCTTTTTCTGACTTCCTTTTTGTGTCTTTTGTGATACATGCACACTCACGCTTCACTCATAGCTTTCATCTTTCTAGTTCAAGGGTAATTTATTTTCCTTTTTGTTTTGGTCTCTGGGATCTTTCCCAACCCGAATCTTGGCCCCACTACCTCTGTTCAGTCTCAGTCTGAAGATGTTTTTCTCATCATTCCTCCTTTCCCTGGGCTCTGGCTTACCCAGTGTCTCTGAAAAGACCCTGCAGAGGGTCTCTGATTTATCTTCCCTGCATTTTGTGCTCACAAGGGACTGCAAACCCTGGGCTTTTTGTCCTCCTGCTGTTTCTCATTCATTACCGTTCTCACCGGTCCCCCTCACTTTCATCTTACTGGATAGAGACTTCTTCCCATCCCAGATCTGTTCCTCCTAGGATTAGTGTCTCAAGACTTCTCTTGCTCTCACGCCAGCATTAGTAGTCTTACAGTAATGTCCATTCCCATCCTGAGCTTGCAGTCATGATGAACGTGTCCCCCTTAGAGATTTCCTGGATTGGCAGAAAGCACTTTTACTACTGACCCTTGGCAGACCTTGGAGATTTTGTTAGACTTACGTTCTGATTGGTTAAAAAAAAAAAAAAAAATTCTACCTGTTAATCTGAATACTTTGCTGTGCTTCTAGGTTAGGTGCAGACCCCATTATGGAAAGACATAAGCTATATCATAAGCAGATAGTTCTTTAACCTCTGTAAGTTATAAGACATTAAAAATAGTATTGCTGGTTGGTCTAGATGCTATGTGAGGTTCCTTTCAATTCTGAGAGTTGTGCTTTTGTGATTCCAGGAAACTACATTGTTTTACTATGTTCCTTAGAACCGAACTTTTCACTATTCCATTCTTACCTATTCCATCATATCTGAAGTTTTCTAGCTTTCAGAATTGTAAATGTATCATTTTGAGTTCCAATGCTAGTTATTTTTATTGGTTGTGTTGTATTATAAAACTTTCACTTCAGAGCTTGGAACTCTCAATGATGTTTAAAATTGCAGGTCCTAATGAGTTTCAGGAACGCTTGGGCCTACAGTCCCAAGTTTTTACTTCCTTGGTATTCCCATTAACTTTCAGGCTAGACACTTAAGAAGAAATGATCATTGCTCCTTCACAGAGTCATGTTTTCCTGTTTTTTAATCTGTCTGTCTGTCTTTTTCAGTCTCTTCCCTTGTTGTCTTAGATCTTGAGTTTTTGGGTTTTCAAATAAGTTTTCTGTGGTTTCTACAACGTTTTTATTATATCTGTAGCACATGTTTAATGTTGAAACTAAAAAGAAGAAATAATAAATCACCAATAATCTTACTACCCAGAGATGATAGCTGTTAAGATTTTATTTTATTTTATTTCTGCCTTTAAAAAGGTATGTGTGTGTGTACATACATATATGCCTTTTTATTTTAAAGATTTACTTATTTATTTGAGGGAGAGAGAGCATAAGCAGGAGAGGCAGAGGCAGAAGGAGAGAGAATCCCAAGCAGACTCCGTGCTGAGCATGGAGCCTGACGCAGGGCTCGATCCCATGACCTGAGATCATGACCTGAACCAAAACCAAGAGTCCGATGCGCAACCAACTGCGCCGCATAGGCACCCCATCCCACCCCATCCTTTTTTTTTTTTTTTTTAAATACAGTTAGGCTCATATTATGTAGCAAGTTTTGAATCTTGTCGTTTTTCACTTAGTATTATATTTTAAATATTCCTTTAGATGACTGAAAATTCTTTGAAGATATGATTTATTTTTGATAGCTTTGTGGTGTTTTCTATCATGTGGCTCTGTAACAGTTTATATAGATGTTTACTGTCTCCACACAGATTTAATCAAGAATGCCACTTTGCGGGGCGCCTGGGTGGCTCAGTCGTTAAGTGTCTGCCTTCGGCTCAGGTCATGATCCCAGGGTCCTGGGATCGAGCCCCGCATCGGGCTCCCTGCTCCACAGGAGGCCTGCTTCTCCTTCTCCCACTCCCCCTGCTTGTGTTCCTTCTCTCACTGTGTCTCTCTCTGTCAAATAAATAAAATCTTAAAAAAAAAAAAGAATGCCACTTTGCTCATATTTTCTTAGATATTGTAGTAACTTCATCACCATTACGTGTTCTAAAATCACCAATATGAATGAACTCTTACCTTTAATGTTTTACTCTTGATTTTAGGGAATAGCTAATAGAAGGAATTCAATTATTTGAGAAAATGGTTTTGCACAGTCATACATTAAAATTTAAAATAGAACCCATGGAATGTGTCTTTTTGAAGAATACCACCAGTTGAGTTGCTTTTTAAAGACTGTAAATTAAATTAAGTAATACAGGGCCTTTGTTAACATACAGGTCAGCAACTTATTAGGGCCAAGGTGTTCTGTTTGCTGTCTGTTAATACCTCCTATTTGTGTTAAAATACCTGGTGGAGGGGCGCCTGGGTGGCTCAGTTGGTTAAGCGACTGCCTTCGGCTCAGGTCATGATCCCGGAATCCTGGGATGAGTCCCACATCGGGCTCCCGGCTCAGCGGGGAGCCTGCTTCTCCCTCTGACCCTCTCCCCTGTCATGCTGTTTCTCTCTCTCTCTCTCTCAAATAAATAAATAAATAAATAAATAAAATCTTAAAAAAAAAAAAAAAAAAAACAAAAAACCTGGTAGAGTCAGTGTGGTATGAAGCTTAATGTTGTCAGTATTTTCAGTTATAAGTTTTTTTTCCACGAGTACTTTGTATTAAAGCATTCATCTTGTCCACGTTTTTTCTTACCTGATCTATTTTTCAATTTAGTTTCAATAAATAGATGTTAGGTTTTTATAAAGGAATTTTCCAGTTTGAGGCAATTTTTACTTTTATTTACAACACTTCTGTAGCACCATTGTTTTTTGTTTGTTTGTTTGTTTGTTTTATGTTCAGTATCTTGGCAAACCACTAATAATGAACTTCTTGAGCTGGTTTTAGAAAGGTAAATAGAAAAACGAAGATATTGAAAATGTTTCAGCTATTTCCCTTGGAGGGTTATGAAAAAGGCATCCATCCTTTAAACTGTGTGCTTTTCAGCTTCTCCAATTCGGAGGTTTTCAACAGCATGAAAATGGTCCTGCAGCACGGTTAGCAGGTCATTTGTAATAATGCTCAAACTGCCAGTTCAAGTGCGCCTGTGCCAAAGGCTAGTCATTAACCCTGGTTGATTAGATTCACTTCCTCCTGTGCTTCTTAGAGGCTCTTTAACTACGGGCTTTATTTTTCATGGCTGTTTGAATCTGGTTTCATGCATTTTTAAGTTTTCATTGTATTTGTCATAGAGTGGCAGGAGAAAGATTGAAAGATCAATATGATAAAAAATGTCTTCCCATTTAGGAAAAGTCCTGAAAACATTAGTCATTCCGAACAACTCAAGGAAAAGGAGAAACAAGGTTTTTTCAGGTCAATGAAAAAGAAAAAGAAGAAATCTCAAACAGTAAGTAGATGGCTACTTTCTATATACAGTGGCATACGAGTCTGCATTAGTCTGTGGGTACTTGACATTTTGTACATGGCAATGAAAGTGAATTATTTTCTTACTGAGATTTGACATACATACATTGTATATGTGTCTTTCTAAATTCTATACAACTATCCTCCTCTCACAGAGCCTCTTCTAGATTCCACAGAATCTCCAGGAATAGAAGAAATTTAATTTGGATGAGAGAGAACACTAACCTCTCTCAATAAACATCCATGTGGATTTATATTCATGTAAAAACTACGAAGCTGCAGGATTTATTTTTCTTTGGGGGTTAAAGATGTGTGAAAACTTAGGAAATGGTTTTGATGTGTGCTTAAATCTTGAAATTTATAACTAACCATCATTCATTATTCTTCCCTGGCTGGTTTTCCAGTTGCCATGTTGACAAGTGCATTTCTGGGCTGCATAATCACAGAGAGGAGAATAGTATTTGACATTTTAGGGCTTGCTTTAGTAGGAAGACATGTTTATCTTGGGACTGAACTGTGAATTGGAACGAGTCTTATCTCCTGGGAGCCCTCTGCCTCAACCAAGGTTTGGCTCCATGGAACCGTGCACATCATATCACTGAACCACCCAAGCAAGGATTCTGCTGGTTAGTGACGTGAGGAAACATGGGAAAGCCAGGCCTCTAGGCCAGCAGGAGCTTCTTCACCCACGTGAGGCCTGCTTCCCTCTTTGCTTTATGATACTTTCAAGGCCAGACAGTGTTGAGTCAGCTATTTTAAATGCTTTTGTTTCTATTTCTTCTTCATACATGATTGACTCTCATTTATTTAAAAAGGAAAAAAGATTCTAGGATTATGACTCAGTGGTAAGTAAAGATGAGATAGATGATAGTAGCAAAGAATGTAATACCCAAAGTAAGGATCACAGATATTCTAGAAATATTAATAAAGACCTTCCTAGATTACGTTTCTAGATCATTCTTTCACTTGCATATTTGTTAAATTGATGTGTTTCATTATAGAAAAATTGAAGAAAAAAAGATCATTTCTAATCTTATCACCTGTCACACTGATCTTATCACCCTGTTACAACTAGCATTAGGATTTTGGTATATTTCCTCCTAGCTTTTTAGTCTATGCATATGTTTGTAGAAAGAAGGTGGTTTTTTAGTTCGTTTTAAATAATAGTAATCCTTGTACAGTTTTGTATTCTGACCTTTAATAGTATATCTGTCAATCACACATACACATAATATATGTTACTACACAGATCCTATCATCTTCATTTTAATGGCTGCATAATATTTCCTGAAACATTCATGTTTTTTTTAAAAAAAGGTCTATATCTCTACCTGAAATTCATGTAAAGCAAAATGTCAAATCAAAATGCCACTCAATCAAATATTGCTACATTTGTTATTTAGACTGGATAAACAAAATAGACCTGATTAAAGTGGAGAAGCTTAAAATATTTAAAATGCTAATACAATAAAACTTTTATCATTGTCTGTAGAACATATTTATCCATCATGAACATTGAACTTAGACTCCCTCTCCTAACCCCTGTTATTTTTATTTTGAGGTTTTTGTTTTTGTTCTTAACCTCAGGTCTGTAGCCACTGTGGGGTAATTAAGTGGAAGAAAGTAGCAGGAACCAAGGAATTGAAGGTGTTTTGTGTATAGATTTGGCTTTCAATGTCTGTCTGCATTAGACTAACATTAAACCTAAAGCCCCTGGCTCACCATGGCCTGAGTTGAGTGTATACATGTTGATTAACTCTGTTATTCAGGATCTCGTTCAAATTTTAGATTTTTAAATAGTATAGGTTAGGGCAAATAGGAAAATAATTATTCTCTAACATCCTCTCCACTCAAACTTTTTAAAGGTTTTTATACATTTCATTTTCGATATGTAAAGTAACTGCAAAATATCTCTATATAGGCCACAATGCTTTAAGCCTTCCAAATCAAAAGTTGAGCCTCTGCATTTTTTAGTTAAAAGAAAAAGAATTTTTTTGAGAGAGAGGGGGCGCACAGGGAGAGAGAGAACCCCAAGCAGGCTCCACAACCAGTGTAGAGCCCAAAGCGGAGCTCGATCTCAACAACCCTGAGATCATGACCTGAGCCAAAATCAAGAGTCAGACGCCCAACCAACTGAGCCACCCAGCCACCCCAGAAGAAAATTTTTTTTAAGGCCTTTGGTTTGTAGAGTAAGATTTCCAAAGAGCCCTCTGAATTCTGCCAGACCTCAGTCTCCTAAGCCTAGCATGACGTCAACTCTGCCTCCTTCAAGTGAGCATTGAAACAGAATTAAAGTTACCTTTTTTTCACTTTCTAGAACTCAGCAAAAGGAAACTAGGTAAACCAGCTTTGAAAGATTTAAAGCTTTGTGGTCTTTGCATAAAACTCAAAAAGAAAAAGAAAAAAAGGAAGGAAAGAAAGCAAGAAATGTGGCACCCAGTGCATGTAGAGAAACAGGACATTTTTGAACCTCACTGGCTCCTAAATCTAGTTTAACACCTTTATTTCACCGATGGAGGACTGCTCAGGCAAGTTGTGACCTGCCCAAAGTCGCACAATCAGTCGGGAGAACTAGAGGTGGGTTCTCCTAAATAGCAGGCCCAGGCTCAGTCCCTGCCACAGACCCACCTCTGGTAGAGAGCCTCTGGCCACTGATTCCTGGGAACTCTCCTGTGGCCTCCTTAGTGAGGTAAGTTAAACTCTTCCCTGGGATCCCATCCTGGGAACAGGAACCTTCACTTGATCTTAGCCAAAAGGCCGAGAAGCGATGGGAACAGTAACCTTCAATGGGCCATCTTAATTGAATGGCTTCATACAAGGTGATCTGAATACCTTCATATATATTCTAGTTCTCTAACAATTGAGCTATCCAAAACAGGGAAAAGTGGTGCCAAAAAATAATTCTGTATTGCAAAGGTGCCTGCTTTGACTCAAGCAAATCTGGAAGCCGCCTTGGGAAATCTGGCTTCAGTTCCATATCCAGAGTTACATAAGCCCTCAGAGCATATGGTGACTTTGCCAACTTGGTAATTGTACCCTAGTTAGTTAGTATCTCAATTGGTAATCATGCGTCAATTTAAAGATTGAACTTTCTGTTTTTTCACTTTGAAAACCTGTATTCTGAATGGTGCCACATATTTTCCATGGAGTGAGTATTTCTTTAATAGCATAGAACCAGGCTTCTTCCATGATGGTAGACCAAGTGATGTTTTCTGGTTCAAGAGTTGACCATGTTCAAAAGGGTTTGCTATATCTTCTTCTCCCCCTCTCCGCCATAGGCAGATCACATGGTCAATTATTTAGTTCCTGAAGTCCTCACTAGCAATTAGGAAAAGATTGAAGTTCATCAGTAGCTCTTTAAACACAATTCTTTATAATAATCTTACTCCTGATAATAAATAAATCCTTAAATGTTTTGTAAGCTCAGTGTGACTAGATATGTGTAGGTTTCTAGGCATTCCTATTATAGGTAAGGATCATGACCACATGTTCTTTTTATACATTGAAGTTTTTGCAGGTTTTGAATTTACTTTGTTGGCATCTTCATGTCCAGGTGAGAAATGACACAGAACTCCTCTAGCGCACACAGCACAGAGATTCCTTAAGTGACTATTAATATTGAACAATATCAGGGCTCCCAAGGGCTAGGAGTTTCAGTAAGAATACCCTTTTTTCTTTCTCTTCTTTCTTTCTTTCTTTTCTTTTCTTTTCTTTTCTTTTCTTTCTTTCTTTCTTTCTTTCTTTCTTTCTTTTTTTTTTGCAATTAGTTTATTTGTATCTTATATTGCAGACAGATTCCACCAACGGGGAGAATCCAAGCATCAAGAAATCCCTCTTTCCTCTTTTTAATTCAAAGAATCATTTAAAGCATAGTTCTTCTTTGAAAAAGCTTCCTGTAGTCACTCCACCCATGGTACCCATTTTTACGTACGGTAGCCCTGCACACTGCTCCAGTAAACTTGTTTTACTGATGACCACAGCATGTCTTGTATTTTCATGGGGTCATATTCTCTTTGTGCTAGTTAAGTACCTGAGCCAGTTCCATAAAGTTACTGAAATATCAATTCTTAGCCATTCTGGATTTTGTGAATCAGTTAAGGAAGTTGAAGCATAAAAGGCTACTAAACAAACTAGTGAAAGGCTAGTTTGGGTTGTCTGGTTAGCCACTTGTGGGCAGACGGCATTCATAAAATCCCTTATTTCTTTTAAAGAATTTGATTAACATTTATAATTAACAGTGTCTTTTCATTTGGCTCACAACGTCTGTTAACACTTGGTTGGCAGTTTGTTCTTTGAAACCAAGTTGAATTGACCAAATTGAGTGAGCCAGCAGGCTCCACTTTTCTTAGTTGGTGATTTGCTTTTTCCTTGCCTGGCTCTAGCTTTTGCTGGTCACTTAGTGTAAAGCCAGGGCTTTTGCTTGGCATTTGGCATTATTCTGTGTTCACCAAAATCGGTGAATGGACCAACTGCATTCATCTGGAGTTTGTGGCACAAATTTCCAGGATTTTTATAGTGCGTAATGCTAGACCCAGATTTCCTGGGCAGTGTCTTGGGAATATGATTCAAACCATACTTTTCCCACTTCAATCCTTGAAAGCCTGCTAGATTTCTTTGGGCACCACCAAATACAGTGTTTGGATCATTTTCCCAGCAGGAGCAAATTTTTGTTTTATTGAACTGGTTCATAACCTAACTGCAATATGGAATGAGGATACGACAGCAATTTCTGGTACAGCCCAATTTAACTGCTCTCTCTTACAGCGACTAAAACTAACAGCATGGGAATGCTTTAAGGGTTGAGGTTTTAACAAAGCTGCATGACATCTGCCAATTTTTCCTAATGCAGGGAAAATTATTAAGAGGGCAGCAGAATTTAACTGGCATCACTTGCATTGTGAACATTGGGAGAGTTTTGGTTTCGTTTTTTATTGAGGGGCTGGGGTAGAGGTTTGGTTTCCTTTGATTTGCTTTTGTTCTCCTCTTGGGTGTGGTTGCATATCTTAGTAAGGCTTATTAGGGTTCTTATTGAATCCTTGCCCATATTCTGCTCTAGGTGCCCAATTCTGACGGCCCCGATCTGCTGACATTACAGAAAGCCATTCACTCTGCTAGCACCCCGAGCAGCAGACCAAAGGAGTGGCGTCCTGAGAAGATCTCTGATCTACAGACCCAAGTGAGTGGTGCCTGTAACACTCCTAGATTCTTAGACTCTGCAGTGACTATCTCGCTTGAGAGGAGGGCAAGGTTGAGGAATTTAGCCTCTCAGTGTTACAACAAGACTGAGAGTCTCCTCAGATTATATCCTCACTGTGAATAGCAGATGCATCTTGGGAGTCCAGATGAATCTTGTTTCAGTGCCCCATGTCCTAATGGGAAAAGAAGTGAGCTTCCATTAGCCTTCACCTAGCCCCGGGTGGGGTAGGGTAGGGGGGTGGGTGTCAGAGGGGTGTAAGGGGAATAAGTAAGACGTGGTCCCAGCCCATAAATACTACACATCCTAGGAGAGAGAGAAAATCTTATAAGTAACCATAATTCATGGTAAAAAGTGAGACATGCCATAAAATGTAGGGGAGGGTGAGAGGAGGAGGTAGTGGGAAGATGAAGGTTTTGTTAAATATGGTAGCATGTGAATTGGGCCTTGAAAGACAGATATGATAACCTTTCTTGAAAGAATAAGCTTCTGAAATTGATAGTATTTTGATAGAAAACCAAGCAGTTGCCTTAGGAACTGCATAGTATACAGTATTGTATAATTGCATTTATCTGCCATAATGGGGAATAAACAGAAAATGAATCAGTAAATTTTTTCAGGTAACTGAGGTTTATCTCCTTTGGACAACTCTTTTGATTGGAATGTTGTAATATTGCATCTTTTCAGTATCCCATAATGAGCACAGTGACTTAATCTAACTTGTTTTTTGATGATATTAACATTTTTAAAAATCTAATATTCCTCTGTACTGTAATTTCTGATAACCCTCATGAGCTTTTGAAGCTCTAGGATTGCTTATACCTATAGATGACCACAGATTTCTGTGATTTGGAGGAAGAGGGTCTATTTTTATAGGTTTAACTGTTACTTAGAGCCACTGACAGGAATTCCCAAATTTCACTTGTATTTGCCCAACCATTTATGTTTTCTGCTTCTAATATAATGTAGGCTAAGGGGAGGGAAGGTGATAGAAAGGGTATAGAGAACCAGATATCCAAGTTATTGGATATGTATCTGAACTAAGAGCACAAGGCTCTGAGTGAGGGCCTGATGTTCTCTTCCCAGTTTTATATAAAAGAGTACGGGGAAAAACAAACTGAGGGTTCTAGAGGGGAGGGGGGTGGGAGGATGGGTTAGCCCGGTGATGGGTATTAAAGAGGGCACGTTCTGCGTGGAGCACTGGGAGTTATACGCAAACAATGAATCATGGAACACTACATCAAAAACTAATGATGTAATGTATGGGGATTAACATAACAACAAAAAATTTTAAAAAAAGGTATGGGGCTTTAGAACCTTCTTTGTGTAGCCATTTCTTTTGCTAAGAAGCCCTTTTCAGGTTACTTTGTATCTCCAGCTGGACCCAAATTATTGTAATTGCTCAACAGTTGCATGTGGTCAGGGCTATAAAAATCACCAGGAGCCTCATTGTGTTATCATTCCAGTTTCAATAACAAAAAACGTAACTTTGAGCACTTAGGATGTACACTGTACTGTGCCACCTCCCCTGGGGACCACAAAGCTTTCATGGACAGACTTTGGAATAGTCATGGAGGATGCTTCCTCAAGAGCAATTTCTACCTAAGTCCATTCTCAAGCAATTTCCCTTTGATTCAGTGCTCTGATCCTTCAAATCTTGTAGTATTCCTTGAGATCATCAACATTTTATTAAAACTTTGCCAAGCCCTTAAACGGATGGCTCTTGAAGATTGGTAGCCAGAGGTGGCCCAAGACTAGGGCTACATCCTGAGTGCAGGGTCCCCGTTGAGGGCCTTGAATTTCAGGGTGCTTTCACATGCCTCTTCTGATGGTAAGCCTCATCACACATCACATGGAGGAGGAGAGGGGAGTGAACCACCTTTCACCAGTGGGGGAGCCCATGGTTCAGCAGTCGCCTGAGAAGAGTTGCCTAGTGTAGGCTAGGTGGCTGCCAGGACCCTCCCTTCTGCCTTGAAGCACAGTCCCCTCCATGGTAAAGCACCTGTGGGGTCCGGGCCCCAGCCACACAGCAGACAAGCAGGGCAGCTGTGAGCCCATGTTAGGAATCCAAAGCCTCCTGTGAGTGAATTGTGTTTTAGAGTCTGCAGGGCTTTTGCTTGTTTTTCTCTGCTTTGTTCACTTTTCAGTGCTTAGACCTTCCCCCCACCCCCAAAAAAGTAAAAGTGCAGAAAGGGAACATTTAGATTTTATAATATCAAGGAAGAGGGAAAATTGGGGCGATCAGAATAGAAGGGGGATATGCAGTTTTTCGCTGAGTGTATTGCTACCTAAATGAAACATTGCATTTCTTCAGTTTTCTCTTGCCGCTAGATTAGGGTTGAATGGCTGAGTCCTGGCTGGTGAAAAATAAGTGGCAGGTTTATGTGGAGCTGTTGGGAAGTCTTCTCAAAAAGGGAGAGGCATATTCCTTTTGCTGCTTCCTGCTGGCTGAGGCATGAGATCTCCCCCCTGTAAAGGTGGGATGCCGTCAGAGAGCAGGTACCTAAGCCTTTGATCAGCCACCACACCAGCTCTAGATTTCTTATCTAGATTTCTAGGCTTTTTCGTTAAAGCTAAATAACTTCGATCTTGTCTGAAAAAGAACAAAAGGACAGATAAGGCTAGACTTAGCCCCTCCTCCCCTGTGCCTGCCCTGCAGGCTACATGCAGTCATCTCAGATCTGTGCTCCGTCTCTCCCAGCTTTGGAGTCTACTCTAAATTAAGTCCTATGCGCGCTCTCATCTTTTCTTTCAGAGCCAGCCGTTAAAATCACTGCGCAAGCTGTTACATCTCTCTTCAGCCTCAAATCACCCGGCTTCCTCAGACCCCCGCTTCCAGCCCTTAACGACTCAACAAGCCAAAAATTCCTTCTCAGAAATCCGGATCCACCCTCTGAGCCAGGCCTCTGGCGGGAGCACTAACATCCGGCAGGAGCCCACACCAAAGGGCAGACCAGCCCTCCAGCTGCCAGGTCAGATGGACTCTGGTTGGCATGTGTCCTCTGTGACCCGGAGTGCCACAGAGGGGCCTTCTTACTCTGAACAGCTGGGTGCCAAGAGTGGGCCAAATGGGCACCCCTATAACAGAACAAATCGGTCTCGAATGCCAAATCTGAATGATTTAAAAGAGACAGCCTTGTAATGTGTGCTGGGGTGGGGGGTGGGGGGCTAGGTAAGCCAGTGGGAAGGGGATGGGAGGGTGTGGGTGGGTGGGGAATGGGCTGGGCTGGGGTGGTCAGCCAGTATTTTCAGCTTTATGAAGGTGAGTGCAATATTGTATGTGTGGAGCCCTCTGGCTCCTCACGGTCACAAATGCTAGTCAGGGATCTTAGAGCCACAGGAGTTCCTTAGGGACCGCCAGTCCCCATGGATCTTGTGTGAGAATGGATAGAGTGTGCCATTGAGGAAGAAGACATTCTTGCCAGTTTCTCCCCTGTACATTCCAGCTTTAGTGCAATCCCTGTTGAACTTGGGAAAGCCAGGATGTGTTCTGGTACTGCAAGGGATAGAAAAACTCATGCTGACCGATGCCCTTACCACAGTTTTGTTTTTTGGTTTTTGGGTTTTTTTGGCCTAAACTAAATGTGGGGTTTATTGTAATCCAAGAGTATCCCTTTGAAGGGTTAGCAGATGAACTAACTGTAAGTCTTAAATTGTTTTCTAAACTTCCATATTTGATAGGATTTGTAACATTTATTTATAATTAATATTGTACTGTTCTAATCATACCTTTTATGTTAAATGTAAAGTTATTTTGAGCTGTTTGGAACATTGTGAAGCAGTGGGACAGCTACAGTAGTTTCTATAAAAACTAAACAGTAACATTTATATATTGCATCAGGAGTATTTTATTCTATATATAAATATATATATATGGTAAATATCTGTCTGTTTTATAAATATAATCATTTAAAGAAAGTATCATTATGACACTATCTGCCATATTTTTATACATTTGTGATATGAAGTGAGTATTATACTTCTAATCAAGGGAGTTGAATTGTGGCTATGTGTGACTAACAGTGGGAACCGTGCTCAACTTTTAGGCCCCAGCAGTAGCCTCTAGACATGATCCTTGGTAGCAGATGAGATGCAGCATCTCCTCCCGAACCCATAGGCAAGAAAGGTGGTTAGGCCAGTGAGAACTCTAGCAGGTCTCTGTCCTGTCTCTGTCCTCACAGTTGGCTCCTGTTCGCATCCAGGGACGTTCCTTGCACCTGAGGGGAGAATAGATCCAGGGTTACTCATGGGTCTTTGTTGAGAGAATATGCTTTTCTCCTTAGCATTGGTGTAGAGTGTAGACCAAAGATTTGCCAGTGAACATTCCTAGGTTGCAAGGTTGCAAGAGGCACCTGTCTGTAGATCTTGCAAACCAGCTCTATGCTCCTGAATCCTGTGCACTGTACCGGAGACTCTTGGCTGGTGGGGTGTGAGATCCGTGTGTGGCATTTCTATTTCTAAATGTTTTTGTTGTTCTTGTTGTTGTGATTGCTCTTTCCAGTATATTTAAAAGGCTCCTGAAGCAATTCCAGATGTAGAGAAAATTGCTATACTCATTTTTTTCTTCCTGGGACTGTCCATTTATAACAAGGTTATCACGTACATCAGTACACACACACGATCAGAACGGGACTTCTCTCCCTCATTTGACCTCCTTCGACTCCCAAGTTATTCTCAAGCATCATCAAGGCCTATGGCCAACAAGGGTTATAGCCCGGTGTCTCTGGGCCATTCTTGACAGAAATCACCTCAATACCATCTATCAAGAGAATTAGATTTTTGGAAGTAGTCTCTTAGCAATAATATTTTTAAAGACCCACCCCCACCCCTCAAAGGGGTAACTTCTCAATATTTATTACTTGTCCCAGGATTCTGAGAGCATCGACCCCTGAATCAAGTCAGTGATAATTGAAATGTGCTGAATTACTGCTCCCCCTCCCCCCAAGATTTTGAGAATCATAGCTCTGATGATTATAAAGATTATAAAGAAAAGGTCTTCGTTTCTTTGAAGCTTAAATTGTGTGCATATTACATTTTTATATAACTACTGTAATGTGTATTGATTATATATAGAGGTCATTTTAAGGTGCTTTTTATTTGATTTTAATAAGTGTAATAGGCACTAAAATGAAACTCAACTGGGTACTATCATTAAAACAGTTTGATTCAAACCAATAGTTTGCATGCTCTTTGGTTCTTTTTATATCTTGTTTCTTTCACCAGTTCAGTACTGTTCAAGTAGCTCTGAATTCTGGCTTTTCCCAGGCAAGCTGCTCAGTTATATAAGTGACGTGAACCCTTAGCAGTTTTTGCCTGGATACTAATGAACTCTAAAAGGGTGTGTAACTCTTCTTTTTCATACTAGATCTGTACCTTGTATCCCCCCTCCTTGCAAACCAGAAACTACATTTTTTTCCTCCGGAAAGACTTCTCACTGTGCTGTGCGCTTAGGAACTGCGCAGTCACATTGCCATGCTGTGGCATTTGAGGCTCGTTGTCACCTAGGGGCTGGTTTCCCATGTTTTCATCCTTGCTAACACTGGGATCTCAGATGTTTGCAGAACATTTATATTCATGATGGTTCTTCAAAGAAGGGCTAGAATAATTGCCTTCTACCTAGAGCAAAAGTAAACCTAACTGATGAAGAGTCAATACATACTTTTCGTACATTCCCAGATTTGAGCCAGAAAATATCTACAGTATTTTCAACTAGTGTTTTTGAGGTAGCTCTTTTATCCTCGTCTCTGCTTTTGTCCATTCTGACTTTTCATTGACCTCAGTAAGCTATAATAAGTGAACTACAATCCGCATTTCTAGCATGTATAATTCTCTTCCTGCTCGCCGAGGGGAATGGTCAAGTTTTCTCTCAAATCTAATGGGCCCTCTCTTAGCTTTTAGCTGTTGTTTTCCTCTGGTAGATGAATCATTGACCTCACAAAAATTGCCATCCATGATGAGAAGGATTTGATTTAAAGTCACAAAAGTCTGCATTTTCTTTAGGAAGAGAAATTTAGGATGTTCATATTCTGCTCTCTGCCCTAACTTCCTAACGGATAAAATACCACTGAATGAAGGCTTAATGAATTACTTTGTTTTATGGAAGTATTGCTGATCTCCTTTTGAAAAGAAACTCTGCTTCTCTGTTTTTCTACTTTTGCTTTACCACCATCCTCGTTCTTCTTCTCAGAAGTTCTGAATGAACTTTTACTGAACCTTGCTTGGTCTCAGTCTGAGGGTTAGCCTCTTCAGAGCCCAAGATCAAAAGTGTTCCATGCTAAGGAGCTCAAGTGAGCTGTCTCTGTAGCAGTGGTTCTCAGTCAGGGCCAATTCTGCCTCCCTGGGACATTTGGCAACATCAGGAGACATGGTTGGTTGTTATAAGCAGGAGTGGTGGGGGAGCTCCTGGCATCTAGTGGGTAGAGGCCAGGGATGCTGCTGAACATCCTGCCGACAGAGGATCCCCCCACAAACAAAGAATGATCCAGCCTCAAATGTCACTCGTGGTGAGGTTGAGAAACCCTGCTCTACTGGATTCCAAGCCCACTGCTCTGCAGAGCTTGGCTCTGTCCTTGTTCTCTCCAGGCTACTGGAGAAACTGCGGGTATGAATTCTGCAGTATCTCATTTTCTGCAAGAATCTTCTACCACTTTTTTTGAATCCCTGGAATCCTGTTTGTTTTCATTGTCTGGGCCTGCTACAAGGTGCGTCCTTTGGGAGGAGACCAGAGTGGCTTTATAGGTGTTTGAGTACTTAAATTCTAGGTCAGCATCTTGAGAAAATCTTGCATAGAGCCATGAGGCTTATATTTAGAAGCGAGCAGCAGCCTGGCAGATTGGCATGATTTTTACCAACTGCTCAAAGGCATCCATGGCTTCTAGCTGTGTCTCCCAAAGGAAAATGTCATTGTCTTTTATTCAAGGCATTTAATAGCTCTTTACAAATATTGGCATATGACAGACCGATTAGAAGCAAAAAAACTCTCTCCTGGTGGTTGTGATGTGGCTGTTATAGGAGTGTTTGTGCTGTACGCTTTGGTTAAATCTGTTTTAAAACCTGCTTTAAGATTTGCCATATGCAGTTGTACTTTAATTCTAAGCTCAGAGCTGTGCTGGTTAGTTTCTAGTCACGTCCTGTATTATAAAGTATGTTGTGGTTGTAGAGTTAGCCAGTTTAGCATGTTCCTAATCTGAAAATTAGTGGACTTCACTAGGAAATGCTATCCCATTTTCCCTTCCCAGCACCCCTTATCTTAGTTAACGTCATAGTATCCTCACTTCTTAAACTAGTTTTTAGAGTAAATAAGGAAAAAAGCCATTTATTTTCTTCTAGCTATGTATTGAGAATGACTCAATAAGTGTACAACTTTTTTTTAAAGGCCAGAGGATTACTTTTCAAGTGTGTAGAAGGCTGTGTCCATTTCTGTTCACCTAGGTCCTGGTGGTGACCCAACTTGCAGCAAGGGCAATCGCTCATTGCGACTTACTCCCAGAGTTCAGCTGGGACTCAGAAATCTGCATATTCTCTCCTGGTCACAACATTTTTTCTGGAGAGCACTGCTTTTATATCTAGAAGTTCGTTACCTCCTACATTATAGTGGGATATTGAGCTCCATGTGAGCACTGAGATCTGCAGACTCATACTTTTGTGAGCTGGGGATATGGTATGATACACTGAACCAAGTCAGAACATATTGAAATATTTCCTTGCCTCCTTCAGTTCATCACTATTAAAGTGTGTAGGCAGAGACAATGGATTTACGCTTTTTAAAAAATGGTTTCTTTAAAAGGGGCTGCAGGAAAGCATCCTGCTGCTAATCTCCAGGGCCAGAATCTCACAAGTTTCTCTCAGAGACTTAAAGAACCATCTTACAAAAACAAAACCTTGTAAGTGGTTCTGATTTCTTCATTTTGTATCTTAACCAGCTGAAATATAGAATATCTTGAGGTCTGATTCATCAGCTGGGTAAAAAATTCCGTCTTCGAAACCATGAGTAAATGCAAGAAAATGAAGCCGTGACAGGACGAGTCCCTCGTCTGTCTGTATACACACAATGTGGTAGAAGTAAGGTGGCGAGGAAACTCTGGGCCTGCTGCCCTATTCTATTCTATTCTTTTTTAATTGAATGTACTATAAAAGATCATAGACTTGTGCCAAGTCAGTTACTCTGTGAATATTCATTTCCCTTAGTGCTTTGTTAATTCATCAGCGTTAGGCCTGGTCCTGACTCCACCTTTCTCCACTCCAGGCACTGGCCCACCTTTCTGTGTATTTCCTATAGGATATTAAAGATGATCATGACCTACATTGTATCTTCATTCAATAACTGTTTACTCCCAAATTTGAGGGAGGTGTGTCTTTTGTTTTGCCAGAAAAAATTTGTAGTAGTCTGCACGTTGGATTTCTAGGGCCAGAGAACTGCAGCAGTGAAACTGGTTTCACTTCTAAGGCCCTTCATTACCCACAAGGTTAAGCTCTCTGAACCGCATTTGATCCTTGGGTCATATTTTGATCCTCCTTTGGAATCTTAAAAAAAAATCGGTGTCCATGTTGTATGCAGATTAGAAGTTGCCTTGTTCGCTACTCTTCCAGCACAGAGTATCAGGGAGAAAGAGGCCTTATCCGTTCCTCCATCCCTTCCGTTTTGACAGACTGCTAAGATTTCCTCAGGACTTCCTTTGGTTTGGGATTTTACTTTCCCAAAAGCCTGATCTGATTCATTTCAGGCATAGACAAGCTTGTCCTAGTGCTCTGCTTCAGGGCTAATCAGATGAAACCCAGGAATAGAAAAGGTAGATGCCTTGACTTTTGTCCCTGTTGGGGGATTAAAGTGTTTATCGCCAGAGTTATCAAAAGCTCTAGTTACAAAGCATTCAGAGTTTCAAGGAAAAAAAAAATGATGCTTTTTCTCTTGGAGAACTTTTAAGTTCTCCACCATGGCTTAGATTTTCCAAAATGGAAAGCAAAGCTTGTATAAAATCCATTTTCACTAGAGATATACAATTGAGTATAGTCATCTCAGTCTATTTCCCTCTCCTTATTTCCGCCTTGGTCACTGATTGAGTCAGGCTGGAGGGGTAAGTTATGATTGCAAGAAGTGAATTTTCACTGTAAACTTGGATTGATTAACAGAAACAATAAAACCAAACAAAATAGTTGCCCCTAATTCCTATCTCCAAGAATTGCTTTGTGCCATTTCGAATTCAGGTAGTTATTCTGTATATACTTAGAAGACTGTTCTGAGCTTCTTCAATCTCCAGGAAGTTCAAAAGGGGTATCTGGGAAGACACAGGGCAGGGTGATTTTGAGAACCCTACTCATGCATGAAATTAAAAATATGGATAAGCCAGAATGATGTAACATCCAAATTTGTGGTAGATGAAGAATCAGTGGAAATTCTTAATTGCACAGACTTTATAATCCATAATACAGAGTGTAATTCCATACTTTTTACTGTGGCAAGGGTGTGATGTGGTGTTAACCTTTTTAATTTTTGAATCCAAACTGAATTTAAAGTGTTGAATATTTAAATTCCTCACAAGCTAATTATGAACCATTTGTAAAGTGTTTATATAACTCTTTGTATCATGTGTTGGTACATCTTATCAAGTTTTTTCTGGCATGTATTCCATTCTAAACTTCTGTAAAAATTTCTATTGTTGCTGTAAATATTATACAAATATCTATTCCGTGGTAACCTTAATTATCAGCATGAAATGGTTAATTTTTACTGAGCACAATGTATTTTTGAATGGATCTTCCCAAATGTCTTTAATAAAATGCAGATTTTGCACTGACTGATGTGATTACCAGGCTGTCCCCATCTTGAGCATTGTGGTCCCTCCTTTTGTACAGCAAGCAGCTCCATGTTAGTTCCTTCTTTGTAAAGAACTCATTTGATTTCAAATGGGGGATAATGGGCCTTTGAAGTTGAAAGCAGTTTAAGGGACAGAAAGTAATGTTAAAGCAGGGCAAATCCTGTTACTTAATGATGATAGTCTTTTTTTTTTCCCTATTTATAAAGCTCTTTTTCCCTCCTGGCCTTTTGAAAACTGGTTTCTTTCATACTGGAGTGTTGTGTTGTCTCCTTTGCACATTGCTAGACACTCACTTGGTGGTTTGGGAGGATGGGAAGAGATGTCTGCCTCCTGCTCAGTGTGATGGAGAAAGCAAAGATGAAGTATTTCTTCATGTTTTAGAGTAGGAGTTTGGCAAACTTTGTTTTTTTTTTCTGCCGGATAGTAAATAATTGAGGCTCTGTGGGCCATAAGCAGCATAGGCAATATGTAAATGGGTATGGCTGTGTTCCAATAAAACTTTATTTACAAAAACAGATGGGGGTGGGGGCAGATTTACCGACCCATTTTAGGCCCTCACTTTTGTCTTTGGTCATTTGCTCAGTTGGTCTTATTGTTAATGGGGGAAAGGACTTAAATTGTGTGATAACATATATAAATATTCTCCAACTTTATCTCTAAACAAAGGATAGGAACTAAAACCCAGTGATGTGCATTCTTAAAAGCACCGTGTCTCCAACTTCTTCACTCCCGAGTTTCTCCTTACCGTCCCAGAAACTTGTGGTCTGTGATTTCAACTATACTTTTTATCAAGACTGAATCAAACGATCTATTGGCTTGTAATTTTTCTGTTTGTAGCACTTATTATGGCTGGGCACAATGCCAAGGCTTTTACTTTTATTATTACATTTACTTGTCAGAGCAATTCACTGAAGCGAGTAGTATCCTCATTTTGTGGATGAGGAAACTGAGGTTTATGGACTTCACGTTAACTTACCCACGGTCACCTGGCTAGGATTTGAAGCCTAGTGTGTTCACTGTGAAGCCCACACCCTTCAACACTAGTAAGCAGGGCAGTTGCTGCGTCTCCACGTATAGAGAACTGACATGGGGTTCATGACATATATGCGATTCATGTGCCATCTTTCATCTCCCAGCAGGTGGTAGTTGATTTGATTTGAGAACAGAGCAGTTCGTTGAAACAAGTCACTAGAGGTCCAGAGACTGGTGAAGTGGCTAAGAGCACAGGATCTGGAGTCTGATTGCCTGAGTAGAATCCTGGCTGTATCACCTACATCTTGTGTGGCCTTAGTCATGTGACTTAACTTTTCTGTGCCTCAGTTTCCTTGTCTTTGAATGGAAATAATAATAGTACCTACTTCATTGGGTTGTTGTGAGGATTTAATAAGATGGTAACCTGCAAAGCACTTGATAGATTCTAAATAAATAGTAGCTAGCTATTATTTGTGCCTCAGTTGGCAGCCCTATGAAGTTAAAAAGCAGTGTTACTGGGTCTTGACTGCCAGTTCTAGAGAGCTATTAAGCTCTTTAGATGTACTTATGCTATTTGATCTTCACATCAGCCTTGTAAAGTTGTCGGGGTTAAGAACCACCCAGCCTGGCACTATTCTTGGGATCACAAGGGAAGCAACAGCCCTTACAGCTGTGCATTTGTCGGCAGGCCCTTGCCACCCACGCTCCAGGTAGACACAAAGATGGGCTTCTGTCAGCGTCTCTCCAGAGGCTCACCTGAGGGGTGCAGTCTTCTGGCCTCCGAGACTGCATTCATAGTGGTACCTTTATTTTGAAAGGCCCAAGTAACCTTTGCTTTGTCCAAGTAACCTTCTCCCACACTCAATACCAAAATCAGCTCCGATTTTTTTTTAATCTTGGCAACACTTAATGCCACTTCTTTGTTCATAGCATTTCATTTAGTTGTTTAAAAGTCTCCTGCAATATGTTATGTATATTTTACCGCAATTAAAAAAAAAAAAATCTCCTGAAAGTGTAGACTTTCACACTCTAGCATTTGTGAGACTAAAAGTAAACGTGTTCACCTAAGGTAAAATAATGAGTTGTTACTACACTACATACATTTTTTTAATTGAAATTTTTCCCCACAAAAGAAATAATACTACAAACATAGTTCATGTGTTAGCAAGATTCTGTTAGGCTTCAGATGTCCCTCAATAAAAGTTTTGTTTTTATACTTTGTTATAAATTAAATGAAGTAAATAATTAATATGCTGTTATAAACAAGTTGCCTGATGATAGGCATCTTATGGATATCGATATATCATTGTTTATTAAATCCTGGAGTATAGAGCAATTTCCAATGTGAAATCTCAGCTGGCTTTGCAGAAATTGACATATTGACCCTAAAATTCATATGGAAATTCAAAGGACTCAATAGCCAAAACATTTTTGGAGAATTCACATGTTCCAATTTCAATACTCACTACAAAGCTACAGTAATCAAAACTGTGTGGTACTGGCATAAAAGACATATAAATCAATGGAATAGAACTAAGAATCCAGAAATAAATTCTCACCTTTATGGTCAATTGATTTCTCAAAAAGGATGCCAAGACCATTCAGGGGGAAAAATGGTCTTTTCAGCAAATGGCGCTGGGACAACTGGATGTCCACGTGCAAAGAATGAAGTTGGACCCCTACCTCATACCATTTTCAAAAAGTAACCCAAAATAGATCAAAGATCTAAATGTAAGAGGTAAAACTATAAAACTCTTGAAAGAAAACAGAGGAGTAAATCTTCATGATCTGGATTTGGCAATGGTTTCTCAGGTATGACACCAAAAACACAAGCAACAAAAAGAAAAGAATAAATTGAACTTAATCAAAATTTTAAAATACGTTTCTAAGGATTCCATCAAGAGAGTAAAAAGAGAACCTACAGAATAGGAGAAAATATTTGCAAGTTGTGTATCTGGTAAGGGGATTGTATCTAGAATATATAAAGAACTCTTACAGTTCAATAATAAAAAGACCGCCTGATTTTAAAATGGGTAAAGGATCTGAATAGACATTTCTCCAAAGAGTTGTACGAAAGGGCAGTGAACACGTAAAAAGATACTTAGCCTCATTAGTCATAGGGAAATGCAGATCAAAACCAGTGTGATACTACTTCATACACACCAGGATGGCTCTAATCAGAAAGGTAATAACAAATGTGGAGAACCTGGAACTCTCATATATTGCTGGTGGGAACGCATAACAGTGTGGCCACTTTGGAAAATTGACAGTTCCTCAAAAGGTTAAACATAGAGTTGCCATGTAACCCAACAGTTATACTCCAAGGTATATACCCAAGATAAATAAAAACACCTCCAAACAAAAACTTGTACACAGTTGTTTATAGCAGCATTATTCATAATAGCCAAAAACATGGAAACAACCCAGATGTCCATCAACAGATGAATGGATAAATACAATGTGATCTATGCATATAAATGGAATGATACTCAGCTGTAAAAAGGAATTAAGTACATGCTACAACATGAATGAACCTTGGAAAAACACTATGCTAAGCAAAAGAAGCCAGACAGAAAAGACCACAATTGTATGATTCCATTTACATGAAATGTCAAGAATAGGCAAATCTACAGAAACAGAAAGTGGATCAGTGGTTGCCTAGGGCTAGGTGGGTGAGTTGGTTGGGGCGGGGGGGGGACGATGGCTAATGGGTGCAGGGTTTCTTTGTAGGGTGATGAATTTTTCTAAAATTGTGATAATGGTCACTCTTGAGTATACTAAAAGTCATTCATAGTACACTTGAAATGGGTGAAATTTGTATGGTATATGACTATCTCATTAAACCTTTACAAAACAAAAATTTCCAACATGAACAACTACTTGGAGAACCTTTATCGCTGCCTCACACCGTTTCATTCTTTTCTTCTTTCCCCTTAACTGTACTCCCCTCCTGTGTTGTAGAGGACCTGAGCTCTTAGCTACCGCCATTTTCTCTGACAATCCATGTCATGATAAAAGTTCATTCAGCTTTCCAGTAAGGGGCTCCGATCCGGCGTCTGCTCTAAATGGATTTATTCAAGTTTTCCTAAGGCCAGAGAAGGATTTTTTTTTTTTTTCCCTCCACCTTGAATTTGATATGTTTGTATCTGAGAGAATACTGAGCAAGGAAAGCTTTTTTCCAGCTTCAAGTATACAGCATGGGGATTAGAAGGATGGTGGGTTGAATATAAAGCTGTTCTAAGCCCAAAACACCAGGGAGGAGATTTGGGGCTTTTAGGAGGCTTCCTGCTCACAGAGAAGGTGAATGTGATGTCCAGTATTGCGTGAGTGGGAGTCCATTCAGTTGGCTTGGCATTTGAAATAGAAAGTAACTTAGGAAAATGAGCCGCTAGTAGAGGTTCGGCAGTGTCAAGGCCAGGACAGTCTTGGATTCCCCAGTCTTGACAGAGGGCCCTCATCCTCTGCTGTCACCCCCCTCAGCGCCTACTTTCATATACCTCTCCTTTCCACCCCCCGTGTTTTCAGCCTCTCCCAGGGAAGGGCCTGAAAACTCAGGCCGAGCTATAAACGACAGAGGAGACTTAGGCTGTTGTCCCTGAAAGGTCCCTGCTTAATGCATTCCGCAGGCCCATTCCTGGCCCGGTCCTTCCCAAGGCCGTTTCAGCCTCAGGAGCAGGCATGCTTGTGTGTTGCAAGGCAAGGGGGAGAGGGTAAACAGTTGGGTCACAAGAGACGTAGCCACATTGCCCTTCTTAGGACGTAGGGTCTGACCACTTCCTGCAAAGCATGCAGTTAGCTAATGGGCCTCCCTGGGTAGCCAGTGATAGCTCCTGGGCCTACTGTTTTTAAAATGTTAAGCTTGTTGAAAAATGGTAGCCCTAGATAAGGGGAAATTCTGGTGTGCTCTGGTCATTTGGATTTCCTAAAGATAGACAAACTTTGCTACTTAGATGTGCAGCCTGTCCCATGTGTTCACCCAAGTAGCGGCCACAGATGAAAACTTTGCTAGAATGGAACTGTATGTAATGAGAGCTCTGGAACCACCCCCCACTCCCACCCCAATCCTTGCGTGCTGGGGGTGAAAGCTCAGAGCAGAGGAGGCCCTTTTACCTGGGGTGATGGGTTGTGTCCACCTCCCAGGAGACCAGGACACAGGCTCCCAACAGTTGTACTCGTCTCGGCCAACCAGTCACCCAAAACCTTGCCCTCTGCACACCCAATACTCTGAAGTCCTAAAAGGCCATGATCCACTGAAAACTTGAAGGAGAAACTGCAAGCTTGCTCTCCATTTGCATTCAAATCAAAGTTTTATGAAACTATGTTCCTGTTTTCAGTGTGGTAAAGCAAAAGAGTTTTTAAATTATCAGGGCTCCTTTGTGTTCCCTGGGACCACATCTTTCACACTGTCAGACCAAAAACAAAACAAAAACAAAAACCAAGAGCAGCAAATTACCCCTGCTACTTAGGCTTTTGTATGAAAACTGGTTTTAGGGACATTTTCTTTGTTCTTATTTTCTTTGGCCTGCAGTGGGGAATAAGTTCATTTTTCTTTTTCTTTGAAATTGGAAACTATATTTTTTAGAAAAAGAAATTCTTTCTGCCCAGCTCTGCACTGAAAACAGCTTGTAAAATACAGCTGTGTTTGTCACCCTGTTCGAGTCAGGGTTCCCCTACAGGCTGCTCTGAGCCCTCACCCCCCCCCCCCCCACGGCAGGTGCTGAGCTGAGGGAGGCCTCAGGCACACTTGCTGACGCACTCCAGCAGCTCCATCCGGATGGCAATACGGACGTGCCAGCCCAGCGGGATCAGCCGGATGAAGCGGGAAATGATGGGGGGCCGCAGGAGGTTCTGGACTGTGGAGGTTCGGTCTGAGTTTCCATAGAAGACCTAAAGAGAGAGGAAATCTTATCGCGATCACATCAGAGGACGGTAAAGGAAGAACAACTCTTATCCGAAGCTGGCCTCAACTTTTAAGTTTGAGAAATCTCAGCAACTGGTTAAGGCTCAGAGAATTGCACGTGCCCCCCCCCCCCCCAAATCTGAACTTGCATGTTAGTCAGCACCTGTGTGCTCTAGGCATCTCCGAGTCACTCTGTGGGGACATCTAGAACTGCACCATCCAGTATGGAAGCATTAGCCACATGTGGCTCTTTAAATTTAAGCGAATTAAAATTAGGTAACAGTTTCCTTCCTCAGTCACACTAGTTGTGGTTCAAGTGCCCCATAGCTATGTGTAATTAGTGGCTTCCATATTGGACAGTGCAGATATTAACATTTCCATCATCACAGAATGTTCTATTGGATGGCACTGATAGAAAATGCCTCTTGATCCTTATCACCAATTTTGTGTTTTAATCCTTTGCCTTTTGACAAATTTTGAAAAGGACCATATCACACTTACAAAGAGGAATGTCCCTCTATTCCAAAGGTATCCAAAGTGGGGCTTGAGTAAAGCTCGAGTATGCTGGCCCTGAAGTTGTGAGCCAAAGCTTAAGTGTGTATCTCTACATCGATACAAATGGCAAATAGACTTGGGAAACTGCTTTTAGAAAAGAAAGAGACATCAAAACAAGATTCTGACAGGGGGAATGCAGTACCCAAAGTAGAGAGAAGAAGGGCTTGCTTCGTGTTTTGGGGGGATGCAACATAGCATGATGCCATGGCTGTTTGGCTACATTTCCAAAGAAATCATTCTTTGCAGTCTTTCTAGAGTTGCAATGACACTGGAACATTTCATTTCTTTCTGGGACTATCTCCTAAAAAAAATCTGGCTGCTACATTGGCCTCATCCATCTACAAAACAAGAAGGACCTCAGATGCCATGATCTTGCCCCTCTTCCCAGTAGCAACAGCCCACATCCCTTTCTCTCAGCTTTTTGCCCTTGAGCCTATTCAAGTCGGGACAGCTGCAGAGGGAGGATGGGACAGGCCCCTCCAGATTGCACAAGGGCCTGAGTAGAGTGCCTTTTTGCAAAAAACTGTCAAGGCCTTCAGAAATGCAGACAGGACTAGAAAAAGAATTCTCATTTCTTTTTGAAAAGCCAACTAACAAGAGCAAAAATGAAATAAAATGTGTAAGTATCAAGATGGTTTTTCTTATTGTACTCAATCAAACTCCTTGAAATCTCAACCCATGAATGTCTTGCTGTACAACTTGTCATCAGAGAGTACAAAGCCTTCTGATTTCCAGCCACACGTGTCTACTTAATCTGATTAAATGTCCAAATTAGCCTCAGAAGTCCTTACTCTCAGGCAAAAGGACAGTTAACATTTCCAAACAGCTAGTGAGTTTTTAATTCATTGCAAATATACATTATATATATATATATATATATATATATATATATATATATATATAACTATATATATATAATAATGATTATATATACTTAATTACGAGCCTACTGTGTTCGGTCTATGGTGAACAAGACTTGGGGCTTGGCCTTTAGAGGTTAGTAGGATATATAGTTGTGCAAAGGCTTAAGTTCCTCTGTGTTTGCACTGCTGGAGTCATTTTAATCATTTACATAGCTCAGTGGCTAACTTGCTGGATTGTCCAAATCTTCCTAGAAGTCAGTCTCAGTAGTAAGGAGAGGCCATATCTACATAAATGGACAAGGGCCTAGCCACATCAATAACAGGTCAAGTCAGACCCATGTAGCAAAGTGTTCAATGGCCCAGTGAGTTTGGAATAGTCCAAATGGCCAGTTTTGATTATTCAAGCAACTATAAACTGATAGGTGAATTCAGACAAAGATTTCTTCTGTACACAACAGTGGTGCTCATTCACAAACAAGCTGCTAGGCACCCAAGATTCAGCAAGAAAAGACACCTGCCTTGTCGTCTGAGAGTAGACCATGTTGTGGGGAAGATCACAGATGACTTCCCTTGCCATGGAGTCAGTGGTCTGACAGGGTGGAAGCAGGAAGGAAGCCCCAGAGAGTGTGAGCTGAAGGTAGTTTGGGGTAAGCCAGACTTACCCGGTTGTTTCCTGTCTGGTCCTTATAGTAAATCCAGTTCAGGTTCTCATCCGTCCTGTACTGCACGCTGTACTTGGTCATCCACTCATCGATGTCGCAGCGCCCCTGGGTGAGGATCCCTGAAATCACCTTGACCTCCTTCAGATCTATCTGTAGCCACTGGCTGCTGTCCTGGTACTTGGAGAGCCAGGCACACCTGCCAGGGACACAGCAAATCACCAGGAGCCTTTCCCCATGAGCACCTCCAAAGAGCTGAGCGGCACTGCCCTCTGAGGGGTTACCAGCGCCTGAAGAACCTCTGCAATGCTCGGGCAGTCTGAGCTGCGATCTGGTAAGCACCAAAAGGCCTGTCTTCAAGGAGTATCCAGCCTCTGTTACACTTGTATCATTGTCTTTCTCCCTGCATCTCCACTGCGCAAAGAACAATGGCCAGATTCAACTGATTGGTCAAAGAAGTGCCTCTGCGTGTAGCTGAAATCACCTTTGAGGTGTGGTTGAACAGGTCTTTCTTCAAAACATGAAAATGCATGGTTATTACACCCGCCAGCCCCCTTCCGTTTTCATTAGTCTCTCCTGGTGTCTCTTTCTCCATGAGTCTTACCCTAATTTCACTCCCTTTATACGTATCTGCATCTCCTTCAGGTGCTGTCATTCATGGCTTTCAGAGAGTATCTCCCATGTGCAGAACACTGAGCCAAGAGGCTCTGAAGAGCTTTTGACAATTGTAAAGCAAACTAACCATTGAAGGAACTGGTTTGTTTTTTAGCTATATCCCTCCTGAATTGTGGAAACCTGTAATTTCCCCTTTGAGGTTTTTATTTATTTTTTGCATATTAATTAGCTTCTTGGGACTCAGTCCTTGGCTGCCTTCTCGTCTAACTCCAGACTTGCTCCTTGGGTGGCTCTTGAATTTTTAACTTCCATCCCAGACCTTTTCTCAATTCCAAAATCTGAGAATCAGTTGCTGTCTAGACAACTTCTAGATGCCTTACAGCATCCCAAATGAAACCTGTCCAAGAATGAACTCCTAATTATCTCCACCCCAACTGCTCCTTCCAGTATCCATCTCTTGGAATGCTACCTCCATCCTCCTGGGTGTTCATGCCAGTGATCTGAGAGAGATCCTTGGCCCCTTCCTCTCTGTCACCTCAAACATCCAATCCATCTATTGAGTCCATCTCAAATTTTTTCAAATTCATTTACTTTTCTCCATTTCACTGGCACTGCTCTAGCCCATATCATCCTCAGTTCTTGCCTGGATGATTGCTACTTTACCTCTCTTCACTGGTCTCCCTGGGTTCCCCCCCCCCCCACTAAACAGTTCTCCCCCACAGGAGCCAGATTTTTCTTAAAACACAAGTCAGACTGTAATACTCCCCAACTTCAAATCTTTCTCTGGTAGAGTCTTCTAATTGTCTCCCAATATCCTCTTGCCATTTTCCTTTAGTCATAGAATACCACCAAGTTTTATCTGGGCAAATGGTCACCCAGCAGAGTTCATATTTCCCAGTCTCCTTTGCAGCTAGGTGGGACGTTCTGACCAAATTCTGATTAATGGGATGTGGGCAAAGTAGCCAATATGATTATGCTTGTATCCTTAAAAGTGCGTGCACCCTGCTCTTCTTTTCTCCCCACTGACTAGAATGTAGATGTGATAGTGGAAGCGAGGGCAGCCATTTTGTGCCCCAAGATGGAAGCTTCATGTGAAGAATGACAGAACAAGGTAGAAAGAGTCTGGAACCCTGATACCATTAGCCATCATACCAACCCTACACTGCCTAATGAAACTTTTAGATGACCAAGAAATAAACCTCTATCCCCATGCTTTGGGGCTCTTTGTTACAGCAGCACAAACTTGTATTCTAACTAATGCACATTCAAGGAACTCATTATGCCCAAAACAAGGACCATAATCCTTAACATGACTTCATGATCTGACTTCTGCCTGCCTCTCTAGCCTTATCTCCCTTGTGTCCTAACTTTGCTGACCTTCTTTACCATCCCATGCATGCCCTTCAGGGAGCCTCCCAACTAAGGGCCTTTGCACCTGCTGTATTCTGTGCCTCCCCGACCCCCTCACCTGGACAACTGCAAGTCTCAGGTTAAATATCTTTTCCTTAGAAAGTCTTCCCTGGTACTTCAAATGAATGAGGTCTTTCTTCTTTGTCTCCTGCAGAGCATTTAACACACTAAATGATCAGTTGTGTGATTATGTGCTCAGAGTCCCTCTGGCCCCCTAAACTGTGTGCTTCTAGAAGGCTGGGACCTCATCCACCTTGTCCACAGTCCTCAGCACATGGAAGGCACTCAATGAATATTTGTTGAATAAATAAATAAATGCATTCTGCCATTTGTTTATTACAGAGACGTGCATTTTTCAAATCACATGAAAAAAATTGCCTGAGTCATCTGCCCTGCTTACCCAAAGCCTTGACTGTTGAGCCGGGCCTTGTTAGCTGTCCATGAGGAATACCAGCCCACATACTGCTCCAGGTTGGAGCAGGTGATCTGGTCCGGTGTAACCTCTCCTGACTCAAACCCCAGGGGCTTATGATATGGGCATTCTGGAAAAGAAAAGGCAACATATATTAAAACACTCGTATCACATCGCAACACTCAACAAACACGACATGACTAAAATGACAAATCAAACCATCTCATTTGCACTTTGGAAGGTGGAGAATGTTTTGCTTGGCAGCGCAGTTCACGATGGATCTTCAACCTACTCACTGCTCTTATGAGAAGAGAGTGAAGATGAAGTAAAAGGATTTCCATAGAGACTCACAACATTCATAAAAGCAGACAAAAGGGGCTCTATGGCAACCTGAGGTGGGGGGGCTGAGAAATACTTCTCCTCCTCCACAAACCTAGACATTTAAAAAACCAAGAGGTTCACAGAGAAATATCATACTTAAATGCCATACTCTTTATTTTCTGCATGAACACAGTTTTAGCCATCCTGCATGATGACATCAGGGTCCCTACTTATCCCCGGGCAGCATAGGATGCTAATGATAGAAACAAAACAATGGTGAGAGGCAAGAAAGGCAATTATATATTGAGACTGATTTCTCACTTGTAAATTGCAGTTTTCTCACTAGTTTAATGGGAAAAAAAGGGCGGGGGGTGAAATGTGCCTGACTATTAAATGAGGTGCAGTTGAAAGGAGCTTTTTTTTCCAAATACGAATAGCCAAAGCTAGTTCTTAGATGTTAACCGTTTGCTGCTTGTCATGTATTTCTTCTCGCATTTAGTGTTGGGTTACCTGGTCAAAAACTTTTGCCCAGCATCCATTCTCCCCTTCTTTTTGACGAAAGAGCCCTAATTTTGTTGGGCAGCAATGTAACCAGCTAAAAAAACCCCAATCTTTCCCAGTCTCTTCTGTGGTTAGAAGTGACCACATGATACAATTTGTGACCAGTGAGATATAAGATGATGTCTGCTGGGGATTTCTGATCAGTTTTTGCTCGCCCTTTCTTCCTGTGGCCTAGAAGGAAAACCTGACGGCTAGCACAGAGGCAGCCATCTTGCACAATGAGGGTAAGGCCAAAAGAACTGCAGAGACCTCAGCCCTGATATCCTTACTACATGAGTCAAAACAAAAGTAATTTCATAAGCCACTACTTAGGGGGGATCTTTTCTAATCAAACGCAGGTTCTAGCTAAACTTCTATAGAAAACAAATGATAAACTTATACAAAGACATTCTTCCAGTTTTCTGATTGTGAACGATAAATGTCAAGTAAGTTATTTTTTTTTCCATGTGTAAATTTGAGTTCAGTTTGAAGAGCTGAACGTATTTCCTGGGGCATCATCGCCTCCCAACAGTAAGATGAGTGCTGAGGTCTTTCTGGAGCATGATTTTCAAAAGTCAGTAAGACAGAATGAAGCATGCAAAAGCTTGAATGCGATCCATCCCGAGACCAGAATGCCCGCACAGTAGTCATGCCCTGTCCTCAGAGGGCTGAAGACAGAAAGACAGCTTCAGGCCTCTGAGCAGGGAGGCTTCACCACCTTTTTGCCCAGTGCACCAAAGGGAAGTGTCCAACCCCCACCAGTAGCTGCAGCTCAGTGGGGCTGGAGGTGAGGGGACTGTACTGGTAGTTTATCTAGTACCCAAGGCTTCAGGAACCTATTAAAAGAATGGGAATTCCTGGGAGTGAGGACAGGAGTGCTTTATGGGCCGCTCGATCAGGCCTCGTGTGGTCAAATCATCAGGAGGGCTTGCTAAGGATGCAGTTTCCAGTATTCCACCCCTGGAGCAGCCTTATTTTTAACAAGCACACTTTCAAAGCGCACTTTGGAAACCTTGACCTGTCAGGGAAGGCCTTTGTTGGTTGGCAGATTCAGTGACCTACTGCCTGTGGCCTTGGGGCCTCCTCCCCCTCCTCAATTCCCCTCTGACCTGGAAGACAAGCCCGTGCCCCCCAAAAGGAGGGACAAGGTCGCAGCACCAGAAAGCTGTGTTTCAGTGGGGCCCAAGGTTGTCACTTAAATTCTAACTGTGGATGTCTTTAAGGCCCCTCCATCCTGAACCTCCCCTTTCCTGCTCCGGGGCCGCCAGCTTGGAGGGCTGGAGCAGAGGGGAAGGAAAAGCCATCAGCCCGTTCCTGATTGCTTTATTCTTGGCATTTTGCTCTTTCTCTGTTTTCCCCTCACAACTCTTTTGCCATTTCTTTCCAATTAGCCCATCTAATAGTTAAGAGTGGGCTGGGAACCTACGGAGACCTAGCCAGCGGCAATGGCCTCGGAGGCCGGTGAGATCTAGGCATGGGCTCTGCCCACACTCTCCAGGAAAGTGATGATCTTGCCGTCCCCATGGCCTCAGTTGCCATCTGGGAGTCAATGCCAGACTCTCAGGCCCCAAGCCTTAGCTAACCATTGTCCATTTTCCAGGTGAACGGTTCCATCTGGGTGACCCCAAAACCCCTCACACCCACCCATCCAAAACCGAGCCCTTCAGCATCCAAGCCCCAAGCCTGCCCCTGTCCGGTGCTCCTGTCTCCGGCATTGGTGCCTCTAGCTACCCAGCTGTCCACCCAGAAAGCCGGTGGTGTGGCCCAGGGCACAAAGCAGAGACTGTCTGACAGGTCTCTGCCTGGGCATCACCTGGGGAGTTACGGAAGTGCTAATGTTCAGGTCACCCTGCAGAGATGCCGATGTCATTGGTCTGGGGTAGGACCTGGCTAGGGGTAAAGCTGCAAGGGATTGTAATGAGCAGCCAAGGTCAAGAATGCCTGCTTAGAGTCAATGTGAGCTGGGATTGGATCCCACTCTGTGTGAGCTCAAGCAAGCTGTTTAACCTCTCTGGATCTCAATTTCCTCATCTGTGAAATGGGCACAACAGTATCTGCCTCCATAATGTCCCTGGGCTTACATGAAATAATGTTTGTAGAGTCTGTAGTGCCTGGCCAAGAGCAACGGATTATATTGGTGTAATAGAAAAAAAGATATATATATATATATTGGTGTAATAGGGTGAAGTTGTGGGAATATATTGATGTCTTCTTGAGTTTTTCACGTTTGTCTTTCTGGTGAAGACTCACCCGGGGAGGAAATGTAACTTCACTCTGTCCTGCCCCCATCATCCCCGGTACATCTCCTCAAGAAGGAGTCCAGCTTCATGTTTCTAAAGCTCTGCTCTTCTTGCGCCAGGAAGAATAAGCCCCACGCTCGTGTTTGTGTGTGCGTGTGCTCGTGTGTGTGAGATTCAGGAGAGGAAAAGGCTGTTGACAGCATAGCATCTCTCAGATTTATGAATTTGGAAGGTCTAGGCCTCAACAGAAATTAGCTGATGGTGCTAGAGGAGGTGACTGGAGATTCTGGACTTTGGCCTTTGTGGGGGAAAGGGGGGTGCTCATGGAGGGGCCTGAGCTCAGTGGGGACATGCTTCCTCTGAGAGGGCTGGACCACGGATAGGGTCAGGGAGACCCCCTCAGGAAACCCGGGCAGGTCCCTGGGACTGAGCTGAGCTTGGTTCAGAGGGAGAAGAGCCACCACCAAGGTGTCCACCTTCAGGTGGGGTTGTGGGCCAGGCAGAGAGTCTGCCGCCTAGCCTGAGCCTAAGCCCTGCCCCCAAGCAGCCCTTGCAAGCCCATGGGGGCTTCATGTAGTCCAAGGAGAGAGGAAGGACCTTTAACAAGCCTGTCTTTAGACTCCTCACAGGCCATGACAAAGGAGGCCTCAAGCTGGAGTTATTTAAACTTGGAAAAATAGGAAATGTGATATTTCTCATGCTGTGTGCTGTGGAGTAAACTGCAGTCAAGTTATGTTATTTTTCCTGACTCCTCCTTTCCCCCCTTTCTCCTCTCCTCCTCCTTCCGTGGTCCCGGCTGAGCTCCCTTTGGGTCCTCATACACGCCTGGAGGCCTTCCAATGAGGCTGCTCCCTCTGCCTGTGACACTCCTGTCCCCTCTCCTCCTCTTTCACCTGGCCAACTCTACTCATGCTTAAGATCTCAGCCCTCTTCCCCTTCCTGCCCTGAGCTGGGTAAGGGACCCCAGCTGCTGCCTCCCCAGGCACCCTGTTCCTGTTACTTATTCCCTGTCCTTGTGATAATTTAATTGCCAGCTCCCTGGTCTGTCTGGCTCACCATTCTAGCCTCTGAGCTGAGCAGAACGCCTGCACGTGCTAGGCATTCGATAGTTATTGATTGGATGCTGCATGAAGGGATCAACAAAGATTATCACCCATCTTGGGGGGCCGCTAGGAGTAAGCAGAGAAAACAGCAGAAACAGGAAGCAGAAAGCTCAGGGCGGAGACAGAGGTTGCCCAGCCCAGGGAACACCCACCGCCCTGAGCAAAAAGAAACTGTCACTTGAGCATAAACTAGGATTAAGCGACACAAATAACATTGCTGGAGGAATTAAGGGGCTCGCCATCAGATTTACACGGAATATGGCCTTCGCACGTTTTCTGCCCGATGGAAGTTAGTGTAGCTATAAAGCCTGTTTTTACCCTCATCTTAAGGAGAAAAAGAATGTTTCTAACATTCATTTTAAGGAAAAACCTACGTCTTCTGAGCGAGTGATGCTTTGCTCATTCCATGGATAAAGGCATAGTCATAATGTGCTGCTAATCCAGACTATACTTAACATACTAGCCGTTCTCATTCAGTAGCTGATTTCTCGGCTGGTAGGCATGAAGGCCAGACAGGCTTCTAAAGAACGTTAACCTAGAGAAGCACAAGGAGAGCTGAGGGACGTTCTTGACAAGAGAGAGGTGAATATTAATATGCATGTGTATGAGACTTGAACCGATATGGCCATGTAGTAGAATCTAGAATAATGTTTATAGAATAGAGTAGAAACTCGAAAATAATATAGGAATATAAGATCTAGAATAAAAGGAAAGCAGTAACGAATCATTGGATTTCTTATATTTTGATACTTGCTTACACTGTTTCCCCCTCGGAGTGCCAAGGTAATCTTAGCTCAACTGCGGAAGACGGACCCTTTAGTAATTTTAGTAATTTTCATAACGTTAAGCCGAAGTCAGTCACTTTCTTCTTCGTGGGTGGGGACACTGGACAATAACAGCCAGTGTGCCCCTGGGAGCGCCTCCTGGCAGCTCCGAGTGACGCTCCCTCCTGTCCTTCTGTACTTTCTAGGCTCTTCTTCCCTCCTAAGGCGGGCTCTGGTGGAAGCGCGGAATCTCAGGGTCCAGAGCAACCAAGCAACATTCTTAACATTCCACTGAGGATCTGAGGCACTGATGGGCAAGTGACTTCTGGAACATTGTGGCTAGTCCTACTGCCCTGAATCATCTCTTTCGTGGAAAAACCCATTAACACCAGCAAACCAACTCTTTCACACTTAGGTTGCATTTTCTCCTTCCTGGAAATATCTGCGCTATTAAAAAATAAAACAAAAGCAAAAACCAACCAAAAAAAATGGTGGGGAGAGGGGAATGCTTAAGCTAAAAGAATTTCTGATTTCAGAACTTCAAGTTCCTGGCAGGTGTGTGGGGAGAGAGCTTGGGGAACCCGGGTCGACTTCACATTCCTCAAACACACAGCCCTCCTCAGCCTCACAGTTGATTGGGTCAATGAAGCCCATCTGCAGAAATAATCTCTTTTTAAGTTGCTTGCAGAAAGAACTTCGAGTGGAGTTCCAGCCGGTCTTCAGGTCTCTGCTGAAGAGAACATTTATTGCCACCGCATGGGCAACTCCTTCGGGCTGGAGCTAATGCCTTCATTTTCATCTTCCTGTCGGCGCCTAGCATATAATCGGCCCATGATGACAAAGGGTGGAACTGAGTTTGAAATGGGTTATTAAGGAGGGTGCTTCCATATTGACTGGGCAGGGCACCCCAGTACAGAGCGGTTGCAGGAGCTCCCGCCGGGGCACACAGTGGGTGGGAGTCCGGTAGAAGCCCCCCAGACTCGACGGCACTTAGTGCTTTCCTCACCGCCGGGACCCCTCTGCGGCTCGCCAACAGACTTAGCTCACACACCACTCCTACCCCTTTAGTAAACAGGAAAACGGAGCCAGTAAAGGCCATTGTAGACTCCCCTGCCTCCCCCGCAATTTGCTATTTTAATGCAAATTTAATGAAATAAGAGAAGCTCACACATGTACGCACACAGTGTGTCTAGCGGAGCTATTACTAGGCGATTATGTGAAGTGAGTGACTTGGCACGGCACCATCATAGCCCCGGAGAGGGGTGACGAAGACCGTCTCAAGCAGAGAGGCTCTGAGCCCTGGAGAGGACTGAGCGCCGCGAGTACTTGCTGGGCCCCCGAGCCCCGGGCCGCCGCCTGCGAGCTCTCAGGAGCCCCAACAGAGGGAGCTGACCTTTATTGAGCGACAGTTTGCCGGGTACAACGCGAGACGCTTTTCATGCCTCCTCCCACTGAGTCCTCATAACAACTCCTTAGAGCAGGGGTCAGCAAACTGTGGCCCTTGGGTCAACTGTGGCTCGCCACCTGTTTTTGTAAATAAAGTTTTATTGGCACACAGCCGTGCTCTATGGCCGTGTGTCCCGTCTATGGCTGCTTTCGCCCTGCAGCGGCAGGACCGAGGAGCTGAGCCCCTTTGACCTGCGAAGTCATAAATATTTAGCATCTGCTCCTTTACAGACCAAGTCCGCTGGCACGAACCCTACAGGAAGACATTCAGAGCAGCCAGGAAGGCCTATGTTACGCTGCAGAACAAATTGCCTTGGAAATTTCAGAGGCTTCACACAACAAACGGTTTTCGCTCAGGTGACTTGTCCCTTATAGGTTGGCAGGGGTTTCTGCTCCATTTAATCTCCTGGGACCCACACTGAAGGAGAAGCCACTTTCTCAAGCAGGGAAGGGAGAGCCAGAGAGTCGAGGACCAGCCCTGAGATGCTCCTTTGGGAAGAGACGCTGCTCACTTCGGCTGGAACAGCTCCTGCGGCGCCTGCCTCCGGGGGGCTGGGATGCGGGGAAGCGCATGGCGGTCCGGTGAGCACAAACCCTCGGGCACAGCACAGCCACCGCAGTCGGACAGAGAAAGACCGAAGTGCGAGTCCCAGAGTTAAGAAAGGAGGCAGCCAGGGGTCCACCTCTGGTCTTTCTGGCTCAAAAGCCTGTGCCTTTCTCAAAATGCCCCACCTCCTACCATCGATTTCTTTTCATAAATTCCATGAGTCTGTTGCATTGCAAATAGGTTCCGGCTCACCGTCTCCGTAGGCCGAGGGGAGACGCAAGAAGCTGTTCCGAACGACACCAGGGTGGTATGTTGGCACAGTGCCCGTTGTGGGATTTAAAGCTCAGAGGCCAACTGTGTGTTCCGGGGCGGGGGGGGGGGGTGTTAATTCAGCCAGGTTGAGGGGAAGAGGGGAAACGGTGTTCCTAAGGACACCCCAAGGATCGGTGCCCTAAGGAGAGGGGACACTCACCTGGTATGCAGTCTAAGGAGGTGGCGCCAGCAGACCAGAGGGCATTAGCACCTCCTTGGCAATCACATTTGCAGGCTTTCTGGTACCAGGGGTCCTCACCCTCATCCTGCGGGAAGCCAGAGGGGCAGGAGGGTCAGTCACAGTCAAAGGCAAGTCTGGCCAGAGCCCCTGGGAAAAGTTTGTGTTCAAAAACCTTGCTCATGGGCGCCTGGGTGTTTCAGTCGGTTGAGCGTCTGCCTTCAGCTCAGGTCATGATCCTGGGGTCCTGGGATCAAGTCCCGCATCGGGCTCTCTGCTCTGCGGGGAGTCTGCTTCTCCCTCTCCCTCTGCCCCTCCCCCCTGCTTGTGCTCTCTCTCTCTCTCTCTCTCTCTGTCAAATAAATAAATAAAATCTTAAAAAACAAAAAACAGGGGCACCTGGGTGGCTCAGTCGTTAAGCGTCTGCCTTCGGCTCAGGTCATGGTCCCGGGGTCCTGGGATCGAGCCCCAGATCAGGCTCCCTGCTCTGCGGAAAGCCTGCTTCTCCCTCCCCCACTCCCCCGCTTGTGTTCCCTCTCTCTCTCTCTTTCTGTCAAATAAATAAATAAAAATCTTAAAAAAAAACAATAAAAAACAAAACCCCTAGATTATTATTTCAGCCTTAACACACACTTGCCACTCATCTTTGAGTCCAGATTAATAAACGTCCACCACTGTGGGTGAACAGACACATCCAGGCAGGGAGCACTGTTTGCCCCATTGTAGTTATCTTCAGGGGCTGGGGCAGCCCCAGTCCAAGGTCAGGCTCCTCACTTCCCCTGGAAGTCCCTTTTAGGGATCCAGTTTTAAAAGGTAATGGAGGGGCACCTGGGTGGCTCAGTCTGTTAAGCGTCTGCTTTTGGCTCAGGTCCTGATCCCAGGGTCCTGGGATGGAGCCCCGAGTTGGGCTCCCTGCTCAGTGGGGAGCTTGCTTCTCTTTCTCCCTCTGCCTGCCTTTCTGCCTACTTATGCTCTGGCACTCTCTGTCAAATAAATAAAATCTTAAAAAAAAAAAGGTAATGGATTCAAGATTACATCACCTATATTAAGACCCGGTTTCCTTACATTCTCTCATTAAAACACCAGTCTTGAACTTGCCCAGAGAAAATGTGCCATTGCCGCCACCAGAATAAAATATCTTTAAAAAATACCTTTTTTTTAAAAGTGATAATCCTACACATTATTTTGAGCTAGGAAAATCTTCAAAAACAGCTTTCTTACTGTAACATACCTCAGTAGACGATAATCCCAGTATGGCTAAGCAAAAGGACAAGAGAGGGAAAAAAATCAAGTTAAAAAAAGAAAGAGAAATTCAACAAAATTATTCATTCCATGGAAAAGTGAAATAAAAATAGTCACATAAAAGTCAACAAAGCCAGGGGCGCCTGGGTGGCTCAGTCGTTAAGCGTCTGCCTTCGGCTCAGGTCATGATCCCAGGGTCCTGGGATCGAGCCCCGCATTGGGCTCCCTGCTCAGCGGGAAGCCTGCTTCTCCCTCTCCCACTCCCCCTGCTTATGTTCCCTCTCTCACTGTGTCTCTCTCTGTCAAATAAATAAAATCTTTAAAAAAAAAAAAAAAATATTAAAAAGTCAACAAAGCCCCTTCTGGAAGAAGTCAAACTAAGTAAATATCTGCCAGGAATAACATCCACAGATGCTGAGAAACTAGGGACAGTAAAATTAAACAGACAAGGATAATAATTATTATTATTTTAAATTGAACTCTCCCCCCAAAGTGTGGCTCCAACTCACGACCCCAAGAAGAGTCACATCCTCTACTTATTGAGCCAGCCAGATGTTCGTATTATTTTTGTTCTTTATAGAATTTTGGAAAATACATTAATGTAGCAAAGAGGGGAAAAAATGCACCTGTATTTCTTATCACCAAAGGCAACACTGTTAACATTTTCATATAAATCTTTCCAGTCTTTTTTTCTATGTGTATTTTTTAAAACATATTTGAGAACCTACTACCTAAACAATGCTTACAATTTACATTTACATTGTTACATTTGACATTAACAGTGCTAGCTTTTCCCTTTACTTATTAACCCTTCATCATCATCATCATCATCATCAACATCCCTAGTGTCTGCCAAATGTGCTATTCAGAAGCTGATTCCTAGCCCTCTCCTCCTACCCCCAGTGACACACTTAGTTTATTTAGGATTACCACATTGTTCAAAAAATCTTTTTAAGGTTTGTTTATGATGTACAGGAAATATCAAACCACAAAGTACAAAGTACAAATACTGTATAATTAATGTGGGAAAACTAAGTGTGCAAAATTTAACATAAAACTAACATCTGAGGGGCATCTGGGTGGCTCGGTCGCTAAGCGTCTGCCTTTGGCTCAGGTCATGATCCCAGGGTCCTGGGATCGAGCCCCACATCAGGCTCCTTGCTTGGCGGGAAGCCTGCTTCTCCCTCTCCCACTCCCCCTGCTTGTGTTCCCTCTCTCACTGTGTCTCTCTCTGTCAAATAAATAAATAAAATCTTTAAAAAAAATAAAAAATAAAAATAAATAAATAAAATAAAATATTAAAAAAACAAAACTAACATCTGAACTATCTTTATAGAAGTATGAATAAAGAGAATGAATGCACAATTTATTTTTTTAACAGTTTTTATTTAAATTCAATTAATTAACATACAACATATTGTTGGTTTCAGAAGTAGAGGTCAGTGATTCATCAGTCTTTTTTTTTTTTCAATTCCTCAATCACACCAGCCACATTTCAAGTGCTTCCTGGCCACATGTGGCTAGGGGCTGATGCACTGCCCAGGTACAGAACATTTTATTAATAGCAGAAGGTTCCATTAGACAGTCCTTGCTAGTTTAAAGCACCAGAGCTCCATTTCCCATTTTCAACCAAACGGAAACCTTCCTTTCTTTTCCGATTATAAAAGCAACACATACCTATTATAAAAATCTTGAACAAAACTTGAGAGTAGGCAATAGGAAATAAAAGTCCCTCCTTAACCATTTTTCCTATCTAAAAGTTGAATATGATGCCCACGAAAAAAACCTTTCAGGTTGTTTTAGAGAGTGAAGGAATGGTCTCATCTTTTGTGTCACAATTATAAAAGCTATCTTTTTCAAATTGTGCCTTCATTTAAATACTACATATTTACCTATTCTGCAAACCACTTTTTAATGTCCAATGTGAGCCTGGCACCACATCAGGGCCTGGGCTTTCTGAAATGGAAGCCTCGCTCTTTGCCCGCAAGGGGCTGGAGGACCCAGGAGAAGACAGGCCGCTGGAGGATGCATGTGGTGAGTATCAGGCCAGGTTATGCGGAGGCTGCTGCGGGAGTCCGGGGGAGCGTATCCTTTAGTCAGAGCACTTCAGGGCTACCCCTCACCTGTAGTCACCACACTTCTGTCTCCCCTGAGCCCTTGTTCACGGGTTATTCATTCCGGAGATTCCCTGGTCTACCTGTTAAGGGCAGAATTGATCCTCTCAGGTCTCGACGAAGGTTAGGAGTGCCATCTTGGAGGCCAAGTCCTGTGCTGGCAAAAGAAGTTACTGACTTCTCATTTTCACATCCAATGGACTCTTCCCAACACTGACCTTATGTCTTCATGCTCCAACATGCTCTCAGTCCCTCCCATCTTCCTTTAGCTTCCATCCCACTGTTCACCTGATTCTCCCATCACTCTCAATATCCTCTCAGGCTCCTTTGATAGCTCTGCTTCTTCCACCCACCTCATAAAGCTTCCTAAGCCCCAAATTCCAACTCTTGCTTTGAGTGGTTTACCAGGTATCTCCCCATAGATGTCTCTTACTCTCCGAAATTGGACCCAACCAAGTCCCGACACAGTCATGGAGCAAACTGAACTCTCCTATGTTGCTGGTGGGGATGTAAGTCAGTCTAACTTCTCTGAAAAACTATTTGGCAGCTTACACTAAGGTGGAACATATATGTGCCCTATGAACCAGGAATTCTACTCCAAAGTAGCTACCCACCAGAAATGCATACATATGTTCTCCAACTGACAAAAACATGTGCTAGATTACCCTCAGCAGCAGTATTTGTATTAACCCCAAACTGGAAACACTCATATGCCCGTCAAGGGTAGAATGGGTAGGGGCACCTGTGGCTCAGTTGGTTAAGTGTCAGACTCTTGATTTTGGCTCAGGTGGTGATCTCTGTGTCGTGAGACTGAGCCCCGCATCGGGCTCCGTGCTGGGCGTGGAGCCTGCTTAAGATTCTCTCTCTTCCTCTCCCTCTGCCCCTTCCACATGCCCCTTTTCTCTCTCTCCCTCTCTAAAAAAAAAAAAAAAGGAGTAGAATGGGTACAGGTGGCAAATTCCCACTAGCGGAACACTAAACTGCAATGAAAATGGATGACCTGCAACTCCATGCCACAATACGGCCGCATCTCACAAACAATGCTGAGTGGAAAGTCAGATGCTAGAGTGGACACACCGTATGAATCCATTCGAAATGTACAGAAGCAGGCAAAAGTAATCTATGCCATTAGACACTAGGGTCCTGGTCACATCTGGAGCAGGGAGCGGCCGGGGAGGCTATCTGGGGGGCTGGTGATATTCTGTTACTTGATTGGAGTGCTGGTTATGTGGGTGTGTTCAGTAGTGAAAATTCACTGAGCTATACACTTACCTGTACTTTTCTGTATGTATGTTGTACTTCAATAGAAAGTTTTTTAAAAATAGAACTCATTGCATCCTTCCTCAAATTGTTCTTCTCCTTTATTTCTTATCTTACTGAATGGCTTCACCATCCATTTAGCACCCCATCTAGAGACTTGGGGCTTGTCTTAGTCACCTTTTTTCCCTAAACCCCCATATCCAGTGTCAAGCAGGGGCCTTTTTCCTCTCGACGCACCCCCCCGTCACTTCCTGTGTTAGGCCCCCAGTCTTCCTGCTCCCATACTCTCCCTGCTGAAGGGAGAACTTGCCTCATCCACCCTTCATGCTGCCGATGGAATGGAATGCACACCTGATTGTGTCATTTTCTTGCTGCAAAACCTTTGCTGGGTCCTCATTGCAAGGCTCCAGGTTCCATCTCTCTCACTTATTAGTTATATGGCCACATCTCTCCATTTCCTCATCCCTAAAATGGGTGTGATAATAATGTGTCTTTCAAGGGGCCGCCATGATCTATCTCCTGCCTGCTTCCCCAAATGTATCTTTTGCACGCTCTACTAGCTGCAATTCATCGCGTGTGCCAGGCTGTTTCATGCCTCCAGACATGTCTGTCTGGTTTCATGGCTTTAAAGGCTCTCATCTTCCAACTCTTCTGCCTGCCTACCCCCTTCCCTGTGCAGGGGACTTCTTCTGTCCCCCCGCCCCCGTGTACAACTCACCACTTGCTCTGGCTTGTGTCCTGCCTCTCTCTTGGGCACAGGTTTATCTAAGCACTTGTACACTTAGAGAAATTGATATAAAAAACATGCCTGAAATTGACTGGTCCCAAAGCATTTATTCTTTAAGTAATAGTCATTGAGTATCTACTATATTCCAGGCCCGGCTTTGGGTGCTGGGGATATAGCAGTTAACAAAATAGGAGAAGGGAGGCGCCTGGGTGACTCAGTCGATTAAGCGTCTGCCTTCGGCTCAGGTCATGATCCCAGGGTCCTGGGATCGAGCTCCGCATCGGGCTCCCTGCTCAGTGAGAGACTGCTTCTCCCTCTCCCCACTCCGCCTCTTTGTACTCTCTCTCTCTGTGTCAGATAAATAAATAAAATCTTAAAAAACAAAAATAAAAACAAAACAAAATAGGATGTACATCATAGGATGTATATAGTCTAGGCTGGGGGTGTTGAGGGCTAATGAATGAATGAATAAAATATCCTGCAGTGAGAAGGTGATATTGGAGCAAAGACCTGAAAGAGGAGGGAGACCTGTGAGCAAAGCACTCTGGGCAGAGGGAAGAGCAAGTGTAAGGACCCTAAGGTGGGTGGCTCCTGGGTGGGTACTTGGTGTGCCCTAGACAGAGCGAGGAGACTCTGGGGCTGGAGCCGATGAGTAAAAGAGTTTTAGGAGATGAAGGGGCAAAGTGGGGCGGGGGGGGGCGGTCAGAGGGGAGGCGTGTGGGTCACTGACAGTGTGGCCTTAAAAACCAAATCAGTTTGGCTCAGAGCCTGTGCCTGTCGCTGAGGAGGGTTTTTGCAGCTGCAACTAAGCAAACCCAGAGATCCAGCGAGACCCCTGATTGCTGTGGCCTTCGGGGCCTTTCCCTTTCCCCAGGGTCACAGGCGGGCCCTGGGGGTGCTGCGTTCTGCAGAAACAAAGCAGAAGGCCGAAAGGAAAGGGAGGTGGGGCGCGTGTGTGCGTGTGTGTGTGCGTGTGTGTGTGTGTGTGTGTGTGTGTGTGTGTGCGGTTCTGCCACTGTGTCCCCGTGGGGAGGAAGAGTCCTAAGAGGAAGGCCTGCTTTCAGAGCCACTTCCCGAGTTCACTCAGATGTTGGGCAGACTTGTGATGTTTTCTCCTTCCCAGGCTCCCCTCCCCAGAAAGCGTTCGTCTATAGGCAGCCTGGGGATCTGAGGCACCAGATCCTTATGGAAATGAGCAGAGAGAGAAGGAACAACAAGTATTTTTCAGGAAAATCTGTCACCAAGGGAGCAGCAACATGGCTGGAGAGTCCCCGAAATGATTTCCTCACCAAAAAGCCGGTGAGCAAAAAGCAAAAGCGTGCTTGACTACAACATCTTATAATACCAGAAAATAACATTGCTGGAATGAGCGACAGAAAACAGGTCAGCCTTGAAAGGAAAAAGAGGAAAAGATTTTGATTGTGTGGTTGCATATTTTTCTCCCTCCTGGGATTGTGTTTGAGATTTCTCCCCATGTTACGGGTGTCCGCTCGAGCGTCTGGGATGTGTCCCACTCACCGATCTTAGATTCATGCAACATGGGCTCATCCTGCCTTCTGCCCTTTCGCCCAAAGGGCCGCTCCGTGGGGAAACCCTTGTTACCACAGCAAGAAAATTCAAGGCTTGCTGTCTCTCAAAATGTACCTTGCAAGCTCAAGAGGAAAAGTGGGCATTAGACACACATAGGAAAGACTCTTTGAGTCTTTCTGATGGATGTCACTAAGTCCAGAGCTTTCCTTCCCATGGAAACAGATGAAGCTGAGGAGAAAAGCATAAAATTATGAATGGCAAAAGCTGTCAGTAACTAGCTTCTCATCTACTTGAGAACCAAGAGTAAGACACAGGAAGAAAGCAGCAGGCTGCAATAATGTCCCTCTCGAAGAAGAAGAAAGAAGGAAATTGTCCTGGTGTGAAAATGTTGCTATTTGTGGCTACCGGCATATTCCTGGGTAAATCTGTTATCTGTACATGCTTCAACACAGATGAATCGCAAAAACATATGCTAAGTGAAAGATAAAAGACCATATGTTGCATGATTCCACTTAAATGTAATGTCTGGAACAGACAAATCTACAGAGACAGGAAGTAGATCGGCGTTTGCCAGGGGCTGGGGAGAGGGGGAAACGGGCTTAATGTCTACCGGTTTCTTTGGGGAAGGGGGTGGTGACGAAAATGTTCTAAAATTGGATTGTGTGCGCCACAAATCTATAAATACACTAAACACCATTGAATCGCACATTTTAAATGGGGGAATTTAATGCTATGTAAATTACATCTCAATAAGCTGCTTAAAAAAAAACTCTGCTGTCACCTGCAAAGGAGACACACCTGTAAGATGAGGCTTGCTTTTTAAAAAAAAAAAAAAAAAAATATATATATATATAAACATGACCAAGTAATGGATCTCTTTATTTTAATAAGGTGAATTTTTAAAAATCATCATTTGCATTTAACCCAAGATGTACAATGTAAGATAAATAGAAGCCTGCCTCCGTTATCAGATGTAGGTAGTGCTTTACGATGACAGTGTCTCGGTTCCCAAATGAATCTTCACCCAACGCACAGGTGGTGGAGTCAATCCATTTATCTCAGTTCACTGTAACAAGGAGCTGCTGCCACCGTGAAACAGAAACAGTGTAGAGTACACTAGACAAAGAACCTTTGTCTTCCGGTTCCCAGTTGTGCAACAGAAAACATTTTTCCCCTGTGCTTTGGCCTTGATTCTCTCTCTGGATGGGAAGCTGAGGAAGTGCAGCAACCGCATCCTATATTCCTGTATTTTTTTCTCTGCCTTTTGAGCATCCCTCTAGCTCAGGGTAGAGCACACATAGGTCGCTAAGCCACACTGACCATAAAATGGTCCCTGGACCACCCCGGGGACCACATTGCAGTCCACCCAGCCAGATGGTATTTTCTGCTCTTCATGGAAATTTCTGGAGCCCCTCAGCCATGCACACAGATTGGTAAGAGATAGAACAGGAAAGAATGCTGTGCTCCGGGCCTCCTGACAGCGTGTCTTTTATTACAGGTATCTCCTGAATGGGCAGGTCTAATTTAAAAAGGGGTTGGTAAACTTTTATAGGGCTTTTTCCTATTTGGGGGTCACAGAGCACAGGTGTTAGACTCAGCACTGTGAAAGTAATAAAGATCTGCCCTGCGTGTCAAATTCTTACACAGTGTTTGGCCCATAGCAGCAATTCAGGGGTGGGTTTTTAACGAACCGACAAAAAGATGAGTGGATGGATGGATGGCTGGATGAATCTCAATGCCGATCACACAGAAGAGAAATCGGAGGGTGAGGCCTATGGGTATCAGAGAACCGGAAATATGGGAATCTAAGCTTTGAAAGGTTCTGTTTAGATTTTCTTGCTGAGGAAAGCGCAAGGAGTAAAGGAAAAACAACAAAACACCCGGAGCACCTTCAAGTATTGAGAGTTACTGAGACAAGTCGCTGACTCTTCATTGCAAAGCGGAAAAAAAAACAAAAACGAAAACAGACAATTGGTCTCAATGATCCCTACTTAAGAAATGTATTTGGGTTTGCAAAATGACCTTGGGATTATATTCATACAGATCTTTCCAAATACTGAGAACGGTGACGAAATACCAAAAGGCATGCGATTGGGGGAATCATGGAAGCACATACTCTACCAATAACGTCTAATGGGAGGGCAGAGAGGAGCGTGATTTAAACCAGGAGTTCTGACTCCACTTGTGTGAGTTGCGTCCCGTCTGTCCACCAGGTCATTTGCAGAGTGGAGAGGCCTCCTCCTTCCCGCCCTTCTTATTTATTTCCTGTGACACGCATAAATACACAATCACCTCGAAGAAGACATTCAACCAATTTCTAATGTTCAGAATGAATCTAGAAAGGAATTCTGAGCTAACAGGTCCTTGAGAGTTGAGAGAGGCATGAAGGACTATTATTTCAAAGGTTGAGAGAGAATTTAAAAGTTGAATTGGATGATATCTTAGAGATTTGCTTTTAATTTCTCCTTATTTAAGCATATTACTCCTGCCAGGGCCATATTGAGAAATTTAAAAACGATTGAGTGTATAGAGTCTTTGGAGCTTCCTGACTCTCCGTTGGATTATGCTTTCTATTAGAGTTCAGTGGTAGTCGGCATGTTATGTTAATCCATATTTAAACTAGAGTGACCTCACGTCTGGATTTGCCCGGGACAGCCCTGGTTTACACCTGTTGTCCCAGCAGAATTATTAATAGCATCCTCTTCCGCTCTCAGTAGTGTCCTAGTTTGGAAGATTAAATTCTACAGGCACTCTAACTTTGACTCCTAAAAATTTTCAAGGCTACACCACACTTTGTTGTTAATTGTTGCAATTTATAGTTATTTTCTACAATTTCTGAGGCCCTTCCTTCTTCCTGTCCCATTTCAAGCGTCCTTGGAACTTTAGAAGGCTCCTCAGAGAACCAGAAAGCCCGTGGTGAAACCGAGAGAACCACATCCACATAAAGACAACTGTTGTTCATTAACAATGCATCTTGACCAATTAACACGCCTTGCTAGTTAATGATATTTTAATTATTCAGGTTGCATTTCTATTAATCAGCAAAATTACTAATTCAATTGTACTATTAAGTATTTGATAAATGCTAATGGTTGCACAGCACATACCTTCATAGCCGAAGAGCAGTAAAAACAAGAAGCCTTCTATCTTGCGTGGCATGCTCCGCTTGTCCCTGGCTGCAGCTCTACCTTATCCAAGTGCAGAGCTTCCCCAGGAGCAGGGGCTTAACTTGAGCACTGGTCTCATTAAGCATCTTATTCCATTTAGTTCTTAGGGCTTTGGCTGAGCCCTAGGAAGTTAACCCACATCCTGCCTCAACAAGCAAGTCTCAGAGAGGAGTCTAATGTCAACTGAGGTTGGTTTAGCAAAGGAAGATACTGGTTTTACTCTATCTTTATTTATTTATTTTTTAAGATGCATTTATTTATTTTGAGAGAGAGAGTGAGCTAGCAGGGGGAGAGAGAATCCCAAGCGGACTCTCCACTGAGCAGGGAGCCAGACGTGGGGCTCGATCCCACAACCTGAGATCATGACCTGAGCGGGAACCGAGAGTTGGTTGCTCAACCGACTGAACCACCCCAGGCGCCCCTATGGTATCTTTAAATCTAAGAGAAATAGTGGAGGGCAAGAGAAACTACAATCAGAAGACCCAGGTCTTAATCCTTTCTTTGCCATCGTCTTCTCGGGGGTGACCTTGAGCAATTTCCTGCCAAATCAGCACTAACATTGTCAAATTCTATGAAAGGGACATGGATTTTCTTCTTGGAAAGCAACTTGGCATCATGTTCATACCTATTCACTCAGGAAAATACTCAGTTTGGGAGGGGGAGATGGTTACACACAAAGACGTACCTTGCTTTGTTATTTATAATAACAAAAAACAGGAAACAGTCTACACGGCCAAGGTCAGGGGGTTCAATGTAGCAGGTAGAGTTAAGAGCACTGATTCCCGTGCCAGACTGGGTGCAAATCTCAGCTCAACCACTTGTCATGTGACCTTCGGCAAGTTACTTGAGGTCTCTGTGCCTCAACTTTCTCATCTATAAGATGATGATAATAATGCCTACTTCATAGAGTCAGTTTGAGGTTCAAGTGGGGCGATTACATATATACTTAAAAACAGTGCTAGACATAATTAGTTATTATTATTATACAGCCATTAATAATAAAGTTGATGGGTGAAAAGGGGAGTTGTTTAATGAGTACAGAGTTTCAGTTTTGCAAGATGAAAAAGTTCTGGAGATCTTTTTCACAACAATGTGAATATATTTAGCATTACTGAATTGTGCACTTAAACATGGTTAAGATGATAAAAAATAAAACAAGTTAATGAAACGATTGTGATAATAGGGACAAACGTGTGTTATACTCTTGATTTAGAAAAGGATGCAAACGTACACATTGTATGAGCCAAAGAATGTGGAAAAATGCAGAGAAAAATACCGAGTTTCCCCCTCCCTTTTTGGTTTTGGGCCACCACGATTCCACCGCAGCCCCCAGGGTCCCAGACACCTTCCCTTCATTCCTCTTGTCAAAGATGAAAAAGGCCAATCTAAAAAGATAATAATGACCCCCCCGAAAGTGTAATGAACTATAAGGAGGAACAAAAAGGAGCTAGAGAAACACTTAGTCATTTAGTCAGTATTTATTGGGTGTCTACAAGCCCGACATTTACTCTGTACCGTGTACAGATTCGTCATTACACAGAGGAAGGTCTATTGAACAAACCCTACTGCTGTATTAAAAAGTAAAGGACTATTTTACCCCTGCTCTGCATTTTAGAGTTTAATGAAAAATTAACCCTTTAATAATAATAATAATAATAATAATAATAATAATAATAATAAACCTGTAATAATTCAACTGCAGTCAAAGCGCTTTTTCATTGCCATATTTCAGTTGGAGGCTTTGGGGCCAGGTGGTCTTGCTTCCTAGGAACTCCGGATTTTCCCAGGCCGCCTTGGCCCCGGGCGGGGACGTCCTCGGGACTATGACACGACCAGGCACCCACCTCTGCTGTTGCTGATGGGAGGAGAGGGTATTTGTCATTATGCTTCTGCAATAAAAACATATCCCCCCCCCCAAAAAAAATTAAAAATTAAGAAAAAAAATTTAAATGTCCCCAAATAGAAAAGTAAAACAAATATTATTTTTAAAGGAGTAAGAAAAGAACTTTGTCTTGCTTTCCGTTTTTTTTTTGCCTGTGCACTCAAATGTTAAAAGTGGAAGAGAAAAGGAAGTCCGCACCCGTGGTTCCACTGGGGCTCGAACCCAGGACCTTCTGCGTGTAAAGCAGACGTGATAACCACTACACTATGGAACCTCCGCGTTACAAAATCGCCATCATTAGCTTATTCATAGTCTCACATCCGAAACAGCGCCTCCGCTCAAAACCCGCCTCTCGGCCGTAGCTCCACCTCCGCCGTGGCCCCGCCCCACCTGCAAGGTAGGGTGTTCGCGGCCAAGTCCCCGGCTCCGCCCGTGGCGTTTGGGCTGCTCGCGTAACCTGCCCGCCACGTTCGTCACCCCTGTGACCAGGGCGAGGCCAGGGCTGGGGTTACCCTCCTGAGAGCCGCCCCGCTAATCACCCGTCCCAAACTTTCTGGCCGCGCGAGGCCGGCGGGACCCGCCCAGAGGGCGGGCGGAAGCGGACCGTGCCGCGGCCACGACCGCTCTAGGCAGCTTCCCTCGGCTGGCGAGGGAGCCGCGCTTTCCCGCTTTATCCCTGGGCCCCCTGAGCCGCTGCCGGCAGCACTGGGGGGCTTGAGTCCGGAGCGGGGCGGACAGGAGCGCCACTTGGGGCCAAAGATTCAGGCGGCGCGGGGTTTGGGTGTGGGCTGGGGGCCACTGTCATTTTGGCATTTCTGTTGCCAGGGTTGGAAGAGGCCGCTGGTTAGTGGGCCCCCTGCCCGAGGGTGTAGGCTCCTAAAGCTCCCCTGACATTTTCACCGCGTTCGTCCTCTCCCGAACCCCCCACCCCCGCCCACGGGGGCTGAAAGTCGCAGGACTTTTGATGGCCCCTATGTGTCTGGGCTGGGGTGGGGATGGGAGGGCCGGTGTAGACGGGCCACCCCTTTACGGCTGGGGGTGATGAAGCGGGACCCGCCGCAAGAGTTGAGGGGCCCAGTGCAAAATGAAAATGCCAGGTTCCTTGTGCACGAGTTATTAGGAACTCCAAAACGGTGAAAAGCAGAGCATTAAACCCAGCGCCGGCCCCTGCGAGCCCACAGGTCGTGGCCCGTGAACCTGTCGCTGTGCTTCCGGGACTGTGGGCCCCGATCAGATGCTGGAACCCTCCATCACGAAGGGCTCCTGTGTGGTCTCGCTTTTTAGTTTTCATTGTCAGTGCCGTTTGCCCTCCCCAGTGCCTTTGGATGGATCTTCGTCACCGTCCTAGGATTGCTCACCATCCTCAAGCTTGAAAACCCACTGAAGATCAGGCATCTTTAAGTGCTGAGTTGAACATGGCTGAAGGCTGGGGCTGTCTTTTTCCCTGGCGTCTTCCTCTGAAGCTGGCAGAATGATGGAGAGATGGTACTGATGGTATGAAAGCAACCCCTTCAGCCAATCCCTGTCTTCCTGGGAAGACCCCTGGAAGAAACAGGTGGGTGGAAGGCACACTAATCTGGGGGGCATAATCTGGATTCTAGCCCTGCCCTGGTTGCTCATTAGCTATGTGCTCTTCAGTTCACCTCCCAAGCCTCAGTGTCCTCCTTTGTGAAATGCGTGGGTTGGACTAGATACCCCCACTTCCCCTCTGGGTCTAAATGTTATCCCTCCTTTCCAGGTGGGCAAATGAAGGCAGTCACCTGCCATGTATGTTTTCCACAGGAATAGAGGCAGGCCTGCAGCTAGGGCTTGGGTTCTCTACTGCCAGGCTTCCTACCTCCTACTGAGCTCCCTGGAATATTCATCATGGGGCCCGTTGCAGAATGCCTGTTTGTTGATGCCTTTCTCCAGGCCTCTTGAGCACTTAATGCAGATGACCACGAGTGGATAGCCACCAGCAGGAGGATGGATTCATGAAAGCTCAACGTTTCCTGCTAATCCATGAACCGTAATGACTCCCAGGATGCCCTATGATAAGTATATCCCACCTGTTTCCAAACCTCTGTCAGTGCAGAACAAGGCTGCCGCGAATTAGGCCTGAAATTACACTCACAGCTGTGTTTTGGTTTTTCTCTAGGGAATGCTTTGCTGGTCTTCCAGCTTTCTGTCTGCCCTTGCTCCAGAGGATGGGTTCTCCGAGTGCAAGCTTTGGCCAAGTTCCCACACATACTCCATGTAGAAAAGAAGCTGGTGCCCCCCTCTGCGGCATGCCACGTAGGTTTCTGCCTTTAGCGAAAAACTCTTGTGCCTTTTTTCCATTCGGACAAGGAGGGAGACTTTTGTTCCACTTTCCTGCTGCCCTCAAAGTGTAGGCACAATCTCTATTGTTAGTAAAGTACAAGATGGTTTACAAAGCACTTTCACATACACTCCTGTGAGGTGGCCGTGCTAAGTATGACTATCTTCATTTTTCGGCTGAGGAAGTTAAAGCCGACGAGTCTGAATGCCTTGCCTGAGACCATTCTGCTTATACTCAGTCTTCTGATACCTAAGTGATTTCAGGAGGCCCATGTCCGCAAAGGCTACATGTTGTTCCCATAAGAGTGCCCTTGGTTTCTTTTTTTTTTTTTTAAAGATTTTATTTATTTATTTGACAGAGAGAGACACAGCGAGAGAGAGAACACAAGCAGAGGGAGTGGGAAAGGGAGAAGCAGACTTCCTGCCGAGCAGGGAGCCCGATGCGGGGCTCGATCCCAGGACCCTGGGATCATGACCTGAGCTGAAGGCAGACGCTTAACGACTGAGCCACCCAGGCGCCCCGCCCTTGGTTTCTTGTAATATTTCATAATGCGCTCAGGGAGGAAATGGATACCTTTTATTTTTTCCTTTGTAATTTTATTCCTTTTTTTTTTTTAAGATTTATTTATTTGAGAGAGAGAGAGAATCTTGAGCCGACTCCCTGCAGAGCGTGGAGCCTAAAGCAGCGCTTGATTCCATGACCCTCAGAGGGTGACCGGAACACGGGGCTGGATCCCAAGACCCTGAGATCATGACGTGAGCCGACACCAAGAGTCAGGCGCTCAACCAACTGAGCTACCCAGGTGTCCCTCCTTTGTAATTTTAAGATGAAGTCCTCAAAAGCAGGAAACAAAAGCCTGCCCAGAAACAACCGTTGGTGACTTTGACCTTGGAAGCGTCAGCATCATGGATAGCCTTTCAGATGGCCACAGTTTTGCCTGGTACTTCAGGCAGTTCAGTCAGATGTGTGAGGCCCGCCCCCCGCCCCCAGGTATGCCCATAAGCATCTGAACAACTGTAAGTCAAATCCACCAACAAACTAGTAAATAAGGACTAGAAGTCACTTCAAACTTTTGAGTCCCCTGATTTCTCGGGTGTTTGGTGTGGCTTCCCTAGCGGATGGCTTCACTGATGGAGAGCAACTCAACCAGGGAAACCATGGCCCCAAACACTGAGCTGACTTAGGAAGCTCCGTTTATCTGGTTACATTTAGAAATGGTTATGCTCTGTCTTTCAGTATCGTGCTCCAGTATTGACTAAGACAACGTCATTACCTTAGTATGTCAGCTCACCTTAATTTCCTCCCTTTTGCAGCTCATCATGTTCAAAACATTTGAAAGTAGCCTATTGGAATGGATATTTGATGTTTGTTGCTCTTTGCCCACCTACCTTTTCATAGTCATCTACATCTCTCTGTCTTCTTACCCGGCTCAACTTCTGTGGTCATTTTTATCGCTCGTGCGCCCTTTCGTTGCTTGTACTTGTTGGCAAAACCACAGTCTGTGAAGTCCAGCTCTCTCCATACTCTGCCCTTGTATATGGCCCCAAGAGGAACACGTATCCAGGTCAACGGATTTCACACTAAATTCTTGACTACTTACCTCAAGTGAACGCTTAATGTAGCCTAGAATCGCGTCTACTTCCCCGTCCATTCATTCTCCTCTTCTCCTAAAGGACAGTTTCATATCTTCTCTCCCTGAACTTCCTGTACCTCCTTCCCAGCCTCACAGCTGATGAACCTGCTTCTTTTTTCAATAAAGAGATGGAAGCAATGAGAAGAGAACTTCCACAAGTCCCCACCACCTCTGCCCACCCACCGGTGTCTGTGCCATCAGAGATCTCAACCAGGCCTCTTCCTGTAGATCAGGGCTTCTCAGCAGCTGTGTTGACATTTGGGACCGAGTAACTCTTGGTCGTGGGGGTCGTTCTGTGCATGGTGGGATGCCTCACAGCATCCCCGGCCTCTACCCACTCGATGCCCCTAGCACCCCTCCCCCCCAGTTGTGACCACCCAAAATGTCCCCTGGTGGGGGGCGAAATCTTGGGGGCCACTTGGTAATGTGTGCAGACACTTTCGGTGGTCACAGCATGGGGGCAGGGGCTGGTGCGCTGCTGACTTCTAGGGGGTAGGGACCGGGGATGCTGTGAAACATCCTGCCAAGCACACAACAGGCCCCCACGGCAAGGCTTACCCAGTCCCGGATGTCTGTAGTGCTGTCGCCGAGAGAGCCGGTCCTAGGTGAACTGTCTGCATTCCTCTCAAAATCCAGCCCGCCACCTGCTCTTGCCTCCTCCTGGAAATCACTCCAGCAAGTCCCCTTTCTCCTACATCATTATTTACCTTCTCTGTTCTCTCCTTCGGATGAGCCTACGAGCAACGCTGCAATCTCTCTCAGCATTAAAAAGAGCTCTTGAGGGGCGCCTGGGTGGCTCAGTCTGCCTTCGGCTCAGGTCGTGATCCCTGGGATCGAGCCCCGCGTCGGGCTCCCTGCTCAGCGGGGAGCCTGCTTCTCCCTCTCTCACTCCCCCTGCTTGTGTTCCCTCTCTCGCTCTGTCTGTCAAATAAATAAATAAATTCTGAAAAAAAGAATAAAAAAAAAAAACTCTTGATCCCCTTTCTGCCTCTAGCTAGTTTGGTTTGTTTGCTCTTCTTTGCAGCAGAACTCCTAGAAAGATGTGTCCATAGGCACTGCTCCGATTCCTCTCCTTTTGGAAGCACTTTGCCCTCCTGGCTTTTAGGACCCCGTCCTCTCCCGATTTTTGTTTCCTACCTTGGGAGTCACCGCTTCTCAGTCACCTTTGCACTTGGACTTCTTCTCTATTCATTCCCACCCCCTGGACGACCTCATTCATTTGAATGGCTTGAAATAACACCTATAACCTCATTGAGACTTTCCTCCCAAACTCCGAATCTACCTGCTCCACATGTCCATTTAGATGTGTGTCTAATAGGCATCTCAAACCTATCAGAGCTGCAGCGAAGCTCCTGATGTCCACCTTCAATCTGCTCCCTTCTCTCTTCCTTCTGTCAGATCGCAACAGCTTCATCTTTCCACCTATTGAGGCCCAAAACTTTGAATTAGACTTGATTCTTCTTTTCCTCATACCCTGAATCTAATCCTACTAGCAAATCCTATTGGCTTCCCCTTTAGGATCTATGTAGAATCCGATCCGTCACTTTCTGTGTCTCCTCTGCTACCACACCAGTCAGGGCCATCATCCCATTTGGCCTGGGTCATTGCCAAACACCTCATGTCCTGGCCTCCCAGCTTCTGCCCTTTTCTCCCTATGGAATATTCTCTGCACAGTAGCCGGAGTGACCTTGTTAAAAGGTAAGTTGGATCGTCTCACTCCTCTGCTCAGAACCCTCCAGTAGCTGCTCGCCGTAGCTAGAGTGAAAGCCAAGGGCATACAGTGGCCTGCCAGGCCCTGTGGGATGCGCCTTCTCCCCCGTCCATTACCTCTTGGATTATACATCCTATCACTTTGCCTTTTCTTTTACTGTGTACTCCGGCCACACTTGCCTGCTTGCTGTTCTTCAAACACACTGGGCCTCTTCTGCCTCGGGGCCTTTGGACCTGCTGTTCTCTCAGCCTTGAATGCTCATTCCCTAGGCCATCCCATTGCTCGCTCTCTCACCTTGCTCAGGTCTTTGCCCAAATATCGTGTCAGCAAGGCCTCTCCTGACTGCCCTATTTACAGTTACTCTTCCCCCCCCTTCTTCACACTGGAAATGCGGTACCCCCCTTTCCCGCCTTATTTTGCTTTGCAAGACTTACTGCCATCTCATTTGCTGGATATTTACTTACTCGTTTTGTTGCTTGTCCCCCGCCATCCTGAACTAGAATGCAAGTTCCATGAAGGTGTGGATTTGGTTCTGTTCACTGCTTTGCTCCACAGGGCCTAAGTAGTACCTGATACATAGTAAGGGTCCAGTAAATATGTCTTGAATGAATCTGTTCAGGGTTGGGAATCTGTTCAGAGCCGGCTCAGTTACTCCCAATCAGAGCTAAACCTGGGGCTTTTCCCTGAACTCCGAGAAGAGACATTTCCTTGTTCCTCGATCCTTGACTTGAACGTGAGATCATCCAGAGGCTGGAGGTTCTGCTGCCCTCACCTGACTATTGCAATGTATCAGACCGGACTCGTAGTCGCATACAGCAGAACCCTCTTGTTCACAGTACTCACTGCTCTTCCCCCTGTGGGATTTTAACACCATTTCCCCCGCCGTAGGCTTGACTGAGTGACTTGTTCGGTCGAATGAATGTGGGCAGAAGTGATGTGTATCACTTCTAAGCAGAAGTGTGAAGAGCCAACTTGGGATTCGCTACTTCAGTGTTGCCCTTTGCTATGGGAAAAACAACGCTCAGAGAGAGGTTGTCCTGAGTCTTAGAGAAAAGACCCCAGGTGATGGAACTGCAGCCAACCTACACTGGCCATGGAATCAGAGTGAAAAGTAAACCTTGATCATTGTAAGCCATGAAGATTTGGGATCGTTTGTTACCAAAGCCTCACATCACCTAACTGGATTCAACACTTCTGCTAGTTTCATAAGAAAATGAGTTTATTAAAGGATAGTTGGTGGCATACAGTATCTCCAAAAAGGCCTTGGAGACTCCAAAGCCAGGAATAATGTCTTAATCTCACCGCGGGGCTGCACCAGCCAAGACGCCCACTGAGTACAGAGGCAGCAACTCAAGCCAGTGATGGGGCGCCGCGCCTCTGAAAACTGAACCCCTCTGTCACTAATGTTGTCACAAGATGGATTTCATAACCCCTTGGCTCCTCGTGCTGCCCTCTTAAGTGAAGTCTCTGGCAGAGCCTAAGTTACCCCCCTGTGCTCTTGTCTGGAGAGAGGCTGGAAAAGCGAACGTCTTGTTTCTCCTTTGAGGAGGTGGGAGTCAAATGCGGGGAATGGAGAAGGGAGTGAGTGACCACAAAGCATGAAGACATCTGCTGCCTGCTTGAAGCCTAAGAATGGAGCGAGGGGTTAGAGCTGAGAAGGAGAACGATTGGATGCCGTCCTGTAAGGCCTCCACCCAGCCATGCCTTACGTACGCCTGTTGACTCCTCAGTTATTGGAAGAAGGCATTCCTGGTTTTGCTTAGGCCAGCTGGAGTGGGTTCGCTGACGCTCGCGACAGAAGGAGTCCTGATGATTCGTCGAAAGTGGATGGGCGTCAGCGCAGTGCCTGGCAGTGGGGTCCTGTCTCAGATGCTCGGAAGTTTTGGTTGCCTTCAGTTCCCAGTAAATGGGGAAAGAGCCCCTTCCAGCAGGGCAGGGTTTCGGTGTCATTGTGTCTTGGGAGCCAGCCAGCGGTTCTCAAACACAGCAGGGTACTTGCTCACCCGGAGCCCAGTAGCCAGGACACGTGGGGGTCGAGACAACACATCAGGGCTACCGTTGGTTGCTTACCCCCAATTCATTCTTCTTCTTTTCCTCAGTAATAAAGATAAGAATAAACCCTTGTATAGTACTTGCTATGTATTAGAGACCATTCTAAACTCTTTGCTCAGATTAACTCATTTAATCCACACGGAACCCTGTGAGAAAAGGTTGTCGTGCCTGGCTTATAGATGAGAAAACGGAGGCCTAGAATAATTAAGTGACTTGTGTAAGTCATACAGCTAGTAAATAAGGAGCAGGGCTTTACACCAGGCCAGCTGGCTCCGTAGGCTGTATTCAACCTCTACACTGCACTGCCTGATTTTGTTTCATTTGGCAATGTATCCAGCGAAAACAACTTGATTTCCCAGGCTCCCTTGCAGCTAAAAGAGACTGCACAGCCCAGTTCTGGCCATGAGATGTTTGGAAGCAGGGGGGCTTCCAAAACCATTTCTTTAAATGAAGGTAGACTCAGGTGGTATGCGTCAGTTTGCCCTTAGTTGTTTGCTTTCTGCCTGGAATGCAAATGTGGATGTTGGAGGTAGAGCAGCTACTTTGTGACCGTGAGTTGACAATTTTGAATAAGAAAGCTACGTGACTCGGCTGAAAGAAAGAAGGTGCCTGGGTCCCAGCCCCAGATTTCGTACTTCCAGATTCTTTGTTTCATGTGAAAAATAAAACCCCTAATTTGTAATGCCGTTGTTTAGTAGGAGTTTCAGTTACGTGAAGGGAAAATATATACCTACCGATTCAACATTTCCACATTTCTCACCCTTCGATGTCTCCTGTATCATTTTGACAGCGTCTCTGATCTGCCCACCAGTTACTGAGGGGCTGCTCTGTGTCGCAGTCCCTTGGCCTGCAATATGTCTAGGAGCACAGTATTGGGTAGTGTGGGAGGTTGGGTTTGTTTTGTTTTGTTTTTTTTTAAGTGTATGAAATGGCCCCATCTCAAGGAGTTTGAAGAACAGTAATTTACCTGAAGGACTGATTTGTTCCAAGCTGTTAATGGATGATAATGGTTTGATGTTGTTTTCCTAACTCAGGATGTTATTGAATTTTAATAGACCCTGTCTCCTCTCAAAGTAGAGACTCAAAAGAAGAGAAGGCAGAGGGGAGAGGGGGCAGGGTGATATGTGAAAAGTCTGTCTAACAGTAAAGATGGCCTCGTGTGGTATTCCTCTCAACACCAGCTATCTCTAATCTCCAAAATCACTCGCAGTCACAACCAGTCACAACCAATGAGCTTAAATTTGGTAGAGATAGCCACCCGGGAGAGGAACAGATCAGATCAAAATCCTTTGTCTTCACCTCCCTTGTTTGTATGTCTTGAGATGCCACTAGTTTCTAAAGTCACTCCCTTGGGACTTCGTAACTGAGCACAGAACAATTTGGCCACTCCCCTCTCCTACAGAATCCCACTTAAAAGGAAATATCTGATAGCTGCATCTAGCCAATGCTAATTGTTGACAGAAATGAAATTGGCTACTCCCTCGACTTGCCCAGCACTTACTATCTTCTTTAGATTTACAAGGAGATTCAACAGTGCACACAATGGGACTTGCCTCTAAGTTGTTCCTCATAGTCTGATGGGAAGATTTCAAGAGTGATGCAGGTGTTAAACAAAAATTATATTATGGGTTTTTATTAGTGATTTTAAGTATTTGTGATTTGGGGGGAATATAATTAGGGTATAGTCTGAGGGCTAATGTAATAATAAAACCAATTAGCAGGTTGTTTAACTCAGTTAGAGGCTGTCTGCCGGCTAGCAGCTTTCCTCTGATAAATCCTGTTAAAATTCAGGGGGTTCTATTTTGTGCAGAATGAGCAGGCTGCCATGACAACTGTCTGTGAATACTGTTTCAGTATTAGTCACAGGTTTACAGTGTCAGCCTCTGGGTCCAACGTTCATTCTAAAACCCAAATACACATCTGTTCTTAAAGGAGTTGTCCTGGACATGTTTACAAAAAAACAAAAATAAAACACTTTCAGTTGCCTGGGTTTTCTCTTTTGGAAAAGAAATATGAATGAATTTACACGATTGCAAATTGCAGATTTTATTGCTGTTCCTTTCTGTTGGAAAGGCAATTTGGGTATGAATTTACATTGTGCTTGACCCTAGGTTTGATTACATAGATGCACTAGGCAAGAGTACGGAAAGTATCTTTTAAGTCTATAATCCTTATGTTAAATTCTTCTTTTTTTTTTCTTTTTTCCCCGTCTGACAGTGTCAGAAGGAATCTTGTGATCGCAAGTGACAGACGACTGAATCCGAACCAAGTTAGCAAAACCAGTCTCAAATGAATGTGACTTGAAAATTCGTAAGGTAAAATGTCATGCCGAGATTTCCGATGGAGGGCCCCAGCTCTATTTCCCTGCCCTCTCCTGGTCACCCTTGTACCCCTCACACCGGCTCTCCTCGTGGTGCTGGCCTTCCCCAGAGCACCACACCTGGGGCAGGACAGTGAGTCTAGATCCCAGCGCTCTCTCCAGGAACCCCGAGATTCACTTATATTGCCAGTCTTTAGCTCCATGCCCACCTGAACACTCCCTTTTGCCAAGTAAAGGTGATGTGTTCACTGCCTGAGGCCTGAGTTATGGGCCCATCCCTTGACAATCACTGTTGTTTGGGACGTGGACTCATGCTGATTTGCTTAAGCCTATCAGGGCCTATACTTTTTTTTTTTTAAGATTTTATTTATTTATTTAAGAGCAACAGAGGGATAGAGAGAGAGAGGGAGCCAGAACGTGCATGAGCTGGGGGAGGGGCAGAGGGAGAGGAAGAGGGAGAAGCAGGCTCCCCGCTAAGCATGGAGCCTGATGTGGGGCTCGATCCCAGGACCCTGAGATCATGACCTGAGCCAAGGCAGATGCTTAACTGACTGAGCCACCCAGGTGCCCCCAGGGCCTATACTTAAAGTAGGGGTGATGTCAATCCCATGGAAACCACAGGGCTGAGAATAAGGAGAGAGTTGATTTCAAAAAGGAAAATTGGGGTACTATTGCAAGGAAGTGAGGGGAATACTTGCTAACCATCTGGTTAGGGAACAGAATGCTGTGCAAATTATAATAGTAACAACAGCTAACATTTATTCAATACTAATGATGAGCTAGGCACTACTAAAACTGCTTTATAGGTATACTGGTTAGAGAATGTGGTTGGCTGCATGTAATAAGGTAAGTGAAATAGCAAGGACTTAACACAGAGGGGTTGGTTTTTATGCCATGTGATATGAAGTCACGAGAGAAGCAACTTCACATTATTATCCATGTCTCAGGCTCATCTTTCAACCTTTCTGCATTATCGTTCTCAGCATGAGGCTCTCTTCCTAATGCTCACAAGAAGGCTGCTCCTCCTCCAGACATTGTGTCCTGGTTCCAGACAGAATGGGGGAAGGGCAAAGAGGAAAGGGCTCATGTCAGCTGAGTCTTGTCTTTTTTTTTTTTTTTTTTTTTAAATCAGGAAAATAGCTTTTCTGGGAACCTCAGCCAGTAGATTTCGGCTTATATTTTGTTATCCAGAACTGTGTCACATGACCACCCCTAACTGCAAGGGAATCTAGCAAATCAAATTTTGTTGGCTAAGCCCATTGCCACCTAGAACAAAATTGAGATTTTACTTGTAAGGAAGAAAGGGAGAATGGATATTGGTTAGGCAACTAACTAGGCTGCCGTGATATATATTAAGTCATTTATTCCTTACTTTAACCCAGTGTGGTGGTACTATTACTATCCAAGTTTTTCTTTTTCTTTTTCTTTTCCTTTCCTTTCTTTTCTCTCTTTTCTTTTTTTATATGCTGGTTTTCTAAGAAACAGGCACAGTGGGGCGCCTGGGTGGCTCAGTCGTTAAGCGTCTGCCTTCGGCTCAGGTCATGATCCCAGGGTCCTGGGATTGAGCCCCGCATCGGGCTCCCCGCTCAGCGGAATGCCTGCTTCTCCCTCTCCCACTCCCCCTGCTTGTGTTCCCTCTCTCGCTGTGTCTCTCTCTGTCAAATAAATAAATAAAATCTTTAAAAAAAAAAAAAAAAAAAAAAAGAAACAGGCACAGAGAGGTAATATAAAATTTTCTCAAATTCACACACAGCTGTTACGTGGCAGGTCTGATATTTTTATGAAATAACAAGAACTTACTCCTGGTTCCCTTTCCTAATCCTCCTATTCTGTGCACAGAAAAGTTCATTTTTAATTTTTAAAAAATGACAGTAGTTTGCTCTAGGCCCTATATTTCACAACCTTCTCAGGAAAAACAATGCATAGAAATCTTGGATCTCTCACCAGCTTGTTTTCATAGTGTCTTTTTCACATAGCCACACCAGCAGGAATATGACAAACCAGCAGGAATTGTGTTTGGTAGTGAGAAGCAGACCTAAAAGGGAGATGTTGGGGAAGAAAAATCTTTTTATACCCTTCAAAGTTCTTCCTGCTGGTCTAAGAATTGAACTGACATGAAGCAGATTTACAGGAGAAAATAAAACTTAATTATGTACATGCAGGAAATCCACACAGACATGAGATCCCAAAGATAGGCATGATGAGGTCTCTATGTCATCCTGAACCAAGGAGAAGAGGGTAGGAGTCTGGGACTTCAAAGGGAAGGGAAGCAATTCACAGGAAGATGGAAAAGAGTAGATGTTGGGTAAACAAATGTTTGCTGGGCCACTCAGAAACAATGGGACATAGAGAGGAATTTGATCAAACAGGTCTCGTTAGGTTCCTTCCCGTCTACCATACCTAGTTCATATCATGATATAGTTAGCTATGGCGACAGCTCTCTTCCTGGAGCAGGTCCTCTGTATAAATTCTTTTACACAGTTAGGGGGAAGGTTCAAGTTTCTTCATGTGTCTTTTGGGGCCTTGATTGATTTTAGCTGGAAATAATCTCTGTGCCAAAGTGGCACATTTTGGGGTGGCCTGCCTTTGACCTATTTGTTGAATGAATATATGAATGAAACCAAGACAAGAATAAGTGCTCTTAAAGAAAATTCTCTGAACACTTTTCTAAAGGCTTCACAATGAGTGCTTAGTCCTCTCGGGCAATAGCAGCAAGGCTTTTGAAAAGAAAGCCATGGATCTTTCCCAGGCCTTGTTTTAGCTAATAGTTTCAACGTTCCTCCAAGAAACCAACTGTTCTTTGTTTTCTGTGTTCATGATGCAAAAATGGTTGACAGGGAGGCAAATAGTGGCAGAAAGAAAGCTTGAAGAACCTGGAATCTGCCTTTCCAATAAACAGGAAGTGGTTCTCTCGTCCAGCTTGTGTTGTGCACATTCTGTTGGCAGGTACTCTCATATCTGCTTCTGACATTGTGGGGTTGCCAAGGCAACCTATTAAGGAATCATTCTAGAATTTACCTCTGGAAAATTCCAGATGAGGCTGAGGATTTCTCTTTAAGTAAGACCTATGAGCGTGACAATGGATAGTGTCCTGAGCCTGCAGGTCAGGCTGAAAGATTCAGCCACCAACAAAGTGAAGATCTAGGAGTCTATTTCCTTGAACCAGTGCAGAACTGATAAAACTTAGAAGGGTAAGAACGCTTAATGGAGTAGATGAGTTGAATGAAATCTGGGTAGGCATGGAACCATATGATTGAAAGTTAGCCTTCTTCCTCTGTTTGTTTCGCCAACTCTGGTAGACTCTATGTTTTGTGTATGGTGTTTATCATACTTTAATATGTATTTTTATATATTTTACTATAATTTATATTTGGGCGATCTTTATAGGGTAGAATTGGGTCACCTTGGTGTAGAAGGAGTATTGGCCACTGAATCGTAAGACTGTAATGTTGGGGAGGCCACCTAACCTCTCTGGGCCTTGTGTCCTCTCCTATAAAATGAAGGACCCTTCTGAGCAATTCCAGAGGACCAGAGTGTCTTACCACATCACAGGCTCACCTGTGACAGAGCTCTAGGCCAAGAACCTCATGATGATCTTGCAAGGGGACTCCACTGTGTGCCTAGATCAGTTTTACCCAATTCCCAGTGCCTTGATATGAAAGGCAGTTGCATAAATGTATATTCTTGTTTTATTTTTGTCTTGGAATGGCAGATTATAGCTCCTGCAGAAGGAAAATAAGAAGTAAGAAATTACCATTACTCTGCCATTGACTCATGCTAGATGTCAAACCGAGATACATGCAAAACGCAAAGCACATACAAGCTAAAGGAACAGATTGTGGCAATATTTAAAAATATCACAACTCTCTAAATAAGCAGTTCTGATAAGCCTATTTGGCATTCATGCAAAATACCCGTAACTCTGAAAAATCTGAATTGTACATTGCCAAGGTAAATTACTTCTACACAGTAATTATAGATGCAAGTAAATTGGATTATATGAGAATACCTGTCTCCCTTGGTTTACAGATACCCCTCTCTCCCGGGCCTCTTCCTTTCCAGATTGTTGCTTTTTTAGTCTCCTTTGTTCCTTCCTCCTCCTCCTTTCCTTTAAATGTCTCAATTCCCCAGGCTTCTGCTTTTGCCCCCTCTTGCCTTCTTTCTCTACAAGCTCTCCCTGGCTCTTTCGTCTTCTCCACCCGCCTCAGTTGTTATCCATAACCTGATGACCTCTTAATGAGAATCTATAGACCTGACTTATTTCCTGGGCTCTACACTCAGGCTTCTGCTGCCTTCGGGACATGTAAACTTGTTATTTTTCTCCGCCTCCCCTTCGTGTCCTACCCCTGTACCCGCTAATACTCTCCCACAGTTAATGGCATTGCGCACCAGACTGTAAATGACAAGAGGGCAGGGACAGTGTCTGTCTTACCCACCACGGTACACCCAGCACTTGGTGTCATGCCTGGCATAGGGTGGACACAAAGTAAATACTGAAGAAGTGATTAATCCATCTATTATTTCAAACTAGAAACCTCCCTCACTTCCTATACCCAGTCCGGGACCTGTGGGATTTATGACGGGAAAGGCTTTCCCATCGGGCCCCTCCTCTCTACCCCCACCACCCCCCGCTTTAATCCAGCCCTTCTCATCTCCTGGATTGTGGCCGGGGCTTCCTCGTCAGTCTTCCTATGGCTGGCTTTCCCCCAGTTCCTCATCATCTGACCCTCAGAGTGATCCTCCTCAAGCTTGAATCTAATCAGAGCACCCTCAGGCTTCCCTTCACTTAGAGATTGAGTTCGCCGTCTGGCAGCCTCACACCGAATCCGTGGAGCTTGTACCGTGTTTTGAGAAGATGAGAATGACTGCATTGCATTGATTCTAAGATGACCGTGTTTTTCACATTTTAGCACCTCTGAGATTGGGATGTGTCTTAAAATCGATGGAGTGTCATGGTTTGATGGGTGGCTTTTTTCCTTCTTCTTGGTACGTAAAATAATGATGTACCTTATAATCGATGGCATCCTAAATTTGCAGAAAGACACTGACATTTAAAAGTAGGGAGATTTTACATAAAAATATGTTCAGCTTCTCTTGGAAAATTACACTGGGCAACCCTGGGCCAGGATTTCTGGATGGCAGCCCAGGAGGGAGCTACCAGTAAGTAGCAGCTGCCTCATTCAGACACAAACTCTCTAGAATGTCCCATCACTTCTACCTAGGCTGCTTTATTCATTTATCTCACCTGCCCCAGCCCATGCGAGCGTTTAAAATTGTAATCCCTGACTGATGAGTTAAAGTCTGAACTCTTTGTTATGGTTTACAAGAATGATCACAGCTGGTCCCAGCCTACCTCCCCATCCTCTGCTCTATACACCCCCTACCCCCCAGTCTCAGGAAACATTACTCAAATATATCATGCTCCCATGCTCCCTGGAATGCCTTTTCCCACCTTTCATGTTCTATGAAGTATTTCTTCACTTGCCCTGGCAGAACTACTATCCTTCTAGACTCCAACAGTCTGTGGGCATATCTCTGTACCCACACCTCCTGTCTGGAAATTACTTGTGGACAGACCCGTGTCCCTCATTCAACCGTGAACCTGCAAGGGAGATGGATCAGAATGTATTCATTATTGTATCCCTGCCTTGTAGCTAGAACATGCTCAGTAAGTACCTGTTGAATAAAGAATGGTTGGGGTACATTTTCTGACTGGGATCTCTGTTTTCTGAGTTTTGCTCATGGATAGAGAGCCAAAGGTGAAGTCAGAGGGAAGGGCCAGTGTTTTTCTTAGCGCTCGTAGTTGACAGTAGAAGGCGCTCCTCCTGGCTGGGATTTAGGGCGGCCCTTGGCACAGTCAGCCCGTGGGGACTTTAATATCTTGCAGACCCCAAGGCACTAAACCAGAGCCAGCTCTGAAGCTTTTTATTTTAAAAATCATGTACAGGAAAGTCGACTTGTACAGTTTTGTGAATCTGGACACATGGCTAGATTAGTGTAACCACCACCCTAATTAGGATACAGAACACTGCCCCCCAAACTTGCTCTTGCTATCCTCTTGTAGTCACATCCTCCACCCCACCCCACCCCCGCCCTTAGCCCTGACAACCACTGAGCAGTTCTCCATCACTGTGGTGTTATCTTCCCAAGAATGTCATAGAAATGTATGTGACATTTTAAGACAGGTTCTTTTATTCAACATAATGCCTTTGAGATTCATTCAGGTTGTGTGTATCAATAATTTGTTCCTTTTTCTTGTTAAGTAGTAGTCCATTGTACAGAGGTCCCACAGACATGCATCCATTCACCCACCGAAGGACATCTGGGCTGTTTGCAGTGTTTGACCGTATGAACCTATGCATAAGCTTTTGTGTGAATATAGGCTTTCGTTTCTCTAGAGTAAATACCCAGGGGTAGGATCGCGCTGTCATATGGTAAAGTGTATGTTCAACTTTACAAGAAACTACCGAACTATTTTTCAGAGTAAATGTACTATTTTGCATCCTCACCAGCAAAGCATGAGAGTTCTAGTCACGCTACATCCTAACCAGCGCTGGGTATGATTAGATTGTTTTTAACTGTCCTAATAGGTGTACTGTGTTATCTCATTGTGGCTTTATTTTGAATATTTGCTTCCTCAGATCCAGGCTAGGGGAACTGGAGGGAAGAAAATGGCCAACTCGCCACCAGTTTTGTGATACTTCAAACTCTGATCTTCTTCCTCAATCTTCCTTCTGCTACTTACTTTTCAGAGTCCTTGTGTTACTTATTCATTGCTATGTAACAAATTACCAAAAACCTTAGAAGCTTAAAATGCACATTTATGATCTCACAGCTTCTGTGGGTTTGGGTTAGGAGTCCGGGCATGGCTTACCTGGGTCCCCAAGAGCTGCTGCAGTCAAGGTGTTGGCTAGGCCACAGTCATCGGAAGGCTTAACCGGAGAAGGATCCACTTCCAATCTCAAGTGGTTGTTGGCAGGATTCATTTCCTTGAGGTCTGTTTGACCGAGGGCCTCCGTTCCTTGCTGGCTTTTGGTCAGAGACTTCCTTCAGTCCTCTGTCATGTGGGCCTCTCCACCATAGCAGCTTACTTCATCAAAAGCACACAAGCTGTGAAGGCAATCGAGAGAGTCTGCTAGCAAGACAGAAAGTCACAGTCTTTTATAACCTAGTCACAGAAACAATATGCCATCACCTCTGCCGTATTTTATTGATTAGAAATCAGTCACTAACTAGGTCCAGCCTTATACTGAAGGAGAGGGGATTACACAAGAGCATGAATACCAGGAGGCGGGGATTATTGGGGGCCATCTTGGGTCTGCCTGCCACAGTCCTCAGATAGCTGCTCCGTGGATCCTGTCCAGGTGTTTTACAGCTTCATTCTGCAGGAGAGACGGGTGGAGTGGGGAGTGTGCCCTTAGTCTACCCAGACCGTGACTCTCTATGAAGCTTTTTGATTTGATTTTTGAACATTCAGGGTTAATTTTAGGAGTCTGTTTGTTTGTGGGTTGGTTGGTTTTAACTTAAAGCCATCTGGGACCAAGCTAGGGTTAGATTAAGCAGTGGTCAAAATTTAAATTCTCGGGTGCCTGGGTGGCTCAGTTGGTTAAGCGACTGCCTTCGGCTCAGGTCATGATCCTGGAGTCCCAGGATCGAGTCCCGCATCGGGCTCCCTGCTCGGCAGGGAGTCTGCTTCTCCCTCTGACCCTCCTCCCTCTCATGCTCTCTGTCTCTCATTCTCTCTCTCTCAAATAAATAAATAAAATCTTTAAAAAAAAAAAAAAATTTAAATTCTCATACCCACCAATCTTTTGTTTATTAAATTACAACCATGGAGAGCTCAACTTTTGTAGCCTTCTCAAAGCTGACCTTGTAAACTTCAACACATAATGACAGCTATTTCAGCCTGTCATTGTGGCTGCTGACCAGGTGACCCCAACAGATACATCTGGCCAGCACTGGCCTTTATGAATTTCTTTCCCTCGATAGTGAATTGTAACCCACTTTTAATTTCTTTTAATGGCTTTCTAATGACTTGCCAAATCTGGCCTCTCTTTTCTGTTCCTTAATGTGGCTTTTCAATACCCAGAATTCATCCCTGGAGATATGCGTGATCCTTTCTCTCTATTGAAACATAAAATTACTTGGTATTCCTTTCCTCTCTTTAAAAGGCTCTTTAGATCAAGATTCTTTGAATGTTTTTGATCGTGAACCTGTCACAGTACAAGCTCTTTGAGAATGGACCCCTAATATGGGTACGTTAATGTATTTGTAATCAATACTACTGAACTCGTGTATTGTGTACATTACCAAACATACATGAAAATAGGAAATTCAAAAAGAATTTAAAAATAGATAAAAATATGATTTCTAATATTTTGCTTTCTACTGTCCAAAGGGGTGCTGCTGGGCATTGAGGTATCGGGGCCATGAGTGGAGAGACACCTTAAGTCCTCACCACCGAACAGATCAGCACACATTGTTTCTTTTCTCAGTCTCTTCCCAAATCCAGCTGCTCTGTCTAGAGTCTAGCATATTCCCCAGTGTGTGTCATGACCAATAATAGGAGCTGCCCATTAGAATTACTTTTCCTTGGTAGAAGATGGAACTGGGGCCAACTCCAGGACGCTTGCGGGGTAGGAGAGGTCTGCCGGCAATGCCCAGTCTGTCCCTTGTGAGGTAACCAGCCTCTCCGTTCCTCTCTGTCTTTCCGTAGCTTGCTGCCACCATAGACTAACCAAGTGTCCTGGTCTGGGTTCCCTCAGAGGCAGACCCTGAGACAAGCATTTGAGAGCAAGGAAGGTGAAGGCAAACCCGGTAGGGAAATGGGGAAGTGAGAAAGGAAGGAGAGACAGCCAAGACAGCCAAGAGAGAGTAAGTCCAGCCTGCAGGGGTAGAGAGGCTGCCATTCTTCAATAAAATAGCAGACGGGCACTTTTCTCTACCCACTTGTACACCTACTTGCAGTATTGTAATTGGGAGCTCAGGGCATTCTGATTTTTGTCTTACCTCTCCCATCTCACGTCCTTGTTAAGCACTATGAAATACACATTATCGGCAAGAACACTCTCTTCTCTCCCCCACCTCTTTTCTTCTCGGTTAACTTCTAACTTCTGGCTGCTCAGTCATCAGGTCTCAGGTGGGGCATCACTTCTTTTCTTTTTCTTTCCTTTTTCTTTAACTAAGCTTTATGCCCAACAGGGGGCTTGCCCTCACAACCTTGAGATCAAGAGTTACCCCGCTCTGCTCTACCAGCTGAGCTGGCCAGGCACCCCAATGACACTACGTTTAGAAAGCCTTCCTTCATCCCCCTTACTGGGATGGGGCTCTTTCTCTGCACCCCATCCCTGTCCTATTAGAGATCTTATCGTACCATATTGCTTTTATTTATTCATGTAATAAATATCTATTATGTGCCTGGCACTGTTTTAGGTACCTGGAGTTTATATTCCAATAGGAGAGAAAGATTTTAATTTGTGATTTTATTTCAGTTTCTTCTTTACCCATGTGTTTGCCCCACCTAATCATGCCCATGTGGTTCACCTGCTATGTCCCTGTCCTTCAGCAGTGCCTGCCACGTAGGGGTGCTCAGAGTGGTGTGTTGAACTGTGTCGAATTGAAGAGCACAAGCCATCTTAGTTCAGGATGATTTGGTATTGCCATGGCCTTTTCCAACCTTTCCTGTTGGCCGTTTTCATACGGTGATGTGCCCACTGAGAGAGAGACATTGACCTCGACTGTTTGGGGCACAAGTCTGTTAACGAGTGAGTTTAAAACTGTGAACGTTACTTTGCCAATTGTTTTTTCTGTTTTCAGGCTGGGAGAACACATCCCTGCTCAGCTGGAGGAAAGTCAGAGAGCATCTGAGAAGAGGCTGGGACCTTCATTTTGCAAACACATAAGGTGCTGACCGAGGCAGTATATAGTGTAAGGATCATAAGTAGGGGTTCGAGAGTCTAAGTGCCTGGGTTCAAATCCCAGCTCTGCCACTCATTTGCTGTTTGACTTTGGGCTCTAGGTCCTAAAGTGTAAATGGGAATGATAATAATAGTATATGCCTCATAGGATGGTGTGTGGATGAAATAAGATTATTACGTATAAAATTAACAAGTGCCTAGAACCTAGCACATGCTCAATAAATGTTATTATCGTTATTACCATCTAATAACATCTGTCAGTGCTGGTTCATTCAGCAATTGGAGGCTGGCTATAAGACTCTTTGTGGTGCTCAAAGTCACATTTCAGCATTCTTCATACAATGGAAAAATATGGTGAAGTTCTTCATTTTAAGCGAATTCAGAGTTTTAGATAGATCACGTAAAGGGTACAGCTAATGCAGTTCATGGTCCAGAGGCTGACCATTAAAATAACCACGTAAATCACGAGTTCTTTCCCTCCTTTCCTTTCTTTCTGTGATGAAACAAGCATTTGGTGAGTACCTCTTATGCATTTGGTGCCGGGAACACCAAGAAGAATGAAATGGATCCTTTCCTTTCAGGATTTCCTATGTAAGAGGACAAATTACAGTGCACTTTGGGAAGCTTTATAATTGGACGCGCACATGGCTTTGAGAGCCAGAAGACAGAGTGCCGAACTCCCCTTTGGCGATTTAGGAAAGGCTTCACACAGAGGAGGTGACATTTGAACAACCGTATCTAGACATAGCCATCATTTAACCCTTGTGGACTGAATAGGCATTTGGCTGGAAACAGCCGTAGAGCGACATGGTCCACTATTTGTTTGAGAGCCTGGGTAATGACGCTATCATTTACAAAGCGTATGGCAGCCTCATCAGGTCCTAGTCTTGGAGCCCCTGCCATGGAAACCTATACGGTCGTACTGCCTCATAATGAGGCCCTCTGATAGTATTTAATACGCTAATAGGAGTACAGAAGCCCAGAGCTGCCTTTCCAGTTATTTTTAAAGTGACCCCATTAGATTAAATAGCAAGCGAGGTACCCATTTCACTGGATCGCCTATGGCTCTCAAGTGCAGAAAGGAGTTGGCTAAAGAGCAGCTTGGGCGGGGTTATGAGATGATTTTGGCCGCAGTCCTTTAAATCCTAGCTTGCGATGCCGAAGGCCAGGAAGCTCGAAAACAAGATGCTGGTTAACCAGCCAAGCAGCACTGGGGAGAGAATTGCTGTGAGTGCAGCTGCAGTCAGTTTGAGCCGGTGGGAGCAAGATCACCCTGGACGGCCTCGAAAGATGCCAGAACCGTGCCTGGCGGCCCCCGTCCTACCACCAGCATCTCATTTCCCAAATGTGTCTCCCTCCTCTTCCTTCTCAAACTCAGCAAAATTACAGGTCGACTCTCAGTTTCCTTCCGGCCGCGGAAGGGAGGTGAGTCTCTCTCTCACAGATGGGTTCTCCATCACGCAGCTAATGGAACAGCGAGAGGGATGGAACGGCAGCCCGGCAGCCAGGGCTGCTCCCTGCGCCCCATGCCTTTTCAAGTCCCAAGGAGGAACGTATAGCGTGCCCACGCCTCTTAGTCATACCCGGTGGCTGCCGTGTTGCCTAAAAATCAGCCTCGGTGGACCTAAAGAGTTAGCCACTGAACGCTCTTCTGCCCTGCCCTAGTCAAATTCCTCGTGTGTTTTGTACCGATGCATATTACTTATGCCAACAGCGGCCTGGCCCTGCCTGTCCAGGGCCGGGTCCCCTGGAAAGCAGTCATGTGACCACAGCCCATTACTTGAGTGTGTCCCTTGCTCTCCGGGCCGAGGCGGGAACAGGGCAGGGTCGGGGCAGGCAGGGCGGCTCCCAGGCCAACCCGGCCTCGCCCGGATCTGTGGCTGTGGGCTCGCCTTCCAGGCTGAAAGGCAAAAAGCAGCCGTGGCCTGTTCGAGTTATTTCTTTGTGCATATGTATTTATTTCTTGATTTATTTGTGATTTATTTAAGCAAGAGCTCTCCCTGCAGAGAGCTGCAGAGGTGTGAGATGTGGAGTGTGTGCGTGCGTGCTTGTGTGCGTGCGTGCGTGTGTGTGTGTGTGTGTGTGTATGTGGGGAGGGGGTGCTCCAGAGAGAGCTGGAATTGTACCTCTTTTCTTTCAGACCTCTGCATCCCTCATAGAGAAGGTTTTTTTCTTGTTTTTGTGTCTCCTGAAACACCTGGGCTGAGGAAAAACCTCTGCGTTGGCCAAGCAGAAGAAAGAGGTAATATGTTTGTTCTTAGGTCTACATTATAAACATCTATTGTGTAGCGATGGGACAGGAAACGTGTACGCCTTAGAGTTTATTTTATTGCTTTGCAATTTCTCGGAGTGATTTTTTCTCAAAGAGTCTGATTCCTAATCAGTTGTCCTCATCTTGAAAAGCTGTACAGATGACTTTGCAATTTGAAGGGTCGCAGTCTATTTCAAAGGAATTTGGTATTTGGAAAAACTCTGTGGTCACTTGGGTGAGGACTAGAAATGAGGGAAGAGATACTTTGAGAAACCCTTCTAGACCCTTTGTGGGGGCATTACCCAAGGCCCACTACACAACTGCATGTTCAGAAATCTTCCTGTAACTCCCTTGCCTCTTACGATCTCAGGGGATCACTGGGTTTCCATCTCTCTATAGGAAAGGGAAGCAGAATTCCTTGAAATGTTCGAGAATTCTCTTTAGTGATTTAGTGCTTCAGACTGGCTCTGAAACCAAGGTGTAGCTAACCCTTTAGTGGACATTTTTGCTCTTTCACCATTGAACAGAATGGGTCTTCACCTGTGCCACGGAGTACCATATTTAATTGCTGAGTCTCAGTTCTTCATCCGTAATGCGGGAGTGATGGTACCACCTTAAGAATTGCTGTGAAGATTAACTGGAGTAAGAGAAATATAAAGCACCCACTGGGCTGGGTAAACAGTAGTCCCTTAATAAATAGTAGTGATTTTAGCTATTATGATTATTACTGGCAGAGCATTCTTTCAGATCTTAGTGCTCTCAGAGGAAGAGAGTTCATTTCTTATGAATCTACAGTTATGCCAGAAGGAGTAGACACCCGAGGGTTTTAGCCTCTGGAGGTCCCAGACCATGCATTCTGAAGGAAGAGATCTGAGCAAACATAGTCTCGTTTCAGCACTTGTGCAGGGTGGGCACCCACCCATGCATGGCCCCTCCGGACTCATTCAGCTAAGAAGAATTGCTTTTTGTTCAAGCTGTTTTTTCCACCCTGAGCTCCTCAGTAGTCCTCAGTACAAAGCCTGTAAGGTGGGCATTATTATTCCTATTAAGAGAAAACTGAGGTGCAGTGGAATTAATGTTAATTAGTTAATTAACTAATTAATTTTTATTTAAGTAGTCTCCACACCCAATGTGCGGCTTGAACGCACCACCCTGAGATCAAGAGTCACATGCTCTACAGACTTGAGCCAGCCAGATACCCCCAGTTTGTTTGACCTCTAAACCCCAGGCTCTACTGAGCCATCATTAAGCAGGTAGGAACAATAGATGCTCTTGAGACGCTTTACCTCAAAAGGGTCCCCTGCTAGGCTGTTTGGGAAACAGTGGACACTCTGGCTCTTTCTTAGAGATTCCTATTAGAGATGTATATGAACATGTTAAAGGCTCTGAGGAATCTTGCAGTCAAGAAATCTGTTTAATCCTCCTCTCCTCAACTTATTCCATTGTGGGACCTTTTTTTGCCCTATTCCTAGAATCATAAAGCACGGAGAACTACTCTTCCACAAACATATTGTGGAAAACCTGGCACCAGGCCAAGCTGCCTCTCGATGACCATCCTGTCTGATACAACAACAGATACCTTCAGACACCTTCTGGTGGTCAGTGTGGTTTCCTCCCTGTTCTTATCCTTTCAACTGATGAGACCCGGGAAGAGTCACCGGGTCGGTCTCACAGACTTCCCCTTATTCATTTAAGACCCCAGACGCAAAGATATGAACAAGGAAACGCTACAGTGTTCTCCGGGAAAGGTAGTGATGGAAGGGGCCTCTTTAGCGCCATCGGCCAGGGCCTCCTCTACCCCACTCTAGGCCCCTTGGTTGTCCTTAGGCCACAGACAACAGGCTATAGAACCCCTGTTTTGATGAATACCAGAGAGAATGCAGCAGCGTGAGCCTGAAGAGGTATCTGTCCTTCATGCTCCTGTCTCCACAGTGCAAGGGGGGAAGAATTAGACCGGCCTACTTAATTCCCCCTTTGAGGGGTGGGAGTGTGGTGCCAGTTGAACGACTTTGGGTTCTGGATTTGGGTTCCTCGGGGCCAGAGCTAGAGTAGGAATTTCTCATAAGAGGCAGCACCACGTGATTCGCATCTAGAATGCCAGAGGCAGAATCCAGGTCCAGGTAGCTGAGTGGAGGTGTGGGAGTTCAATAAGAATGTACTCTGGAATAAAATAAAGAATGAATAACAACAACTTGGGGAGGTTGGGCTAGCACTTGGAGAGTGCTTGATGGCTGAGGTTAGGTTGGCTCCAAGGGCCACCATTTGTTCTTTCCATGTATCTTCATCTTGGGAAGTGAAAGTGATTGGGATGAAAAGAGCCGGACCTCAAACCCTTCGGCCCTTCAGTTACCCTCCCCGCCCCCACGTACAGTAAAACCTTCCAGCAGAAGCCTTAGAAGCCTTTTCTTTTTCAGATTATAAGTGAGTGCCAATGATGAGTCAGTGTTTCATCTTTGTGCTTTAAAACCATCCTCGATACATAAATATTAGTAGGGGCAGCGGCACTGGGCAAATTTCAAACCGTTTTTTGCCAAGATCCGCCTTTTCAGTGTACATGTCACTGATTATGGCCTCCTTGGGTCTTCGTGAACGCTGCAGAAACTCCCCACCTCTGGAGCCGGAGGACCCATTTCAGGTCCTAGGGAATCATTTCTCCAGAGACTTCTTTGGCACACTAAGTGCTTTTCTAATGCTGACAGAGGGCTGGAAATGGAAGGAGCTTCGATTTTTCTCAATAATGGAAAATCCCCAAATCATTGTTATCAGCTTTACAGCCAACTAGAGATGTCCTCAAAGAGACATACACTGCTTAAAAACTTGTTTTCCTCTCTGCCTTTAAGTGGATGATGGCAGTGTAGTTTGGGCAGTGTGTGGGAGTATTAAGTGGCACCTGGCCTTACCCAGCTTTTGTCTGGTGAGCATTAAAATGAGCTCTTTTTGGTTTGTTTGTTTTAACTGTTACCTGAAGGAGAAAAACAGTTTAAGGATAACTTGCTTAATACTTATTTCATAATGTAAAATTTTCAATAGCAAATCTTTTCCTGATAACCAAAGAATTCTAGAATAGTTCTCAGTTTTTCTCCATCATGATTTTAAAATCTTCTTTAAAAATAAGTGTGTAAGTACTACCCATTTTCTGGTTTAATAAAAGGCTTTTGTATAATCAAATAGCATGTATTTGTGCACCAAGTCATGGACTAATACTGACTTTTAGTAATTATTATTTTTTTAAGATTTTATTTATTTATCTGAGAGAGAGAGAGTGTGTGTGCACAAGCGAGTGAGCATGAGCAGGGGGAGGGGCAAAGGGGGAGGGAGAGGGAGAGAAAAAAAAATCTCTCCAGCAGACTCTGCGTGGAGCCGGACACAGGGCTCCACCCCACAACCCTGATATCATGACCTGAGCTGAAATCAAGAGTTGGATGCTCAACCGACTGAGCCACCCAGGCGCCCCAGCAATTAATTTTTTAAAATACCCCGCCTGGGGCGCCTGGGTGGTTCAGTCATTTAAGCGTCTGCCTTCGGCTCAGGTCATGATCTCAGGATCCTGGGATCGAGCCCCGAGTTGGGCTCCCTGCTCAGAGGGGGGAGTCTGCTTCTCCCTCTCCCTCTGCCCCTCACCCCCTTCCCCCCGCTCATGTGCTCTCTCTCTCTCTCTCTCTCTCTCGTTCTCTCTATCCCAAATAAATAAATAAAATGTTTAAAAAGAAAACAAAGGACCCTAGCTTAGAAAGCTCCATTAATGCATTTAGCATTTATCAAACACCTGCTATGCGAAAGGTAGTGTGTAGGTGCCAGAGATTCAAGGAGTATTTAGAAAGAAAGATACCCATGGAGCTTACAGTCTAACAGAAATATACTCAAGTTTGATGCTTTTTAGTTCCTAGTGAATTTTTTACATGGAATTTTGTTTGTTGTGTAATGAACTGAGGGGTGGCTGAGAACCAAATGCCTCTGGGGAGATATACTGCTTTGTTTTTTTTTCTGGAAAAAGAAAATCAAGACTGAAATGTCTCACTTCTTCTTGTTTAATCAGTGTTGCCTACTCAGTGCCCAACTCTTCTGTATTCACAAAACGGGGTAGGAAAAGTAGCATAAAAATGAAAGTGAAGCCCAAAGGAGATAACGGAGAGCAGTGTCTCCACCTGAGATCTGGGAGCAGCTGTGTCAGAGTCCCCTGAAGGCTGCATTCTAACTGCAGATTCCCAGACCCTCCACACTGAGTACTGGTGGTAAAGCCTGAGAAGCTTCATGTTTTAATAGCCTCCCCTGGTGAGTCTTGTGATACTCATGACAAAGAGCACTGATCTGGGTGCGCGGAGAAGGTCACCAGGACGAGGTGAACCACTTCAAAGGGTGATGAAGGAGCCCAGCAGATATGTTCTCAGAGGTGCTACAGATAACCTATAAGAAATTTCTGAGTTTAGGGACGGCTGGGTGGCTCAGTCGGTTGAGCGTTCGACTAGGTTTCGCCTCGGGTGGTGATCTCAGGGTTGTGAGATGGGGCCCCAGTCTGCTCCATGCTCCGTGCAGAGTCTGCTTGAGATTCTCTCTCTCCCACTCCCTCTGCCCCTCCCCCTCCCTCCCTCCCTCCCTCCCTTCCTCTTCCCCCCCTCTCTGTCTCTAAATAAATGGATAAAATCTTAAAAAAAAAAAAAAGACATTTCTGAGTACAGAGAGAAGGCAGGTGATGGGTAAATACTGCCCAGATTTCAAAAACGAGAAAAGAAGAGATGCCAGAAACCACCGCTTTATAAGCCTGACATGACCTTTGGAAAAATTCTGTTCCAAACAGATGGAGTCAAAGCATTTAGAGGAAAATGTGATGATCCTTAGGTGTCATCATGGGTTTGCTAAAACATTGTCACTATTAAAGACTGTCAAATTTGGCTGCACATTAGAATCATCTGGGGAGTTTTAAAAAATCTTGATGCCCAACCCCCACCCAGTACCGGTTACATCAGAATCTCTGGGGATGGGACCCAGGCATCCGTCTTTTTAAACCCCCAGAGATTCTCATTTAATGCAGTGCTGTCTGAGCACTGGGAGTTTTAAAAGCTCCCTGGGCTATGGTAATAGGCAAACAAGTTTGACAACCCATTTTTCTATACGACATTAGGCAAGTTGCTTGACTTCCTTGCACTTTGTGTAAATTCTAGACAATTTAAAGGTCTCTCCCACCTTTCAACTTCTGGTGATTCTCTTATTAAAAGTCATGCCAAACTGATTTCCTCCCTCCTTCCCTCCTTCTGTTCTCCTCCTCCTTTTCGTTTTCTTTCTTCTGGGGGCTGGGATAGTCAAGGTGTCAAAGTATATATCATAACTTCATGAAAATATTTAGCAAAATTTCCCAGGATGTCTCATAGACAAATAAGATGGTAGTTATGATGGGTGGATTTAGCACCTAACTGAACAAATATGCTCACAGTATGAATGTAATGGGTGTGCAGTAACCCTGGAGAATGGGCCGGAGTGGAACGTTACAGGGGCTGCTGTGCCCTTGGAGCTGACCTTGTTAACATTTTTTATCCAGGTTGTAGGTAAGAAAGATATGAAAGAAATGCCTGTCAAATTTGGAGATAACCCAACGTTTAGGAGGCTTAATTCATACTATACATAAAAGAACCAGGCCTAGGTCTGAGCAGAATATCTGTTTATTAAGGTTGTTATTGTTTTAACAGTATTTCCATAATTCAAATATTGTGCTCGTTTTATTTTTTCTCTTTCTTTAGTTGAGTCAAATTTGGAGGCTTTTGTGTACTGCTAATGGAAAAACAGCCCTGGTAGGGTCTCAAGTCAGTTGTTCTCTGACTTTGTTCCTATCTAGCAGTGCAAATCGATTAGATCCGGCTGGTTTGGAGCAATACAAAATAAAGGAAGTGTCACCCCAAAAAGCCACGAGGTGGAATACTAAAATCCAGTTTAGCAGTTTCGGCTGATGAGCGTGAGGATAGACCTGGGAGGGGAGGGTGTCTCAGAAACACGTGGACGGCTTATTTAAAAAGGGCCGACTGGACTCTTGATCACAGGTCGTGAGTTCAAGCCCTCTTTGGGCACAGAGTTTACTGAAAAAAAAAAAGAAGAAGAGAACACATACAAACGAAAAGGGCGCTCGGCTCCCCCCCCCCATTGTGACACCCTAGTCTGGGGGGAGGCCTCGAGCCTGCTTTTTTAAAACAAGCTCTCCAGCTGATTCTGAGAAGTAGTGTTGAGGAACTCACTTTGATTTGAGTTTTGGCAGAGTTGTTTAAATATGTTGTTTTGTCTCATAGTCCGTCTCCAGTCTGTGTTTCTAAAAGCCCAGATAGATTTAATTATTTTGCGCTTACAACCCAAACAGTTAAATTATATCAGGTCCTTCATATCCCATTCCCTGTATTTCAATTAGAAAGCCGTATGCTCTTACATTTCCGGTTTCCCTTTCATTTTTAATGCTTTATTTTATACAGACCTCGATCTGACCTCGACACGGGGAAAATATAATTTATGTGTAGCGCAAAAGCAATCTAGAATAGCTGCTCGGATGCCGTGGCTGTGTTTTGGAAAACGCACCCGGCTTAGATTATGCCTGATCATTTTCCGCATCACATGCTGAACAGCAGTTGCGAAGAAGCATACAATGAATGCTGCTGAGCAGCCCTCAGATACCTTGCTGTTAACGGGTGCTTTCCTCCCCCCCGCCCCCTGCCTCCCGTGTCTTCCTCAGCAGGATCTATGACTGAGGTGGATCTGCTAGGAGTGGCTCCTCGCTGCATAGAGGGAGGCACTTTTCACACTCTGTTTTGGAATGAGAAGTTAAATTCATGAGCACACATGATTTAGAAGACATGGGCTGTGGCACTTCGTCTTCAAGGAAAGACAGGAAATCTGAGAAAGGTGAGTGCCAGCGGGGGTGCCTGTCTTCCTGAATGAATGGGGAGCCTAGCGAGAGTGAGCCAGCTTCGCCCTCTCCCCTCTCCCTGGGCAGTCACTTGCTTCTCCAGCAGCCCCGCGCGCTTGGGCACAAGGCACCATCACTTGAGCTGAATACTGAAGGTTGAATATTGGCATAACACGGGGAACTACCTTTAGGAAGATGTAGCTTTGAACTTACGAGGTACCATAAAGTATTATCTAAGAGAGAGCTTATGTTTGATTTGATTTCAGCTGAAAACGCACCAATATAAAAAATCTCCCTTTCAAACTCACTGGCAGGGAACAAGAAAGCCTCTGTAAATTTCTCTCTGTTTATTCAACATGCTTATAAATAGCTATACCCATACCTATGTGGCATTTAGCTGCAGCATTGACTTTTTATTAGATTTTGTAACTCAGTGATTGGATTATTTTTTATAGCTATTCAACACAGAACTTCATGAGATTTGCCCCACGTTTTTAGACTATTCCGGGTAGAATTTGGGAAACGCAAGATCATCTGCTTCCTAAAAAGTGTGTTGTTTCTACATAGAGGACATGCCCCCCACGATCCCCATATAATTAGAGGCTTAACTATTGCCTTTGTTTATTTTGTACTGAAGTTCTTTCTCATACCTACTAAAATCTAGTTGCAACTCACTTGAGTGTTTAAGGGACATAGTCTCCACAAGCAAATAAAAATAAAAATAAACAAACTGGGATGATTATGTGAATAATTTGTTCTTAAACTCCATTCTTTTCGTGTCTAGGTTATAGATAATTTTCCCAGTTTCTTTTCCATGTCTTGTTTTTGGAAGTTTACTCAGGCTTAAGATGGACAGTTTAGGATGCAGAGTATTCTATACTAATTAGCATGTGATGTTTTTTCTTGGGAATCAAATGCTATTCTGCCTCCCAGCTGATTTGTGCTGGTCAGTTAGCAAAGCTGGCCTCCCACAGTAGGGACACGGGAGATGTACTAACTCTTTCAAATCTGTAAGTCTTTCAAAAGCTCCAACTGAGCTAATTCCATGGTAATAATTTATTATAAGAGAGCAAAGGGAGTAATATTCTTTTTACATCTAGGATTATCTAGAGTTCTTTAAATTTAGCCAAATTTCTCAGGTTACTAAAAAAAAAGGCCACGCCCAACTTGTAAAAGTAAATTCTCTCTTTTTGAAATACTTCTCAACTTTTAAAATGTTGCAGGTAAATGGAAATGTTGCCTTAGATTTTGGGATTGGTTTTTCTTTTAATTTACCGAGGTGAAATTCACATAACACAAAATTAATCATTTTAAGGGGACATTTCAGTGGCATTTGGTACCTTCACAAGGTTGTGTAACCACCCCTTCTAGTCTAGTTCCAAACATTTTCATCACTCCAAAGCAAACCCCCTTATCTATTGGGCAGTTTCTCCCTATTTCCCTCTCCTTCTAGCCCCTGGCAACCACTAGTGTTGTATTCTGTCTCTGTGAATTTACTGATTCTGGATATGTCGGGTAAATGGAATCATACACAATGTAACCTCTGCCTCCTTTCACTTAGCATGTTTTTGGGGTTCATTCATGTTGTAGCATCTATCATACTTCATTCCTTTTTAAGGCTGAATAGTATTCCATTGTATGTATAGACCACATTTTGTTTATCCATTCATCTATTGATGACATTTGGGTTGTTTCCACCCGTTTGGCTACTGGGAACAGTGCTGCTATGAACATGAGCGTATGTGTACTTGCTTGAGTTCCTGTTTTCAGTTCTTTGGGGGTATATACCCAGGAATGAAATTGCCAGGTCATATGGTAATTCTATGTTTAACTATTTGAGGAAATGCCAAAGTCTTTTCCTGGATCACTCTCTTAAAAGAGCAGTTTTATTGAGCTGTAATTCACAGACCACACAATTCACCAGTTTAAAGGATATAATTCATTGGTTTTCAGTATATTCACAGAGCTGTACAACCATCACCACTATCAGTTTTAGAACATTTTTCATATCCCTCCTCCAAACCATTAGCTGTGACTCCCCTACCCACTACCTCCCAAGCCCTAGGCAATCACTAATCTACTTTCTGTCTCTATAGATTTGGGCTCTTCTGGACATTTCCTATCAATGTAATCAGACCACATGGAGTCTTCTCTGTCTGAATTCTTTCATTCGGCATAGTGTTTTCAAAGTTCATGTCATAGCAAGAATCAGAATTTCATTCCTTTTCATCGCTGAATAATACTCCATTGTCGGAATGTGCCACATCGTATTCATCCATTCATTAATTGATAGACATTTGGGTTGTTTCTACCTTTTTACTACTGTGAACAATGCTACTATGAACATTCGTGTACAAGTTATAGTGTAAACACATGGTTTTGGGGCACCTGGGTGGCTCAGTCATTAAGCATATGCCTTCAGCGCAGGTCATGATCCCAGGGTCCTGGGATCGAGCCCCGCATTGGGCTCCCTGCTCCGTGGGAAGCCTACTTCTCCCTCTCCCACTCCCCCTGCTTGTGTTCCTGCTCTCGATATATCTCTCTCTGTCAAATAAGTAAATAAAATCCTTAAAACAAACAAACAAACAAACAAACAAACAAACACGTGTTTTTGGTGCTCTTGGGTATATACCTAGGAGTAGAATTGCTGGGTCATATGGTAGCTCAATGTTTAACATTTTGAGAAACTCCCAAACTGTTTTCCCAAGTGCCTGCACCATTCTTCATTTCCACCCGCAGCGTATAATGGTTTTAATTTTTCCACATCCTTTGCAATACTTGTTATTGTCTGTCCTTCTGATTATACCCATCCTAGCAGGTATGAAATGGTAGTTCATTAGGGTTTTCATTTGCATTTCCCTAATGACTAATGATATTTAGCATCTTGTCATGTGTATATTAGCCATTTGCAGATCTTTGGAAGAATGTCTATTCAGATCATCTGTCCATTTTTAGTTATTTGTTTTTATATTATTTTGTTGTAAGAATTTTCTTTATATATTCCAGTTATAAGTTCTTTATCAAATATATGATTTGCAAATGTTTTCTTCCTTTCCGTGGGCTGTCTTCTCACTTTCTTGATGCTGTCCTTTGAAGCAGAAAGGTTTTTAATTTTGATGAAATCCAATTTATTTTTTCTTTGGTTGCTTATGCTTTTGGCATCATGCCAAAGAATCCATTGCCAAAGCCAAGATTGTTTATGGCTGTGTTTTCTTCTAAAAGTTTTATATTTTTAGCCCTTACATTTAGGTTTTTGATACATTTTGAGTTAGTTTTCATATACGGTATGAGGTAGAGGAACAGATTTGTTCTTTGCATGTGGATATCCAGTCATTCCAGTACCATTTGTTGAAAAGACTATTCTTTCTCCTTTGAATGGTCTTGGCACTCTTGTCAAAAATCAATTGACTGTAGATATGAGGGTTTATTTCTGGACTCTGAATTTTATTCCATTGATCTATATGTCTATCCTTATGCCAGTACCACACTGTCTTGATTACTGTATTTTATAGAAAGTTGAAATTGGGAGTTTGAGTCCTTCAACTTTGTTTCTCTTTTTCAAGATTGTTTTGGCTTTCTGGGTCCCTTGTATTTCTGTATGAATTTTAGGATCAATTTGTCAGTTTCTCAAAAGAAGCCATCTGGAATGTTGATGGGGATTGCACTGAATCTGTATACCGATTGGGGGAGTATTGCCAGCTTAGTGGTTAAATCATCTGATCCATGAACATGGAATGTCTTCCCATTTGTTTAGGTCTTTAATTTCTTTCAACAATGTTTTGTAGCATTCAAAGCTTAAGTTTTACACTTCTTTTGTTAAACTTACTCCAAGTATTTTCATTCTTTTTAATGCTGTTATAAAATGGGATTATTTTCTTACTTTCATTTTTGGATTGCTCATTGCAAGTGTATAGAAAACAATTGATTTCTGTATATTGATCTTGTATCCCAAGACTTCGGTTGATTCTTTAGGATTTTCTATTTATAAACTATGTCATCTGCATATAGTTTAACTTCTTCCTTTCTATTCTATGCCCTTTTTTTTTCATTTTCTTGCATAATAATCCTGGCTAGAACCTCTCTTAGTGTTGAATAGAAATTCACGAATACACATCCTTGTCTTGTTCCTGATCATAGGGGGAAAACATTCAATCTTTCGTCTTTAAGTATGATATTAACTGTGGCTTTTTCTAAGATATTCTTTATCAGGTTGAGGAAGTTCATTCCTATTCCTAGTTTATTGGTTGTTTTTTATTAAGAAGTGGTGTTTAGGGGTGCCTGGGTGGCTCAGTCAGTTGGGCATCTGCCTTTGGTTCAGGTCATGATCCCAGGGTCCTGGGATTTAGCCCTGAGTCAGGCTCCCCACTCATCAGGGAGTCTGTTTCTCTCGCTCCCTCTGCCCCTCCCCCCCCACTCATGTGCGCGCTCTCTCTCTCAAATAAAATCTTAAAAAAAAAAAAGAAGTGGTGTTTAATTTTGTCAAATGCTTTATCTGCATGTTGAAATGATCATGTAGTTTTGCCCTTTATTCTATGATGAGTTAATTGAATTTCAGATGTTGAACCAACTTGGCATTCCTGGGATAAATCCCTCTTGGTCGTGGGGTATAATATTTTTTATATGTTGCTGGATTCAGTTTGTTAGAGTTTTGTTTAGGATTTTTGCATCTGTATTCATAAGAAATATTGGTCTGTAGTTTTCTTTTCATGTAATGTGTTTGTGTGGTTTTGTGATCAGGGTAATACTAGCCTCATAGAATGAGTTGCAAAGTCTTTCTTTTCTTCCACCTTTTAGAAGAGTTTGTGAAGAATTGGTATTCTTTAAATGTTTGGTAGAATTCATCAGTGAAACTGAGTATGGGCCTTTGTGGGTAGTTTTTTGATTATGTATTCTACTTTTGTTATAGGTCTATTCAGATTTTCTATTTCTTCTTGATTCATTTTTAGTAGTTTGTGTCCTTCTAGGAATTTGCCCATTTCATCTAAGCTATTTAATATATTAGCATATACTGTCAGAATATTCCCTTATAGTTCTTTTTATTCTTCCATTATCTCTTGTTGAATATGTCAGTGTTTATTATGATTTCGTAATAATAAACCTGCTGAAAACTGAAGCAATGTTATTTACTTACATTTAGCCATAAAAAGTTTTTCTCATTTAGAAATATTGTAAAATATAGAAAAGCTGGTGGAAATAATATTCATCATTCTACTACCCAGTGACAACAACTGTTAACATTTTGGTAATTTCTTTTTTCATTTTTTTTTTTTTTTTGGTATAGTATAGATTTCTGATCATCCTAAATATTAATTTCTTGTAGCTTAATTTTTTGGCACTAAGACATTATTATATAAACATTTCTCAAGTTGTTATAAATGCTTTGTAAATAGCATTTTAACCATTACTAAACATTTTACTTAATGGATAGATCATCATAGTCTTAATTATTCCTCTAATATTGAATCTTTTTTTTTTTTTTTTTTTTACTAATATAGACAATACTTGGAAGAATTTCTTTGTGTAGTTTTTTCCTTACTTTGGATTATTCCCATATTCAGGTGATTAGACATGAACTTATTGTGTCAAGTGTTATGAATGTTTTGAAAGCTCTTGATAGAAAAATAATAGTTACTATTTCCTGATTACTAACTATATTCTAGAGAGTGTTCAAAATATCCTGCATACTTTTTATTTAATCCTTGCAATAAACCTGAGTAAAGTGTTATTATTCCTTTTTTGTATAATTGAAGAAGCTCATGCTCAGTGAGGTAAGTACTTGTCCAGGTCATATTAGTAACCACTGCCAGAGTTGGGATTTGAACCCAAGGAGTTCTGAATATAGTGTTGTGGGTTTTTTTGCCATCAACAGTTATACCCTTTTATGGTGCCTCTCAACATTGCTGCTCTTGGAAACTAACTTTAATTAAATTTACTCATATAAAGTATCTTTTAATTGCATAGTGCTTTTATAGTTGTACAGGCCCTTTCATATACATTTGAGCTTCACAGCCTGTGAAGGATTGTTCTCAATTTGTAAACAAGGAAATAGAGGCTTTGAGAGGCAAAGTGATTTGCTTAAAAACGCATAGCTAGTAAGTGGCAGAGCCGGGGTTAGGGCTTGCCCCCTGTTTCTCATGGTCTGACTGGTGTGAAGGGCTTTTCCCCCCACTTTGGTCACTCAGCCCCAATACAAAACTCTGCCTCTAGAGTATGATGGCATTTAAAAAATATATATTTATTTATTTGAGAGAGAGAGAGAGCACGCATGTGTGAGCGAACGGGGGAGAGGGAGAGAGAGTCCTCAAATAGACACCCCATTGAGTGTAGAGCAGGGCTCAGTCCCAGGACCCTGAGAACATGACCTGAGCAGAAACCAAGAGGTGGATGGTTAACTGACTGAGCCACCCAGGCGCCCCTATCATGGCATTTTTGAAAAAAAATAGCCTACATATAAAATTGAGGCTATCCCCTTCTTGTGGGCTATCTACTTTCATGTAGAGAAGTAGCACTGATGTTGTATTATTATTGTTATTTTGCTTCTTTTGTGATATGCAACAGGGAAGAGAAAAATCATAGCTATCATTTATATTGCGTGCCTATTACATTCATTATTTCTATTTCTCTGCAAAACTCTTGGAGGAAGCTCTGGGGCACCTGGGTGGCTCAGCTGGTTAAATGTTCGACTTTTGGTTTCAGCTCAGGTCATGATCTCAGGGTCCTGAGATCGAGCCCTATGTCGTGGGGCTCCACGCTCAGTGGGGTGTCTGTTTGTCCCTCTCCCTCCCCCGACTTGTGCTCTCTCTCTCTGAAATAAATAAATAAAATCTTAAAAAAAAAACCCAACTCTTGGTGGAAGCTTTGATTAGTCTCCTTTTCTAGATGAAGAAACTGAGACTTAGATTAAAGAACTGTCCAAAGTCATGTACTAGTTGACCTGGATCGGAACTGGCCTTGACAGATTCCAAAGTCCATGCTCTTTTTGATATGGTACCCTGCCTTGTAAAATTGGAATTTATCCAGAAATAGGAATTAAACATTGCAATTTCATTCTCCTGAACTTCACTTTATACTTAAAATTTTATATTGATGTATTTTGAATTAATAATCTATTGTGCTTTTTTTTTTCCATGGAGCACTTTGAAAACACGATGATATATTTTCTTTTATTTCTTCCCTTGAGACCATTTAGAAATGCATTTATTCATTTTCCCTAAGTGCTGAGGAGCCTACAAAGGCTTTTGGCTTTGGAGTTGGATGCTTTAAGCTATGAAAGATGGAAATTTTCTCTAATGGAGATTGTTCTTTTAAAAAATATTTGTTCTTTATTTTCACTAGTTAGTAAACCAAATATTTCTTTAATTCCCGGAATAACATGTAGTTCATTTAGTTGTTTAAAAATCTAATGGTCAAGCCATTCACAGCTGCCTGAGAAATGCCCTCTTTCCACCCTAAGGCCCAGATCCCTCACCTCCTCTGTCCCAAAGTTAAGTCCTTTACAATGCTGTATATTAAATTTGGGACCTTCATGGAAAAAAAATGAATGACATGTTTCCTTTATCTTTGTTGTTCTCGGAAAAAATTTCTGAAACTTTAGAGGGGCCCTTGCCATTCTTGTTATTGTTGGAGGATTTTCCTTTATAATTGCCATCAAGTAATCTTGGGATCTCCCTCATTTTCCTCCTCGGTGAAATGGGACATCAGATAAGATGCTCTTTAAAATTCTCGCCACTCAAAAGTCTATCAGAATGCTCTCTAGCTGCAAGTGCATGTGGAGAGATGGGGGACATTGATTTCCCCCTTCTACTTCTCTTGCTCGCTCCCTTAGCTGTTACCCCATTAACATTCTTTTTTTTTTTTTTTTTAAGAGAGAGAGAGAGAGCACTGCTAGCAGGGTGGGGAATGGGAGAAAGGGCAGAGGGAGAGGGAGAGAGAGAATCTTAAACAGGCTCCCCACCCAGTGTGGAGCCCGATGTAGGGCTCAATGCAGGGCTCTATCTCACAACCCTGAGATCATGACCTGAGCCAAAATCAAGAGTCAGTCGCTTGGACTGAGCCACTCGGGTGTCCCACCCTGTTAACACTCTAACAGGCTCAAGTGTCTTTCCTCTTTTTTCCTTTTCTTTTGGTTTGGATGCATTTTTTTCCTCATGCCCTTCTGCTTTGCTTTACCCCCAACTTCTTATTTTTAAAAATGGCAAACCTACAGAGAGAAGATGAAAGAAGAATACAGCGAACACCCACATCCTCTTCTCCGAGATTCACCACTTTGTTAACATTTTACCATTTTCTTTCTCCCTCTCTCCTTCTCTATCTCCCTCTCCATTTGAAAGTAAGTTGTAGACAGTATGATATTAACCTCCATATACTTCAGCATGAGTGTCCTAAAAAGAGGGATATTCTTTTATATAACTATAATACTATATCACTCTGAAAAAAAATTAGCATTGGTGGATTAATATTGCCTAACATAGAGTTCATATTCAGAATTTTCCTGTTGTCCAGAATGGCCCTTTGTAACTCTTTTTTCCTTGCCTTTGGAAGAAAGCCTTCCCTTGCCCTCTTCTCCCCTCCAGTTACTCTCCTCCCTCTCAGAGCTTGCTCCTGAAAGGGACGTTCCCACTGCTATCTCCTACTTTCTCTGTTCCATCCCATGGAAAATGATTTTGACAAGTTCTTGAATGACCTTGAAGTCCAGTGGACCATTTTCAGTTCTTATTTGGCTTGGCTTCCTGGTAGTACTTGGCACTCTGCACACACCCCTCTTAAAATACTCATGGCCCTTGGCTTCAGCGACAGCACATTCTCCTGGTTTTCCTTGTGTCTCTGAACTGTTCATAAGGGCTCCACTTTCTCCCAAGTTCTAAATATTAGGATTCCTCTGGGTTCCTCTTGGTCCTTTTATTTTGTCACTCTAATGCTCTCCTTGGGTGACTTTACTCTCGTGGCTTTAATTATCATCCATATATCAAAACAGCCAAATCTTTATTTTTGGCCCATATCATATATTATATCCCTGGTTTGTTGGCGTCAATTGAGAATCATTTTCTTTTCTTTTTTTAATTCCACTATAATTAACATACAGTGTTATATTAGTTTCAGGTGTACAATATATGGTGATTCAACAATTCTATATACTACTCAGTGCTCATCACAGTAAGAGTACTCTTAGGGAATCATTATATTTTATTTTATTTTTAAAAGATTTTATTTATTTTAGAGAGCGAGCGGGGGAAGGGGGGGAGCAGAGGGAGAGGGACAGCAGACCCTGTGCCGAGCACAGAGCCTGATGTGGGGCTCAGTCCCACGACCCTGAGATCATGACCTGAGCCAAAATCAAGAGTCAGATGACCAATTGACTGAGCCACCCAGGTGCCCCAGGAATCATTTTAAATGAGTACTTTTCTTTTTTCTTTTTTTAAAAATTATTTTTTTATTTAAGTAATCTCTCTAACCAACGTGGAGCTCGAACTTGTGACCCTGAGATCAGAAGTCCCATGCTCCTCTGCCTGAGCCAGCCAGGCGCCCCAAGAGTACTTTTCTTTGTAAAAGGAGACCACTTTCTTCATCTGAAATTATGATCCCTCTCAATAATAATTTTTAGTTAGTCATTCATTTTTTGACATGATAATGTGTTGGCCTTGAGGTTTATATAGGACTGATACTACAAACACATTGGTTGCCTGTATGAAACAGACACACACACAAAATGAAACATCCTTTTTAGTCTTTATACCCATTAAATGCGTCTTCATATTTTTCTTTATTTGCTGTGTGGCTAATCCACTTCTGCTTTAGAAATGTTCAGTATTATGAGACTCCACCATGGACTGTTTAGATATCCATTCTAGAATCATGAGCCTTTAGGGGATAGAAAGTATTGCTGAAAGGATATGAAGTCCCACCCCACCCCACCCCCATTTAAATGCTCTTTGTCAGCTTCCAGCCTTGACTAGACAATTCACAAAGAAGCCAGCTTTTAGTTGGATCCTGTTAATTGTTAGAAAATCCTGTTACAAAGAGACATATTTCAACCAAGTGTAAGAAAGGGCATTACCTCAGCCGCAATTGCCAGTTATTTCCCGTAATCAGAAAACTTTCCTTATATGATTATGGCTTTATATGGCATTATCTTTTTTAGCAGCTGCAAGAGACAAAATTTAATGCTGATCGTATCTGACCTTGGGTGAATGAATGTGTCAATAGAACTCAGATTAGTAATTAATGACAAGGGAGACATAAAACAGAATTGCAGTCAAGACATTTAATTTTTTAATTCTGAGTGGGGATTAGAGGTCATTATTGAATTGTTGAATAGAACCTATTTCCTATGAGAAAATATTTTAATAATTTAAAATGCTAGTAGTACTTTTACACAGCTAAATTTCTTACATACTTAAAAATATAATAGTTTTTAAGAAAAATTGAGATCTTCATGAGAATGATTCTTTGGGGAAATTGGCAGAAATTCGTAAGGCGGAGAGATCACAGTTACTTGTAAACTGTTATTTTCCTGATTTCACTGATTTAGCTTATTAGTTCGGTATTGTATAGATAAAGCTTCATATTTTCCTGAACTATGGTGTAGCCAAGGATTTCAATTCTTATGGAAACTTCCATAAGATGGGCTTTATGTAGTCTTCGTGTTGTTCCATTGCCCTGTTGAATAAAAGAAGGCTTTAAATGGCATTTAAAAATCTGAATCCTAATAAATGTAGAGCGAAAGAGTTAGAAAATCGCTCTTTTGCAACCACTGTCGAAAGAATTGATTTGGGCAAAAATTATCCATGGATGTTTTGGAGAACAGAATATATACACGGTCCTAAAGCATGTTCCTGCAAATTGTTTATTAATTATAAAGAGGAAGCAAATACATCTACAGTAGAGAATTCTAGGTAGACAGTATGGGGTGACCTGATTGGGTGGAGGCCGGCGGCATGGGTGGTGAAAGAATTCACCCGAAGCAGAACAAAGGAGATAAGAGGTTTATTGGCTACATGACAACAGGGAGGCAGGCAGGACCGCAGAAGAGAGACTGTCTGCCAGGAGGCAGTAATGAGGGGCTGTAGTAAGCGGGGCGGGGGGGGGGGGGGGGGGGGGGAAGGTGAGGAGCTTTGGGAACATATGGAATTTTCCTTTCTGGGTACCTATGCCTGGTTGTAAGTAGCCCATTGGTCAGCGAGGGCCTATGGTTATTTTGAGGTGGGTCGCCTAATGAGCCAGTTTGCATTCATCCCGGTCGTCGCTTGTGGGCCCTTTTAACCTTACTCAGGTTCCCATTGCTCAAGCCTGCTGCCCAAAAGCAACCTCTACAGATACCACCTTAACCAAATAATCTAAGTTCATATCAGCAGTAATGAGACAAATGAACATCGCGTTCTTCCCGATGTAACGCACTTGAGAAAGACGCATCACTTATCCCTGCCAAAATATATAACCTGAATCTAATCACGAGGAAGTAGCAGACAGATCCAATTTGAGGGATATTTTGAATAACTAGCCTGTACTCTTCAAAAATTTCAGTGTAAAGAGAAAGAAAGGCTAAGGAATTGTTCTAGAATAAAGAAGACTGAAGAAATGATGTTATTATGCGTGGGGAGAGAGACAGAGCCAGAGAGAGAGTAGGAGAATGAATATGTGACAAAATATTAACAACTGTACTCTTCTTACCTTTCCCCGTATGTTTGAAAATGTTTCAAAATAAAAAGGTAAGAATATCCCAGTCCGGTACAACCTGAGCTCCGTTCGCCAAGTCTGGGGTGACTGCAGCCTAGGGTTCTGCCCTTTGGGAGTGCCATTTATTAGCTCTTCCTTGTTTTTGCCTTCTTCCACCTTCCCCATCTATCGCAGACTCTGTGTACCACGTCCGGCATCATCTTGAGCAGCTTCATTGTAGCCATGAACAACTGCAAATGCGCTGGTGTCTCAGTTCCTTGACCTGCTAAGCCCCAGCATCCCCTTACTCACTCTACTTGAGCTACTCGCTCCCATTTCCTGGGCCCTGTGGCCACCCGGATCAGCTCTGCCTCTGCAGTCTTTATGATTATTTTCCCATTTTCTGATCTCTCGATCTTCATTGAAACCTCTGGACCTTAGCCCCTTCTCATGTGTGTCTGTCTCCCCATCCATCTCTCCCCATCTATTGGCTATCACTCGAGTCAGTTAAGAGATCATACACAGTAATCATACTTTAGGCAATTTAAAAGAGAAGTAACGGGTGAAGTGTTTAATGTTCCTAGACCACTTGCTAGCAAACTGCTACAATTCCTTGATGGGAAAGCCAAGGATATTATTGACTTGACTTGGATTTTTCTACGGGAATGATTCAGATTGTTTTTTTTGTTTGTTTGTTTGTTTGTTTGTTTTTTTGAGTAGCCTTTAGAATTTGTCCTCTTTGTCAAGAAGCTTCTGATTTGAGTGTTCACAGGTACATGTCCTATTTTGTCCTTGCATGGTTACTTTCAGCTTTGCTATGTGCAATAATAGGTAGGCTGCAGCTGTGGCCTTAAAAAAATAGAATGATAAATTAGAATATTTTATAACTGGAGGGAATCTTAGAGATCACATAATTCCAAGTTTTAATTGTTCACATGGGATACTGAGGACCAGAGAGGTTAAACAATCTGCCCAAGGTTACACGGTTGGCACCTGGTTGAGTCAGAACCAAAATGGAAGTCTCTAGATTACAAATTCAAAACTTATTTTTATTATCCCATGTGGATGGGTTGCTGGGATATTTTTATTATCCCATGTGGTGGGTGAGTACATGAGTAAATAAAAAGTCAAAGAAATGACCTCTAATTCTTGTCCCTCTCTGACTGGGACACCAGAGGTTTCCAAGAATGATCAACTTATGACCTCTTGTCATTTAGGGAAAGTGATAGTTTCGTTTAGGAGGTATGTCAGTGTTTGGAGACTGGGCCTCATGCTTTCCTTTCATTTCCCTCTTGTTTAGGAAAAATGCTTTGCAGGGGCACCTGGGTGGCTCAGTCAGTTAAGAATCCAACTCCTGGTTCAGGCTCAGGTCATGATCTCAGGGTTGTGAGATTGAGCCCCACGTTGGGCTCCACGCTCAACACGGAGTCTGCTTGGGATTCTCTCCCTTTTCCTTGGCCCCTCCCGCTGCTCTCTCTCTCTCTCTCTCTCTCTCTCAAATAAATAAATAAATAAATACATAAATAAAATCTTAAAGAAAAAGAAAAATGCTTTCCAGGGACAAGAATGCTGCATTGCGCCCTCGCTGTGCAGGGATGCCACAGTTTGTGGATGAGCAAGTCTCATAGGGTTCTTGTCTTGCTTGCTGCCCAAGAAGCAGGCTTTGTGACCATCTCATGCCCACTGGGCATGTGCTTTGAGCTGTTTTTCCAGTGAAGCTGAAGCCTCCCTGTGCCAGGCACACACTCTAGCAGATGGCAGATATAGAATAGCTGTAAACAAAAATAGCAAGGAAAACTGTGCTCCCAGAGCTGAGCCAGACTCTATTCTCATCATGCTTTGAAGAGCTGAGGTAATAGATGTTTTTCCCCCTTGTTTAAAGCCTTTTGCTACTACAGGGTTCATGCTCTTTCCAGTTCATTTGAATTCATTTTAGTGAATTCTATCATCCTTGTGCCTCTCTTTCTTCCTGACTGGATAGCAGGCCCCTTAAAGTTACGTGAAATATTTCTTCATCCTGATGCCTCCTCAGGAGGCCTCTGCCAGCAGAATTCCAAAGGCAGAGAGTCTTTAGATGCCTTATCGTTCTGAATATAAGCTTCTTATTTAAAGAAATGTCAAATAAACTCCTATTTAAAAAACAAACCAAACCTAAGACTCCACCTGTCAGCATAAAGAGAAACACAAGACAGAAAGTCTTAACTAAAGAGCAATTTCATTCATTCAACAAATACTTATTTTTTTATGTTATGTTAATCACCATACATTACATCATTAGTTTTTGATGTAGTGTTCCATGATTCATTGTTTGCGTATAACACCCAGTGCTCCATTCAATATGTGCCCTCTTTAATACCCATCACCAGGCTAACCCATCCCCCCACCCCCCTCCCCTCTAGAACCCTCAGTTTGTTTCTCAGAGTCTATAGACTCTCATGGTTCATCTCCCCCTCCGATTTTCCCCCCTTCATTCTTCCCTTCCTGCTATCTTCTTCCTCTTCTTTTTTTTTTTTTAACATAATAATGTATTATTTGTTTCAGAGGTACAGGTCCGTGATTCAACAGTCTTGCACAATTCACAGTGCTCACCATAGCACATACCCTCCCCAGTGTCTATCACCCAGCCACCCCATCCCTCCCACCCCCCACCACTCCAGCAACCCTCAGTTTGTTTCCTGAGATTAAGAATTCCTCATATCAGTGAGATCATATGATACATGTCTTTCTTTGATTGACTTATTTCGCTCAGCATAATACCCTCCAGTTCCATCCATGTCGTTGCAAATGGCAAGATTTCATTCCTTTTGATGGCTGCATAATATTCCATTGTGTATATATACCACATCTTCTTTATCCATTCCTCTGTCGATGGACATCTTGGCTCTTTCTATAGTTTGGCTATTGTGGACATTGCTGCTATAAACATCGGGGTGCACGTACTTATTGAGCATCGACTATGTTCTAGGGACTATTCCAGTCTCAGGGGATATAGCAGCTAACCCAATGGACTAAAATCCCAGCCCTTACAGAGATTACATCCTAGTGGAAGGAGACAGATAATGACAAATGAATAAAATATATGCTATATCAGATAGTGTTAAGTGCTGTGGTGAGGAAATGAGATAGGCAGTGGGGGCCAGGGGGCCATTTTGAAAAGGGTGGTCAGGAAAGGCCTCGCTGAGAAGGCAGCGTTTGAGCCAAGAGTCTGCTCTCTAAGGGAGTGAGGCCTATGGATCCTGGTTGGCACTGTTCTTCTCGCTCCTTACTCTTGGGTTCTGAGATGGTGTGGGTTTGTCCACAGTAGTTTGTGAAATTTTTAATAAACTGTTATGTATAATTAAGAATCTGGCGGGGAGGGGGCACTAGAAGTTGTTAACTGGGAGAGAGACAATCATGATCTCTTTTTCCCCCCTTTTTAAAAAAAAGCATCTACTGTTTATTGAATGCTTCCTATGTAGCAGGCATGTGCTAAGCATTTTATATTAATCAATCAATTAATATATTATGAATACCTGTATCAACACATTACTGATACATTATTATACATTGCTAATACATCATTATTATAACAGCCCTAGAAGGTATTTGTTCATTTGTTCAACAAATATCCATTGCCAGGCCTTACCCTAGGTGCTGGGGATATGGCAGTGAACAAAATAAAGTCCCTATTCTCATGTAGCTTAGCTAATAGGGGGAGATAGACAATAAACACATAAACATACGACTATATAGAATATCAGATGGTAAAACGTGCTATGGAGAACAATAGAACAGGTGAAGAGCATAGGGATTGTGAGGTAGGGAAGGTGTGGGAGGGAGGGCATACTATTCTACATATTGTCTCATTTTTTATGGCTGATTCCAAATGCCACACTGGGTTGTACAGCATAATGGTTATAAGCCCAGTTTCTGGAATGACCGAGATCCAGATTTGACTCTGTATTTTCCCACTGACAAGTGATGTGACCCCAAACAAGTTATTTCTGAGCCTCAGTTTCCTTATCTGTAAAATAAGGATAATGACACTTCCTAGGATTGTTGGGAGGATTAAATCAAATCAAATGAAAGGATCCACATAAAGCACTGTCTGGCACAAAACAGATGCTCTGAACTTATTATTTGCCTTCTTCATTGACCTCCTACATGGATATTCATTCCATGTAAAATACCTGATAATGGCTGCCACCACAGAAAAGAAGCCATTAAAAAACAAAAGCCCCCAGCTTGGCAATAGAGGATCCACCTGTGCTGGGTACAGGAAATTGGCCAGGTAACTTGTTAAACCTATGCTGTTGCTTCCTTCTAGAAACAAAAATAGAAGGCCCTTGGGACACATATGGCAATAGCTTTTATTTATTTTTTTTTCTGCCTGGAATTAATGTGACAGGGAAGACAAGCCCTGTTATGTGATGAAGCAGCAGGACCAGAAGCAGATCTAAGCTGTCCAACAAGTCCAGAACTAGATGACACAGATCTTCAACTCTGCAGGCAGGGTTGGGGGTTATGGAGCCAGCAGCCCCTCGGGTAGGGTCTATCCTACCTGGGCTCTACCCTTTGCCATTTTGCAGGTTTCTGCTCCAGAGGAGAGTCCTCAGCTGGCTAGAGTGGCTGTGTGTGTGTGTGTGTGTGTGTGTGTGTGTGTGCGTGTTTGGGGTGGGGTGGGGGCTTCTTAGGAATCAGGTGAGGTTTTAGAGGTCTGGTGTTGGTACACTTAACCCTGCCCTGCTGGTCTCCTTCCCTGTGCGGGAGGGGATGCTGGGGGGACTGTGGGCCGAAGGAGCAGGAGCAGGATGCGGATCAAAGTCTGTTTTGTCAACTGCTGCTGAAGTGCTCAAAATCCCGATGTACGATTCTGATAAGGGCCTGAGCTGGAGCATCCAGGAAGGTGGACGCTTGAGGCCTAACCTGAGCCTGTTCTTCCCGCCCGATGAGACTGGCTCATCAGGCAGGGTCTAGTCAGGAGGCAGAAACCATAGAGGGATGTGACGAGAGAAGTGAAAGGAAAGAGCTGTTAAGTGGGTATCAGATTGTTCCTAGGTAACGGAAACGTCTCTGAAGGAGCTCTGAGGCCTATGGAGGTACGACAGTTACCATCTCTAGGGCTGAGAGAACAAAGGGGAGAGACTGGAATTATTACAATCTAGAAACTTGGAGGAGGGTTCCTGCAGAATTGAGATTCAGACCTTTGACAATGGGGGCTGCTCAGCTGGCGCTGGTGTCTCTGAGGGGCAGCCCCGAGGCTGGTTGTGCAAGTGCTGCATAATGCACACTGGATCCAGCTGCTGCTACAAGGAGAAACTGCTGCGGGGGGGGGGGGGCTGGGGGGGGGAGCCATTGCTAGGCAACACTAAGAGGAACAGGAAGCAGACAGGAAGGAGTGTGTCTCTCATCCCTCCTCCAGCCTCACCATCTCCCTCTACCTCCCCCTTTGGCAAAGCCAAGCAGGTAGTTCCCCCCCCACCCCCCCGGGGGGCTGATCAGAAATGTGGCCTGCAGAGCCCCAGTTTCAGCATCAGGTGAGCAGACTAGAGAAGTGTGGGGTGACAGCTGACACGTGATAGCTTAGCAAGTGGCATTCATGCCACGGTAAGCTCCGGTGAGGAATGCAAGCATCAGCAGGCATGGTGGCTTTCTGAGCCCGGAAGGGAGCAGGGGATGGCTCGGCTTACTGCCTTTGGAGCAGAAAAGGAAATGCAAGAGCCAGGGAACTGAGCATGGCCGTCTGCCTTCCACACCTACTAGTGAAATACAGCCCCCCAAAGTACTGTGTGCTTATCAGATAAAATAGCAACTCCTCCCCTGGGGAGTGGGGCGGGATCCCGGCAAGGGACTGGACTGGAGAAGGCAGAGATAGGACAGGGGGCTTCCATCACCTATTTCCCCTCACGGGGGAGGAGTAGAAGCGGTAGTATAGGTATCGTGTGTAGCTTGGTGCCGGGCACATAGTAGGCATTCCATAAACGGTGGCCCTTATTCAAAGGAAGGAAAGGTGCACATAGGTTAGGGAAAGAAGTAGCTGGCTATAGTGGAGAGAGCCCAGAGTTTGGACTCAGAAGACCTGAGTCCATACGAGGTAAGTGACTTGGAGCAAGATACTTGCCTCTCTGAACCTGAAGTTTTCTTATGTGTAACATAGAGATGATACTTGTGGGGGCTAAATCTCTTCTAGCAGCCCCTTCACGTAGGGTAGCTATTTTGTCCCATTATTAATTATAGAAATAGTAAGCGTGATTATTTCTTATCAGTGGTGCTAGCCCTAAGTAGAAGAAACTTTAGTGATCATTTATTCCACTGCATCATTGTGCAGATGAAGAAACTGAGACGCAGCGAAAGGTCAGTAGGTCTACGGAGGTTAAGTGAGACCTGGCTTCCGTTCTGCACTGTGCATTTCCACTTAGTGGCTAAGTGACCTTAAGTAGTCTGTCTCAGCTTCTCGGTGTGGCGAGGACTGTGGAAATGAATCCATGGCCTGGCCCTCAGTAAGTGCTCGGTAAATAGCCCTGGGACAGTTCCTTTGCACTTGACGAACAGAGAGAGGCCCTGAGGTGAGGGTTGGCTGGTCATGACAGGGACTGTCCCATAGAACAGACCTTGCAGGTGAGCCTGGGCTCTCTGTAATGATACAGTGAGAACACTTGAGATTTTGAGCCTCCCAATCATTTGCTTTGCGATATTGAACAAGTCACTCTTACTTCTTCTCCCTGTGGTGTTCCCCTATAAAGATCATGATATTTGACCTTATGTCTATTGCCTGGGGTCTTCTGGAAGCTGAATAATGAAATGAGTGTCTCTGGAACCAGAGAGTCTTGGAGAAACTCATAAATAAATACCCTCAGATGACTAGCATATCTAGTGTACCAGAGCAGTATTAAGCCAAGGATACTGGGACTGGAGGCTAGAATCCTGCTTTTAGAATTCAAATTGTTCTTGTTATAGTCAACTCTTAATTTTTATGTGCTAACTGGGAAAAATTATAGCATGAATAAAAGAAGCCAGCTGGTGTTGATTGCTCTTCGCTCAAAAACTTGAGGAAGGCATAAGAGACTATATTTTAAATCTCGTTATCTCTCACCTGATCGCTTTCTTCAAAGCCATGAAGCGACAGGATGATTCAAAGGCTCAGAGCCCCAGAAGAGAGTCAGTGTACTGAATAATCCACAAACAAGACGATGCTTATCACTATAGTAGCCGTTTGTTTAGCCATTTATTAACCAGGCATGGGGATAAACTCTTCACCCGTAGTAGCTCATTTCATCCTTATTGTAACGCTATGAAGGAGGGAGGTGTGTTCATTTATCCGTCTGTCTTGTATCAGTTGAATCTCAGGTGCAGAAGCTGGAGTGAATCATACTTTTCAATTCATCGTACATTGTCATCACTGGTCTGTGCGAGACCCTTCCTTATGTTAGCTAATTAATTTGCTTGTTCCTTTTTACCCACGTACACTATATTCATTCACCCCCCCCATAAATAACCAATCTATTTTTTTAGTGTCTTTTCCTTTGTATATATTCTTATGAAGTGTATATTTTGGTTTTGTGTATGTGTGTTTTAAATTTATATAAAATGACATCATGTTATATTTCATTGTCTCTAACTAAAACTGTTCTCCCTAAAGCACTATATTTTTAAGCCGCATCCATGTTGCTATGGGTTTACTTAATCTGTTGCTTCCAGTTGTGACATAATAGGCCATGGTGTGCGCCCACCACGGTCACACATTCTCCTACCCAGCAATGGCCATCCAGGCTGTGTTGGGGTCAAACTCCCTACTGCCACAAGCAAAGAAACACTGTATCCCCATACGTCTCCCTTACGGGCTCTGTGAGGATTGCTTGGGGGTATATAGTGAAGAATGGAATTGCTACTTCATAGGGATACATAGAATGTGAATATGCCTGGGTAGTGCCAGAGGTAGGTGCTGTTATTTCCCCCATTTTACAGGTGAGGAAACTGAGGCTTTGAGAGTTTTAATAACTTACCAGAGTCACACAGACAGTGATTAGCATAGCTGGGATTCAAATTCAGACCTTCTTGCCCCAAAAATTCTACCCTTTTTTCCCCCCCAAGAGAGAGTGCACATAAGCAGGAGGGCAGGGGAAGGGGCCGAGGGAGAGAGAATCCCAAGCAGAGCCTGACTCGGGGCTCCAACCCACGACCCTGAGATCATGACCTGAGCCAAAATCAAGAGTTGGACACTCAACCGACTGAGCCACCCAGGCGCCCCCCAGAAATTCTACTCTTAATGGCTATGCCATCATTATTCTCTGAGTATTGGAGACTTGAGGACGTTCTACAGAAACATAAAGGTAAATCCCATTGTGGTGTGTATATTCTTAGAACCTAGGAATCCAGGTGGACTGATTTTTTTCTAAAGCACCTACTTCCCTGTCCCATAGCTGCATACTAACTGGTTTCCTCTGGTTTTCATATGCTATGGGTCTGCAGTGCTAAAAGCCGCGTTGGTCATCCAGAACTGGTACCGAAGCTACAGTGCTCGGTGGAAGGCCAGACAGCGCTATGCCCTCACCATCTTCCAGTCTATCGAATATGCTGACGAACAAGGCCAACTGCAGGTCTGTGTTGCCGGCTTGTCTCTTCTTTTGGTAAAATGCTTCTCTTTACCCCTCATGATTGAGAAAAGGAAAGTTTGGGTCCATTTACCTTGGTGAAAGCTTTAATAGAGGGCGACACTGTCTTGGAAGTAGCTGTGGAGAGAGAGTAGGATTTGGGAAGAGGACGGTATTTTTCATTTCTGAAGTTTATATTTTGAACAGGGCTGCCAGATGTCTAGTTAACTAATAAAAAATGATCTTATTCTGTTCTTGGGCACGTGTCCCAGGAGGAAGTAAAGTTGTTACTTTACGAAGGAAAAAATATTTTAAGGAGTTAAAAAAATGAAAGAATTTCCTGAGAACAAACCTGAGAGAGTTCTAGAAGAAAATAGAGATGGGCGAGGAAGGCCTTTTTCAAGCTTGCAAAAATGCTGTACAAATCCAGCTTTAATGCTTCTTAGTAGAAAAAAAGTCCTTTTTGGCCATTAAGGGGAAGGAGGATATGTGATATCCTCTGCTTCTGCAGGGGGTGCTGCCCACCGGCTGAGGGAGGAGGGAGGCAGGTAGAGGCTGGGAGAGCGCGCCAACAGTATTTGCCATGGTGGCTGTTTGGGGACCATTCACTGACTAATGTATTTCTATTTTGTCCAGCTATCCAATTTCTTTTCCTTCATGTTGGAAAACTATACACATATACACGAGAAAGACCCAGGTAAGTAAAATGTTTAGTCTTTTGAAAAGCAGTCATTAAATATTGAATTGTCCTCATCAAGGGATGTAAACTCTGAAGATGGCAGGGCACTAAGAAATTAAAAAGATGCCCACCCGTCTTGTCTTTGTGACACCAAACTGGTGAAATCAGTTCAAGTGGCTTTTTTCTCTGATTGTTGTTTACTAAATTTGTTTAATTTTGTCACTTTCACGAAGCTGAATTAGATTTCATTCAATGTTAATTTGTTGAACACCTTCTCTGAACCACAATCTGTTGATGTACAATGGTAGCTGTAATAAAGAGGATCTTATTTTTTTATCCACAAAACTTTCATGCCGAGAGATCAAAATAAACAAATCTGGGGGGACATGGTGGATTGAACACGGTTTTCTGTTTTCTGCAGAGCTAGCTGTCCGTCTCTCTGTCTCTTTATCATTTATGTAGTCGTTCTGAAATGACTAAGTAAATCATCTCAGGGACAGGCAATGTCAGGATGGTTCAAAATGATTTTAAAATTATAGTTATTCCCAAGGCATGCATGCATTTCTCCTGCAAAATCAAGATGACTGTTGTTAACTTCAAGGTAGATGCTAGACTTAAAAACTTATTTTTCTTTAATTTGGGCCAACCATTTTTTGTTCTAATTAAAAGTGTATGGCATCCAAGAGCTCCTTTTAAATCATCCAGTGAGCGAGCACCCTTCACTGTGGCAAAAGAATGGTATTTTAATGGCATGCTTTGAGCTGAGCACATATGTATGAAACTAATTAAAGCATTTAATGATCTGTAGAAGCTTTCTAAATGGTAGAATAGCCAAACCTGAGGAGTGGGGAGTGGGAGGAAGTGGGTATTTTGCCATTTTCTTTCTTTTAGATAATTGCAATTTGAAGATAGTTGTTTGTGCTTCATGTTCTTTGGCAAAATATTTCTGAGAGGAAATATAATGATGATGAAATGAAGCAGCACTGTTTTTGCTAATGACCTAATATTTCAATCTGGGCTGTGCATCAGAATCACTTCTGGAGATTCGTAGCCACAGATGGCTGGGTTCCAGCCCAGAGATATTGACTCAGGCTCTGTATTTTAAAAAATCTGCATGTCAAAAAATTCTGTAGGTGATTTAAAAATATTAAAAGATTTTATCAAAGAAGGAGACAGTGGTTTAATCTTCTTAGGTAAACTTTTCTTCAAGTATAACATACATTAAAACACACAAATCTTAAGTACAAGAATCAATAAATTTTCTTGAAGTAAGCATGCCCTTGTAACCTGCACCCAGAACAAGAAAGAAAACATTATCAGAGCCACCGAAGCCTCTCTCCTGTCCCCCTCCAGTCACTTCCCAACTCCCCCATGATGGCTTTCCTGACTTCTACGTCCTAGATTGGTTTTGCTTGTTTTTGAACTTCACTAGATAAATGAAAGCACAGTGTTGAGTCTTGTCTTTTACTCAATGGCGTATTTGTGAGAGTCATCCATGTTGTTGCAATTCGGTCATTCTTATTGCTGAATGATGTTCCGTTTTACAAATTTACCAAAACGTATCCATTCTATTGTTTATGGACATTTGGGTTGTTTTCAGTTTGGGTAATTTGAATGGTACTGCTATGCACATTCTTGTACATGTCCTTTTTGGTGAACATATATATCATTTTCTTTTGCTATATTCTCATTTCCAGTTATCTATTGCTGCATAACAAATCACCCCCAAATTTAGAGGCTTAAAAACAACAGCTATTTTATTGCTCGTTATTCTGTGGATCGGGCATTTGATCTGGGCTCCGTGCAGATGGCTTGTCTTCGTTCCATGCGGTGTCAGTTTGGCTCACTCAACCTCGCTGGGCTGGGTAGGGAGGTCTAGATGGTTTTACTCACCTGTCTGGGACTTTGGTGTTGGCTATGAACTTAGATACCTCAATTCTCCTCATGCAGCCTCTCTGTCTAGCAGGATATCCCAGACTTCTTTACATGGTAGCTGGATCCCAAGAGGACAAAGGCAGAAGCTACAAGGCCTCTTAAGGTCTATTCTCTGGAACTCACATAAGATCGTTTCTGCCGTATTCTATTGGTCCAAGCAAGTCACAAGGGCAGCCACAGATCCACAGGGGTTAGGAAAGCTCCATCTCTTGCGGGGCGGGGAGCAGCAGCGTTATATTGGAAAGGGATGAAGGATATAGAGGGGCTTGATTCACTGGGGGCCATTATTATAAAGTTGTACCATGACCCCGGAGTGGAAGTTTTGGGTTACAGGGCATGCGTGTGTTCAGCTTTATTAGATACTGACAAACCTTCTTATAAAATTGTTGTACCAACTTATACTGCCACCAGTGGATGAGAGTTCCAGTGTTTTCTATCCTCTTCAACACTTGGAGTTGTCATTCCTTTTCATTTTAGCCATTCTGCCTGATACGTAGTAGTATCCCATTTCTGCTTTAATTTGTATTTCCCTGGTGAGCGGTGAAATTGGTCACCTTTTTGTCTATGTAGTGGCCATGTGAACATCCTGTTTGGTGAAGTGCCTATTCAGGTCTCTTGCCATCCTTTTATTGGGTGAGCTGTTTTCCTCTTACCAATTTTTAAGAGTGCTCCAAGTATTCTACATATGATAATATGAATCTTTGTTAGATAAACATATTGCATATATCTTCTCCTAGTCTTTGGCTTTTATCTCCCTAATCTTTAAATGCTGCCTTTTGATGATAACAGACATTCTTGATTTTAATGTAGTACAATTTTTTTCCCTTTATGGTTAATACTTTCTGCATCTTGTTTGAGAAATCTTTGTCTGATATGAATGTGTGTGTGTGTGTGTGTGTGTGTGTGTGTGCGCGCGCACACAAAAATAAATACAGGAGAAACCTATAGGATAAACCAGAAACTAATGGCCTTGTTTACCTACAGGGGATGAGTGGATGGGTGGGAACAGGGGAGAAAGAAAGAATGGGAGAATGGAGTTGGGTAGAGGGCTGTGGGAGGAGTAACACTCCTCTGAATGTACCTTTTTGTAGTTTTGACTCTTAGAACCATGATAATGTTTCACATCCATTAAACAAATTTTTACAAACAAGAAAAGAATGTATGTGTGTGTATTTCCAAAATAGAATACACACAGTGACAAATGAATTTAACTGTATTACAAATAACAGAATCACCTCTTGCAGTTAGGGAAGAAACAAACTAACCTAAGTAACATTGGAAAATAGGGCTTTAACTATAATGAGCCTTGATGATGCTTCATTTATATTTTATCCTGTGTGGGGTTTGCTTGAGCTTCTGTGATATCTAGGTTGATATTTTCCATCAGGTATAGAAAGTTTTTACCCATTAATTATTTAAAATATCTTTCAAGTCTAAATATCTTTTTCTTTGTGAATCCCTGCTTTTAAACTTAGAAGGCCTTGAAATATTTAAAATGTGGATCGCTATGCCTGGATTTCTAGATTTTTTTTATGGTTTGACTTTTAAAATTTTTAACACTTCATAAATTTGGGATTTTTTATATTAAACCAAAAAAGGAAATCTTGATGCCTTGTGGTTGAAAACAAAGAGCACAGCTAAAAAGAAAATGTCCAAGTAGTTAACCAGTTTTTCCCACAATGTTTATTTCATAACGTATCTTTTCACCATGGTTTGTAGTGCCTCCTTCACCATGTATTCATTTAAAAAATATGTATTAGGGCATATTTCTAGGCCTCTATTCTCTTATACATCTCTCTATTATAGAGTCCTAGAATCTTACCGATTTAATTATTGTGTGTAATGGAAAAATTAATTTGCAGATTACTTTTGTAGGTTGATTTCTTTTAAAAATTTTTTCCACGGGGCACCTGACTGGCTCAGTCGTTAAGCGTCTGCCTTCGGCTCAGGTCATGATCCCAGGGTCCTGGGATCGAGCCCCGCATCGGGCTCCCTGCTCCACAGGAAGCCTGCTTCTCCCTCTCCCACTCCCCCTGCTTGTGTTCCCTCTTTCGCTGTGTCTCTCTCTGTCAAATAAATAAATAAAATCTTTAAAACAAATTTTTTTTCCAGCTTTATTGAAATATAGTTGACATATAACACTGTAGAAGTTTAAGGTATACACTGCAGTGATTTCATATATGAATATATTATGAAATGATTACCCCAACAATGTGGGTTAACACATCCATCACCTCACAGTTACAAGTCCTTTGTGTGTGGTGAGCCCTTTAAAAATGTACTCTCTTAGTAACTTTCAAGCATACACTAAGAGTAGTGTTAACTAGGGTCACGGTGCTGTACATTACTGTGGGTTGCTTTCTGATGGCCTTCTTTGGTGGGAAGGTTCCACACAACGTCCACCTAGGCCTGTTTTTGCAGAAGCGCCAGGACCGCTAAGCAGGGTGTATTTAGGGACCAGAAGATCACTTAACATTCCCAGATATCGTCGGACTAATGGTTTTAACTCTGAGGCACAGTGTTAGTTGAGACATCCTGGGTGTTCCATAGGTAGGAGGTGATCTGGAAGCCATTCATTTCCGTGTCCTACTACTTAGTGGCTCAAACCAGTTTGTAGGACTTGATGGGGAGACTCAACACATCCATCCCATAAGGTAGAAAGCCAAAGCTGCTGTACAGAGCAATAGGTTTAAACAGAGACTGGTGGAAGTGGGGAGTGGGATGGAGCGTGTGCAAGTGTTGTTTTGACTATCCTTTCTGCTTCCCAGATCAGCCAAAATGTCCTATCAGACCCAGGTATTTTATATTTTTTTGTGGCTATGGCCAGTAGGTTATTTTCCCCATGGTATCTCCCCAGTGATTATTGGTAGTATTTAACAAGCCTTTGACTTATATCTATTTGTATTGTGCTACTATTGAACAATAGCATGAATGAACTTATTGTTATTATTATTAATTATTATTATTGCTGGTATCTATTACATGTTTGCCATGTGCCATGTCTTTTAAGTGCTTTAAATATTTCATTTAGTCTTCATGACAAACCACTGAGATTAGTATTATTATCATCCCCTTTTATTGGATGAGAATATTGAGGCTTAGAAGGTGACCTCCCAAGGTTATTCATCTCAGCAGTGGTAAAGCTGTGGTTCAAACCTCTGTAGTGTGGAATTCTCCTATCAGTTCTGGGAGTTTCTCAACTGATTTTCCGGAGTATGGATATTTAATCACACTGGGCACAAGTAACTTTATTTTTACCTCTTTCTATCCAAGCTCTTATTTCAGCTTTGTATTTTGTTGCATTGGCTAGAAATAGCAGAACAATGTGAAAAGTAAGCAGTGAAACTAGGCATCCTGATTTGTTAATGCTTTAATGGAAAAACCAGTCTTGTTGATTTAAATTTTTAAAATTCTGTTAAGGAGGTAGGCTTTCATTCCTAGTTTTCTGAGTTTTTAAATAATCAGGAACAGGTGTTGAATCTTATGAAATGCAGTTTTGCCATTTCTTGAGTTTATTATATGGACACTCATAGTTTTAATCCAGATTCATAACTGAGAAATGAAATAACTATAAAATGCAGTTCAATTGGTGCTTTTCTTTTCCCAGCCATATCTGTAGCTTGTTTTCAAAGTGACACATGGGCAGTAGGGGCAGAAAGTGTGTGTGTGTGTGCGCGCGCGTGTGTGTGTGTGTGTGTGTGTTGTTTTTTTTTTTTTAATTATGGGCTTTAACATGTTCCCTGTCCAGTTTTTGAATTTGTACTGGCTAAAAGAAAAGATTATATGTGGGGGGTAGTTTTGAGATATTTTCTTTAGAACAACTTATAAAGGTATCATTTGGTTATAATTCAAGATTTCATTATATTTAATTAGTTTAGATTCATGTTGCCAGAATTGTAAATCAAACAGGTAAAGATTCATTCAAATTACATGGTGCACAAATCTTTACATATTGTTGGCATTCATTAAATTATTCTTATTAGTTATAATAGTTACAGCCCATACTACTTGCATTCGAATTGGTACAGCTTCTGATTGTTTTCATATATGACCCACATTAGCTACCCATATTAGGAAGAGAATCTATGTTATTTTTTTTTAAATGTGGCTAAAAGTCAGCAAAAGGATTATGATTTGATGTTTACTGATATTTCATATTGAGTAGTTTTGACTAAGAAATGGCTTAGGGAAATGGTGCTTTTTCGTGTATTTATCACAGAACTTATAAGAAATGAAGGTGAACAAATGTATGGAAAGAAGGGCCAGACCAAGCTTTTTGTTTGTTTGTTTTAAAGAAGAAAAACAGGGGGCGCCTGGGTGGCTCAGTCGTTAAGCGTCTGCCTTCAGCTCAGGTCATGATCCCAGGGTCCTGGGATCGAGCCCCGCATCGGGCTCCCCGCTCCGCGGGAAGCCTGCTTCTCCCCTTCACACTCCCCTTGCTTGTGTTCCCTCTCTCGCTGGCTCTCTCTCTGTCAAATAAATAAATAAAATCTTAAAAAAAAATAAATAAATAAAATAAAAAATAAAGAAGAAAAACAGTACTTTAATTTTGTTCTTAAACAAAACAAGACTGCATTGGGCTGATGAGAAAGGGAGAGCGGACAGAGCACGGGTGAAGAAACTCATGTCATGCTTGTACTTCACACAGGTGGGATTACTCAATAAGTCAGTTATAAGATGATATAGTGGGACCAGCGGGGTTGTTTTTGTCTTTCTTTGTTGTTATTGTTGTTTTCCCAAGAGGAGCCCAATATTTCAGTGTGTAGAGTCAGGAAGATGTATCTCTAAGAACGGAATGGTATGATCATTAAGACAGTTAAGTAGAGTATTGAGGCTTTACTGCTTGCACGATGGAATCTGAGATAAAATTTACCAAGCTGCTCTGCATTTCTAGTTTTCAAACATAAAACGGAATAATTAAGTGATTCTCAAATCTCAAACCAAATCCAAATGAGAAAAATACACTGCGCTGGACCACACTGAAGACACACCTTATTATTCCTACATCTAACTTCTTATAAAACATCATCAACCACCACCAAAGAAGTGTTGGGGTGGGTACACAATAATTTAGAAAGCATTTTTAAATTACCAAATATCATGACTTACTTTAGCAAGTTTTTTTTTTCAAGTTTAGTTCTTAACTCTAATCTCTCAGCATAACTGGATCATGAAAAAACATGCATTCTATCTACATCTGCTAACGTCACACTTTCCAAACATGTCTACTCTAAATATTCAAAAAGATAGAAACTACTTGCAGAAAACTTCTGATTCCCATTGGCTTGGTAGCAATTGTTAATGAGTTGAAGAATACATCACCATCCTCTGTATCCGTTATCTGTTAATGAAATAATACTGTGTATTAAACAACCACAATAGCTCAGTGGCATGTAATAAACATTTCTTTTGCCCACAAGTCTACAGGTTATCTGAGTACTTCTGCTGATCTTGACAGGCTTGATTTGGCAGTTTTCCTCAGCTCTTGGCGAGAGTTCACTCATGTATTTGGAGGTCTGCTGGCTAATGGCTGATCTGGGATGGCCTTGGCTGGGGTGACTCAGTTTTGTTCCCCATAGTCTTGGAGCTTTCATTAGGTTAGCCTGGGCTTTGTGCTAGTAGCTTGGGTTCGAAAGAGAGAGCATGGAAACATACAAGGCCTTCTGAGGTCTTGACTTGGAAATGGTACGTAACACTTCCACCACATTCTTTAGGCCAACACAGGTCATGAACCCCACAACCCAGATTCAAAGCCTGGGGAAATAAACTCTTGATGAGAGTAGCTGCAAATCGCATTAAAAAGAGCCAGGCTAAATGTCGGGATAGACAATCGGGGTCACTTTTGCAATCAGTCTACCATACCCACTTTCCTCTTTCTACAACCGAATTGGCCAGATTTCTGTTCTTGGGCTGACTTTTTTATAGGCAGCCTAGCAAGAAAGGGACCCTGGATCTCAGCACCTACTGAAATGGGCAGTGCAGGCAATCTGTTACACAGAAATGTTTCTCTGAGAGAGAGACCCTATGGGTATTTCTGCCTATGTTTCATCATCTAACTTTATCTGCTTTGTTATCAAGAAGAAAAAGAAAATCATGTCAGAAAATCTGTTTTTATGTGAAAAGTGTTTAACAGGGGAAAAATTGAATGTTGCAGTTTAATTTTCTGAATAGCACAGATGTTTGAATCAAATGCAATACATTGTTATGTGTTCAGCCCGATTTGTAAAAATCTGAGATGTAAGAGTAGGCAAAAAATGTAGAGGTAGAGTTTCAGAGCATCAAAGTGCCTTGATTGCCCAGTTTTCCCTGTGTTTCTCCTTCTCCTCCCCACCAATGAACTCACTGCTTTGGTACAATGTCCACTCGGGAAGGGATGAGGGTGATTCATGTAAATGTACCTAATGATCTGAGAACAAATCCTTCCTCATGATTATATGTGGGATAGCTTGGTATTCATAACACATAGCACAGTGCCTCATGTGGGCTCGATATTCAAGAAGGTATTTATTGAATTTAAGTATGGGAATGTTGATTCCCCCACCCTTTCTGTCTTTCCTTTTCCAGAATTAGTTGCTCGACTTTTTGGTAGCACCCTCCAGGACTGCAAGGATAGACAGGAGTATGTCTCATTCATAGACGTCCCAGACTCCTATAATGGTCCTCGGCTGCAATTTCCTCTCACTTTTACTGACATTGATTTACTTGTTGAGGCCTTCAAGCAACAACAGGCAAGTGGAAGCAGATACTGCCATGATTCTTGTACATAGCATGTGCTCAGTGACTATCTGTTGAATGAATGAATGAAAATACTATAGCGGAAATGTACTCCCTTGGGGGAAAAGCTTCATAATAAGTGAGAGCTACCCTCTGCTTTGCTTAACCTATTAAATAGAAGTCTCCTCAGATGCACAGAAACCTCCTATCTATAGGCGTACAGCATTTCCTTTTTCTGAGATATAATTCGCATATCATAAAATTCATCATTTTCAAGTGAGTGATTTAAGGGTGGGGGGATGGGTGAAATGGGTGAAAGAGAGTGGGAAATCCAGGCATTCCAGTTAGAATGAGTAAGTCATCAGGTTAGAAGTTACAGCATAGGGAATATAGCCGATGGTACTGTAATAGTGTTGTATGGTGACAGATGGGAGCTACACTTGTGGTGAGCCCAGCATAACGTATAGAGTTGTCGACTCACTGTGTTGTACCCCTCACACTAATGTAACATTGTTTGTCAACAATTCTCCAGTGAAAAATAAATAAATAGGGCGCCTGGGTGGCTCAGTTGGTTAAGCGACTGCCTTTGGCTCAGGTCATGATCCCAGAGTCCTGGGATCGAGTCCCACATCGGACTCCCTGCTCAGTAGGGAGTCTGCTTCTCCCTCTGACCCTCTCGCCTCTCATGCTCTCTCTCACTCTCTCTCTCTCAAATAAATAAATAAAATCTCAAAAAATAAATAAATAAGAATGTGTACAATTCAGTGGTTTTTAGTGCATTCACAAAATAGTGCAACCATCACCAATATCTAATTCCAAAACATTTTCATCACCCCAAAAAGAAACTCCACACTCATTACCATCCCTCCTCCCTCAGCCCTGGCAACTATTATTCTACTTTGTGTCTCTATGGATTTGTCTGTTTTGGACATTTCAAACAAATGGAATTGTATAATATGTAACCTCTTGTGTCTGGCTTTTTCACTTAGCCAATGTTTTTAGGGTACATTCATGCCATGGCATGTTTCATTGCTCCTTTATTGCACTGTCTAATATTCTGTTATAAGGATATACCACATTTTGTTTATTCATTCGTCAGTGGATGAACATTTGGATTTTTTTCTACTTTTTGGCTATCATCAACAATGCTTCTATGAACATTCACTTACAGGTTTTTGTGTGAATGTGTCCTCAGTTTTCTCTTGAGTATATATAACTAGGAGTGGAACTGCTGGGTCATATGGTAACTCTGTTTAACTTTTTGAGGAACTGCTAAATTGTTTTCCACAGTGGCTGTGCCACTTTACCTTCCCACCAGCGATGCATGAGGGTTCCAGTTTCTTCACATTTTTTGCCAACACTTGTTTTTGCTTTTGTTTATTCTTTTTAATTGTGTTTTCATTATAGCCATCCTAGTTGTATGTGAACTGATACCTCATACTGGTTTTGATTTGCATTTCCCTAATGACTGAAGATGTTGAACATCTTTCCATGTTTACTAGGCATTTGTACACTTCTTTGGAGAAATATCTATTCAGATGCTTTGCCCATTTTGAAATCAGGTTATTTGTCTTTATATTATTGAGTTGTAAGATTTCTTTATATATTCTGGATACAAATCTCTTACCAGATATATGATTTTTTTAAAAAGATTTATTTATTTGAGAGAGAGAGAGCATGTGGGGGGGAGGGACAGAAGGAGAGGGAGAGAGAGACAGAATCTCCAGCAGACCCCTCGCTGAGCAAGGAGCCCAATGTGGGGCTCGATCCCACGACCCTGAGATCATGACCTGAGCCCAAACCAAGAGTTGGATGCTTAATCAACTGGGTCACCTAGGCACCCCTCAGATATATGATTTGAAATTTTTTTTTTCATTCTTTAAGTTGTCTTTTCACTTTCTTGATAATGTCCTTTGATTCACAAAAGTTTCTAATTTTGGTGAAGTCCAGTGTATCTATTTTTTTTTCCTTTGGTTGCTTGTGCTTTTGTGTTATATCTAAGAATCCATTGCCAAATCCAAGGTCATGAAGATTTACCCTTTATATTTCCTCTTAAGAATTTTATAGTTTTAGCTCTTACATTTAGTTCCATGAACCATTTTCAGTTATTTTCTGGGGGTATATGGTATGAGGTAGGGGTCCAACTTTATTTTTTGCACATGGATATGCAGTTGTCCTAGCACCTTCTGTTGAAGAGTTCATTCTTTCCCCATTGAATGGTCTTGATATCCTTGTTGAAAACTAATAGGCCACAGATGTGTTGATTTATGTCTGGACTCCCAATTCTATTCATTTGTGTGTCTATCCTTATGCCAATACCACATTGTCTTAATTACTATAGCCTTGTAGTTAAGTTTTGAAATCAGGAAGTATGAATCCTTCAATTTAGTTCTTCTTTTTGAATATTATTTTGGCATTTGGTTTCCCTTGCAATGAATTTGAGGATTGGACATTTCCATTTCTTTAAAAAAAAGCCCATTGTGATTTTGGTAGGGATTGCATTGAATCTATAGATCACTTTGGACAGTATTACCATCTTGACAATATTAAGTCTTCCAATTCATAAACACATGATGTCTTTCCATTTATTTTGGTCTTCTTTGATTTCTTTCAGAAATGTTTTCTAATTTTCAGTGCACAAGTCTTTTTCTACCTTAAATTTATTCTTTGGTATTTTATTCTCTTGATTGCTATTATAAAAAGGATTGCTTTCTTAATTCACTTTTGGATTGTTTATTGTTGGTGTATAAAAGGACACTTGATTTTTGTGGGTTGAGTTTTCACTCTGCCACTTTGCTTTGCTAAGTTCTTTTATTAGCTCTAGTAGTGTGTGTGTGTGTGTGTGTGTGTATGTGTGTGTGTGTGTATTTTGAGACAATCTATATACGGGATCATGTCATCTGGGAATAGAGGTAGTTTTACTTTTTCTTTTTTGATTTAGATGCCTTTTATTTCTTTTTCTTGCCTAATGCTCTGGCTAGAACTTCCAGTACGATGTTGAATAGCAGTCGTGCGGGCAGGCATGCTTGTCTTGTTCTTGATCTTAGTGGGAAAGCTTTCAGTCTTTCACCACTGAGTTTGATGTTAGTTGTGGGTTTTTCATAAATGCCTTTCATCATGTTGAGGAAGTTTTCTCCCATTCTTAGTTTTCTGAGTGTCTTTGTCATGTAAATATGTTAGCTGTTGTCAAATACTTATTCTGCACCAATTAAGATGACCCTGTGTTTTTTTCCTTCACTTTATTAATATGTATATTACATTGATTAATTTTGTGTGTGTGTTGAACCACCTTGTATTCCTGGAATAAATCCCACTGGGTCATGGTCTATGCTTCTTTTAAAATTTTATTGGATTTTGTTTGCTGGTATTTTGTTGAAGTTTTTTTTTTCATTTTATTCATAAAGGATATTGATGTGTATGTTCTTATGGTGTCTTTATCTGACTTTGGTATTAGGGTGATATTGCCTTCATAGAATGAGTTAGGAATTGTTTCCTCCTCTTAATTTTTTTGGAAGAGTTTAAGAAGGATTGGTGTTAATTCTTCAAATGTTCAGTAGAGTTCACCAATGAAGCTGCCTGTCTTGGACTTTTCCTTGTTAGGAGGTTTTTGATTACTGATTCAATCTGTACTTGCCCTAGATCTGTTCAGATTTTCTATTTCTTCTTGAATCGGTTTTGGGAATTCGTATGTTTCCAGGAATTTGTCCATTTCATCTAAGTTATCTAATTTGTTAGTGTATAATTATTCATAGAATTCTCTTATAATTCTTTTTATTTCTTTAATGTTGGTGGTAATGTCTCCACTTTTAGTTCTGATTATGCTTACTTGCATTTTCTCTCTTTGTTTTTCTGTGTCAGTCTAGTTAAAGGTTTGTCAATTTTGTTAATATTTTCAAAAAACCAACTTTGAGTTTTGTTGAATCTTTCTATTGTTTCTCTGTTGTCTGTTTCATTTATCTGAACTCTAATCCTTTTTCCCCCTCTGCTAGCTTTTGGCTTAGTTTGTTCTTTTTCTAGTTCCTTAGTGTCAAATTAGGCTTTTCATTTGAGATCTTTCTTCTTTTTAATGTAGGCATTTGCAATTATAAATTTCTCTCTGAGCATTGCTTTTGCTGCATCCCATATATTTTGGTATGTAACGTTTTCATTTTTGTTCACCTCAAAGTAGTTTCTAATTTCCTTTGTGATTTCTTCTTTGACCTATTGATTGTTTGAGTATGTTGTTTAATTTCTACATATTCGTGAATTTTTCAGTTTTCCTTCTGTTATTGATTTCAAGCTTCATTCCCTTGTGATCAGAGAAGGTGCTTTGCATGATTCCAATTTTTTAAATTTATTGAGGCTTGTTTTGGGGCCTAGCATCTGGTCTATCCTGGAGAATGTTCCATGTGTTCTTGTTAAAAAAATGTGTAGCCTGATGTTGGGTAGAGTGTTCTATAGATGTATGCTAGGTCTAGTTGTGTGTGAGGTCTCTGAAGTCTCTGTTCTTTTAGCTTGTGTTCAGCTAGTATTTGATAGAGATTTCCTTGAACACCAGGAGCCAGAGAGAGAGAGAGAGAGAATGAGAGAGAGAGTGGGAGAGAGACAGAAGCTAAGCAAAGCAAAGACAAGCCTAGTCTTTGCAGATGGGCTCTGTGTTGGTAAACTTCTTCACTGCTTAGCTAGGCTGTTTACAAACCTATTTTAGCCTTTACTCTCTGCTTGCACTGAGCCATTTTTAAGTTACCTTTTTCTTGATTCAGCCTTTGCTTGGTTACTGTGAACTTTATTTTCCAGGGTTCTGTGAAAGTTGATTTTGACAGTTTTTTTTGTTTAAGTTTTCAGTGTTTCTGTGTAGTGATAGGACCTGTGAGCTACCTATTCCATTGTTTTCTCTAACATTACCCCAAAACCCTCATTCGCAGGTTTGGACCCTAAGGGCATACCCTAGGAGTAAGAGTGAACTATAAGTAGATTGTCTCTGTAGGGATTGAAGCAAAGCTTGGAATCATCTAATTCCTGAAATTAAATTGAGATTATCCTAGATAGCTGGTGTTCCTAGCCACCTGCCAAATGAAAAAGTAAATCCTCTCTGGAAGGAAATAGACCTCAAATTATTTCTTCAAATTGTTATGTACAATGTCCAGAACTTAATACAAATATTAGCCAGGCATAGGAGGATACAAGATTCATGACAGAAAACTGAGGCAAACAACAAACAACAGAAACAGACCAATATTTTGATAAGGGCATTATCAAACTCAGAGTTTAAGATAAATGTGCTTAATATGTTCAAAGAGAGAAAAGATATGACAAAAGTCCAAGGAGCTATAACAGAAAAGATCAATAATTCTGACTTTATAAAAATGAGAAAATTATGTTGTTAAGGGAAGACTGAAAGGTTCAACATAGAGTCCAGTGTGCTCCCATTTGTAAAAAAAAAAATTAAGTATTATATATATTTTGATTTTCAAAAATTAAGATAAAATTTACATAACATAAAATAGATCATATTAACCATTTAAAAGTGTACAATTTAGCAGTTTTTAGTATATTCAAAGTGTTGTGCAACCATCACCACTAATTCCAGAACATTTCATCACCCCAAAGCAAAACCCTGTACCCATCAAGCAGTCACTCCCCATTGCCCCTTCTCCCTAGCCCCTGGCAAACACTAATTCGCCTTCTGTCTCTACGAATTTGCCTAATCTGGACATTTCATATAAACGGAATCATATAATATGTGACCTTTTATGTCTGGCTTCTGCTTGGCAAAATGTATTCAAGATTCATCCATGTTTTAGTATGTGTCAGTATTTCATTCCTACTTTTAGTTGAATAGCATTCCTTTGTATGAATATACCCCACATTTTGTTTAAGGGATTATATATTTATAGAATAGAATATATATATTAATATTACATACTCATATGTGTTATATTAATTTTTATATGCTTGCAAATGCATATAAATAGACTATGTTTTGGAAAGATAATGAAGACACTCTTAACAGTGACTGTTTCTGGGGACAGGGACTGAGGTCTGGGGAAGAAAGAAAATTGCTTTTCACTTATAGTCTTTTTTACTATTTAACTTTTTGTTTCAACTGAAAAATGAGATTTTTCTTCATTTGAAAACTCGTTATTTCATACAAAGAAATATCCTTTAAAAGTAGTATTTTCCTCCCTCATTGCCTTTAAAATAATATGAATATTTTAAGTTGCTATTTACTCTGACCATCTCTATAAATGTAGAAACCAACATCTCAGTTAACTTTTTTGAATATTTAATATTGCGACTGTAAACACAATTATAATGCTATTTAGAGACAGCACTGTAAGCAAATACTGATGTTAGCTATGTGATTTTAGCCTATTGAAAAAGGAACCAGGGCATCTGGCTGGCTCAGTCGGTGGAGCATGCGACTCTTGATCTCGGGGTTGTGAGTTCGAGCCCCACGTTGGGTGTAGAGATTACTTTAAAAAAAAAATAATAAAAAAAAGTGAAAAAAAAAAAAAGGAAAAGAAAAAGGACCAAGAAAAAATATTTTAACAATAGGAATTTTCTGTTGTAACATATTCTCAGTGTTTTTTTTTAACTTACTAAACAAAACAAAACAAAACAAAACTACCTTTTCAGACAGCAGTTACTCTGATTAGTGCTACAAATGGACCAGAAAATCTGCAGTGGCAAATTGAGGTAACACTGAAGCCTGTCTTGGGAATCAATAGACTAAATATGCAAAGTGAAAATAAGTATTGTATTAAGGTGTTTTACCTGTTCCTTTAAAATGGGGCTAAAAGAAAGTTCACATTCAAGATTTGACTCAAGTTGTGGATTGAATGGACTTAAAATGCTTTTGTAGGAAAAGTCTTTAGCAGTTCATTAGGTCTTGGAGAGCAAGGAAATATGGGTCTCTCCACTCATCTATATCCAGGGACCTTTCTCTTTCCTCCTAATTCTCACATTGCTTCAAATCCTGATTCCTGTTCTTAAAAAGTATACGCAAACAATGAATCCTGGAACACTACATAAAAAAATTAATTAATTTTTTAAAAAGTATACTTACTCAGGGGCACCTGGGTGGCTCAGTCAGTTAAGTGTCTGACTCTTGATTTTGGCTCAGGTCATGATCTCAGGGTCATGGGATTGAGCCCTGAGTTGGGCTCCCCGCTAGGCATGGAGCCTGCTTAAGATTCTCTCTCTCCCACCTGAGAGGGAGACAAAGATTAAGAGACTCTTAATCTCAGGAAACAAACTAAGGGTTGCTGGAGTGGAGGCAGGTGGGAGGGATGGGGTGGCTGGGTGATGGACACTGGGGAGGGTATGTGCTATGGTGAGCGCTGTGAATTGTGTAAGACTGATGAATTACAGACCTGTACCCCTGAAACAAATAATACATTATATGTTAATTAAAAAAAAAAAAGATTCTCTCTCTCCCTTTCCCTCTGCCCCTCCCCCTGCTCTCGCTCTCTCTTAAAAAAAAAAAAAAGTATATTTAATCATGAAAATTCTCTAAACTTAAATCATGTTTTTGGGGTATGGGATAGGAAATAGTTTTGTCATTTTAATAGCTATGTGCAAATAAACATTTTAAGACACCATGAGACAAGATTGTTCCAAAGGAGCAAAGGATTCCATCTGTTCCAAAACCCATAACCAAAGCAGTATCTGAACAATATGTAGAAATGACCCCTCTCAGCCTTTAATCATTTAAACCAGTGGTGTCCACTAGAGATATAATCTGAGCCACATACATAATTAAAAATGTTCTAGTAGTCACATTAAAAAATTAAAAACACATGGGGTGTAAAGATTACTAAAATAAATAAACTTTTAAAAATGTAAAAAAGGTGAAAATAATTTTAATACTTTATTTAATCCAACAGATGAAATTATTATCATTTTAATATGTTCTCAAGTTAAAAGTTTTTAATGAGACATTTTACTTTTTTACTTTTTCATACACTGAGTCTTTGAAAACCAGTGTGTATTTTGTACTCACAGCACATCTCGATTTCGGCCAGCCCCATTTCAAGTGGTGCAAACAGTCCTGCCCCATGAAGTGGTGTTAGCATCTGTTGAATTTGTGTCGGCTATATTACTTCGGGGATTATGTATTTGGAATATTTTATAATTTTTAAAAAAGGGAGAATAACACACTGGATTTAAAACAAACAAACAAAAGCCCAGCAGAGAAAGCGGAGTAAATCTGTCCAAAACAATGATGTCATCAACACTGTAACTGGAGGAGGGCAACTGGATAAATAGTCATAATAGGAGGCAACGCAAATGGTTTATTTGGGTTTGGAATATGTTTTATATTTAGATTAGTATATAAATGCGCTTGCTATTCTGTATACTCTCATGTCTGTGCACCCAGCATTGAGCCACCTGGGATTCTTGGCTCAGGGGTTCCTTGGGGCTGCTCCGGCTGCCTTGTGTGAGATCTGTGAACCCAGCGCCACCACCTGGTTGCCATCCCAGGTGGCAGGATGTCCCAAACAAATGCAAGGCAGCCCCACTTCCACAGTCGCTCTCTCCTTCTCTCTCTTTCTCCCGTCCTTCCTTCTCTTTTATTTATTTATTTCTGTCTGCCTGTTTCCCTGGGGCAAGGGAGTCTCTTTTTTCCCCCTGACACTTCTCTTGGGCTCTACGGACCGAGAATAATCAGAAACGTTCTGTGAATGGGTGATGTCAGTTAAGAACAGGAAAGTATAAATGTCCTAGGAACCATTCATTCGTTCCATTTACAAATCTCTAGTGAGGGCTTACTGTATGCCAGACACAGTGCCAGAATAATCTATTTGAGACTCATGTAGAGATTATCCTGCAATACAGCTTCCTGAAATGGGCTCATATGCTCCCCTGTTATAGCTTTCTACGTCGTCATGCCTTTCTTGCCAGTTCATTATATATATTTCCTCTGCTCCGCCCTCACAGATACTTCATGCTCATTATGTCTTAGAGGTGCTCTTTGAAACAAGGAGAGTCCTGAAGCAAATGCCGAACTTCACTCACGTAAAAACTTCTCCCTCCAAAGAGTTAACAATCTGTGGTAAGTTTCAGAGCGGAGCTGCCAAATTAATATTTAGGAGCGTCTTGGTTCTACATCGTTTGCTTAATGCGAAAACTGTGCAAATTGGACTGTATTAAGGGAAAAGTGTTAATATAGAGTTATCTATCCTGATAATACTGTTCCCCATCTTGTCTTTGTTTTGCATACCAGCTGGCAGGAATTAATTATGTGAGAAATTAAAGAACTCATAGCTTTTTATAAAGGCAGGCGGCATTTTAATACGGAAAACCACCCATGGGTGGAATGAGCCTTCTTTGCCCTCCGTCTAGCTCTCATTATCTTCGTTCCATGTTACTTTCGCTAGGTGCGCCTCCGCATGCCCTTTATGCTGGGAGACCAAAAGCCCAAGGCCGGGTGGACATTAAACTCTTCTCTGACCTTGGCTGCTCTTTTAGATTTTTCCAACTGGTCGCTGCAGCTTTTAGAAGAGTGGGAATGTCCCAGAAATCTGTTCCTTGTTCTTCTAAATAACAAGACTTGAGATTTTGTTATCGTATAGGCCAGCCTGGCAGGATATCGCTTCAAGAAACAGTACACATTGAAATTCAACACAGCTGGTGCCCAGCAGGCTTGCAACTGTCTGAGAATGGGGTGCGTGGAAGGAACAGCAACTCCCTTAACTTCTGATTAGGCCCTTAGGTTACAAAACAGTCATTGTTATTTTCCAAATCAATTTTTAGCCTGTGTTTCTTTTCCGCTGGCAGGTAGAAGTGGATTTGATAATCTAGTCAAACCGTTTGCATTGCTAGCGCCTGATAGTGGTGGTGGGGACTTCATGGCAGCAGTACATGCTACAGGCCCGGACTCGAGCTGCTGAAGCATCTTCCCTGATTCCAGCCGAGTCGGGCCGACGCACCTCTGCCTGACAGATGATGCAGCTCAGCAGTGGGGGCCTTTTATTCAAGGCCTCACCAGCTCTTACTTTGCACAGAGATTAAGACTTGGGGGTCATGAAGCTCAGGGAGCCGTGCCCACCCACGGAATCCATGGAGCCAGGGCTAGGTATGCTATCAGAGTGTATATAAAAAGCCAGAGAGTGAGATCTGCTCCCACATGTTTCCAGTATACCTGCAGTTGCCATTGTAGATTTCTCTTTGGGTAAAAGGATCTAGAAGAAGACGTGAATATAGAGGGCAAGGGAGTTCTGGCATCACACAGTGTAAGAACCGAATGGTTCTTACTGGGACTAGTCTCTCACTTGTTCTTGCAGATGAAATTGAGGCCCAGAGAGGAAAAGGAAAGTGTATTGCCTTCCCTACATTCCTTCCTCCCTTTCCTTCTTCCTTCCTTTCTTTCTTTTTTCTAAATATTTTATTTTTTATTTATTTTTTTAAAGATTTTATTTATTTATTTGAGAGAGAGAATGAGATAGAGAGAGAGAGCATGAGAGGGGGGAGGGTCAGAGGGAGAAGCAGACTCCCTGCTGAGCTGGGAGCCCGATGCAGGACTCGATCCTGGGACTCCAGGATCATGACCTGAGCCGAAGGCAGTCGCTTAGCCAACTGAGCCACCCAGGCGCCCCAAGATTTTATTTTTTAAATAACCTCTACACCCAACGTGGGACTCAAACGTACAACCCCAGGATCAAGAGTCACATGCTCCACTGACTGAGCCAGCCAGGCACCTATCTTTCCCTGCATTTCTCTGTAGTGACTTTCCCCCACCTCCCTGCCCCCAGGCTCACTCAGCTAGTTAGTGGTAGGGTCAGAATCAAAAATCAGGTCCTTTGCATCCCAGGTTAGGGCCGGCCCCATATCTGCTATCCCAACTTCCATCACGCATCTCTCTGACTGATGTGTCATTTTCCCTCATGAGACAAAGACTAGGGAATGGATTGATTGGACAGTTCATTCACTTAAAGATCTCCACCTCTTGGGCATTTATTTGCAGACATTTTTCCATGAAGCACCATGGCTAGAGAGAAAAGCCAAGGCCTGTACTTTCCCTTAGCTTAGGAATTATTATTTTTGGTCTTTGTAGCCCCATTAAACTTAGATAAATTTGGTCATCATTTAAAATTCAAAATTGGGGCTGTATTTTCAAAAACATCTGTTTAAGACAGTACTAGGAGAGGGAGAGAAAGTGTGATGAAATTATTTTAATTTCCAGATGCATTTTTTTACATGAACATCTCAACATGCTGCATAGTTCTCAACACTCAAGCAATATAGAAGGTGTTTTGGTCTCTAGTTATGTTATAAAAGATAACCAATTCTGCACTCATGTTTTTGTTTGCAGTGGAAATATCTCTCTGTGGCTGTCTTTCTGTGATACATCAAGTTTTATCTATTGCTGTCCAACTAGAAGTTAAAAATACTTATATAGCTCAATTCCTAATATGCTGAAACCAATTCATTTTTTAGTATGCCGGCTGCAACAATTTTGTCTCCCAAATCTTTGAAAGACAAGTCACCCTGAGGAAAATAAAATAATTTAAAATATATATTTAATTGATAAGTAAGAAGTCCTTCCATTTTTATTTCCTTAGATTTGGAGTAAGATCATAGGAAAGCAATGAGATTTAAGTATACAACAGCATTAATATGCTCTTAATATTATAGTTGTTTTATAAATAAGTGCTGGTGATGTAGGACTTTTATTTTATTATTCTCATTATAATCGGAGTCTACTGTTGCATATATTTGGTTAATTTTGGTTGTGGGATTTCAAGCAAACCGAGGAAAGGTATTTCTATATTAAACTCTATTTGGTAATCAAGTTGGATGCAAAGAATAAAAATTAATGATCAGAGCCTATGAAAGATATTTTACCTAGAAATATTTACCAAATAGGGCTTTTGACTAATATAGTCACTCTTAATTTTTAATTAATGGCTTCCTATGTTTATATGGTTTCCCTTAGTTAGCTGAGTTTTATAAAGCCATGCTTTCATTTTTATTTCCTATAACTGTCTCATCAAAAGAATGTCAACTCACAATTTTTAAATTTTAGATGCTATTGCTGGAGCATATTCTCTAATACATGGCTTTAAATACATAGCTTTTAAAAAGCTGTGCGTTTAGCAATTAAGTGTATTTATTGATTGCTTATTATGTACCGGGTACTATGAGAGGCACTGGGGATTTAATGCCAACTGACAGATACTATTGCAGCTCTCCTGCAGATTACAGTGTAAACAGTACCGAGTAATTGCTAAGAGCTTGAGTTTGGAGTGAGATAAAGTTGGGTTTGAATTCCAGCTCTGATACTTGGTAGCTGGGTAATTTTGCATCAGTTAACTACTCTGAACCTCCTTTGTAACCTCAGAATGATGAAAATAATACCCATCTGACAGAGCTGTTGTAAGGATTGAACAGGATAATTCATGTAAACCCTTAATGCAGTGCTTGGCATAGAGGAAGCTAAGCACCGCGGAAATGGCAGGAGCGGACAGGTAATTATAACATCAGACGCTGTCTCCCATAGGAAAGGGGACAAGAAGAGAGCTATGAAAACAAATTGTTGCATTAATACCATCATAGGGTAAAACCCCAATGCCCTGAGAATACTTAGAGTATATTGGCAGCATTTCAGTTTCAAAATTCTGTAATGAAATCGGCATTTTCTTGTTTCCTACTGAATAGTGATTTTTCGTTTGCACTCCAGGTGATTTGCATGGGAAACTGGATGATCTTTTTTTGATCTTCTATAAGGTAAATAATTATTTTGCTAAATAGTGGCATTTTTGTTGGGGGAGGCAGTCCTAGGGCAGATAATAACAACATTGGTTTTACTAGGGATATGGACAAATACAGATGTATGTAACAGTTTTTTTCTAGGAAGCCGAAATATTTATAGAAGGATATCTTTTGTCTTTGTAACACATATTTCACCAAAACAATCTTTTAAAAAATTTAATCTGGGTCTTTGATATTACGGTTATCTATATATCCAGTGGGATTTGCACCTGATTATATTTATGGTCTTTCACATCGTAAATGTCTAGATGGCACAGAATGGGGAGGGGAGCAATCTGGTTTGTTTTTATTTTGTTCAGGAGTGAGCATGTCACATACCAGTCTTCTCTTGGAAAGCACGCTCATTATGTATGAAGGGAGTGCCCCACTTAGGATGTTCCAAATTGCTCTCTTCCCTACCCTGATTCACCATCGCTGAGCTCAGCGCTGTGACTCCTCTCCATTTGTTGGGTTTCGGTTGTGGGGGCCCACACAGAGGGCACAGAGCAGCATGGCTGCCATGGGGTTTCTCTGCATCTCTACAATGGGATTCATTTCTCTCTCTGAGCCAGCAGTGACAACCTGAATATTTGCTTCTGGGACAACTGATCCTGAGGTGACCTCTGCCTTCATCCCTTTATGTCTCTTGTTGATCCCTGTGTCAGTCCCCACGGCTAGCATATTGAATAATTGGGCAGAGCATAGGTGTCTCCGGTGGTTGAAAGAAAATATATTCTGATTATTATGATGGCCAATCATTTCTACTCTTTGGAGACTGTGAGAGCTTAAGTAAGCCACGTAACCTCCATGAAATTCAATTTTTTATTTTTTGGCTGTAATATTCTTGAGGTTCCACCCCACAAAAGGCTGTCTTATGGATAAAATAATGAATATCCAAAAGCATTTTTTAAGGTAATAAATTATAACAGAAATGCGAGGTTTTAATTTCATTCATTTGGAGTGGAAGCTTAGAAGGGAATGGAGTGGGCCAAACCAGGAGTGGATGAATGGAGCTGGCACTTAGGACATTCAGTGGAGACTGCAGGAGACCTAAGCAAGGATCCAGAGCCTGGTAGCCGGAGAACCGGAGCAGAGGAAGTAGGAGGCTGCCCAGGAAGTTAGGTTGGTGCCAGGAAGTCCAGCCGAAGTTTTTCTGGTAGGGAGCTGACGGTGCTAGCAAAAGAGCAATTCCTGAGATCAAGCCCAGAATCCAAGCTGGGCAGGGAAGGAAGAGAAGTCAGGATGGGCCAGTCAACTAGGAGAAATGGGAGGACGGCAGGACTGGCATGCTTTCTGAGCAAGGGAGCAGACAGGTTGGGGCAAGGGCCTTGGGAAGCAGGAAGGGTGGGAAGTTATTCGGGGAAGAGTCCTAGGAGATGAGTGTGTCCACATTGGAGTCTAGAAGGTGGGTGGCTGAACAGAGTGAAAGAGAATATTGGAGATGAGGGGGTTGAGGATGTGGAAAGCAAGTGTGTTAAGTGAGTTGGCCACAGGACTGTGAGGTGAGGAGCAGGGGAAGGAAGGCTAGTCAGAGGTCATGAGCTGGAAAGGAGGAGGGGCTTTTAGCCAAGGCTGGCAAAATGTTGGTCTTTTAGTGGCTCTGAGGAGCATGTGAGGAGTCCATCAGCCTTCTTGGGGGGGGGGGCCCAGATTTCAAGAGGGAAGTCTTCTAGATGAGTTGAAGGCAGAAGAGAGTTTATTTACCATGAAATGGGGATTCTACTGGCCAAATTGGAAAGCTGTGGGAGTGGTGGGAGAATGGACTGGTGAGAGGACACTAAGGAGTTACACAGTTTGGGGAATGAGATTTGTTTAACTCAGTTCATGGGGCCATATTAAATGTTCAGAAGTTCAATCCTGCTACCGTTGACAGTGACAATTGGAGGAAGGAAGAGAGGGCAGGAGGATGTGGGGAACAACCACAAGAGAAAATCCAGCGATTACGTTTTTAGAGGTTTGGGGAGATACATAAAAGGGAAAATAGTTGAGTAAATGAGATGGGAAAAATGACTTCTGAGGCATTTAGAAATGCAAATTTCTTGAGAGGTAGTTGAGGAGATTAAGATGTGATCAGGGAAAGGACTTGGGAGTAGACAGATGAGAAAAGAGAATTACAACATGTTCCTTTAACTCTGTCGGCAGAGCGGTATGGAACATATGAAACTGGAAAGTGCTAACGTAAAGACTGAACAGGAGGAGGTGGGTGGTAAGGAGTACCATAAAAAGAACGAAAGGTGAAAATATAGCATTCACATGAAAGCAAGAGGTATTTTGAGAGTTAACCAATGACAGTGTTCCAGAAGTGGAGACTGAGAGTCCAGCAGTGGAAGAGTAGGGCACTCTCATTTGGGAGGGATTTGGGGAGAGGGAGGTGAGAGGGATGTTTGGAAAATATGAATTCAAGTTTTAACAGGCGTGAGCGAGAAGCAGCTAAAATGCATCTCAGATGTGGGATAAACCATGCGCCACAGGATCTTGAAATTGCCTGGTTTGAAAGGGGAAACTGAGGGAGGAGCCACTAAGAACAGCAAGGTTCCACTGTCAGAAGCTGAGAAGGTGCTGTCGTTGATGGAGTCTGAGAGGGGAGAAGGGCCTGGTGGGCCCGTGATGATGGCGAGCCACTCAGCTTAGGGGCAGCGAGGGCAGTGAGGGTCCGGAGTTGCAGGCCCCGAGAGGAAAGGGCAGTCACGCGGGCATGTCTGAGTAAGCTCCTTCACATGATGACCTCACTCGCAAAAGTCAGCATTTTGCCTTTCTCTGTTTCACTTTTTATCTGAAGTTTAAATAAGGAATGTAGGAGGCAAGGGGACAGTGCAGCCTGAAACCAGATACACACACTGTTCAGGAAACAATGTTTGTACCGGAATACAAAGGGCAGTGACAGCCCCCTACCCAGGGGGCGGACTCCCGTGTACTTATCTTCACTTGGCTCTCCTCTGTGGTCCCAAACCGACACAATTAAGGAGAAAGGGTCTCTAAGTTCTTGAAATCGCTGTCACAAATCCAGTGAACTTTCCTCACAGGATGGACCCCAGGCCCTTACTCAAAGACCAGTGAACATCATCTCAGTAAAATCCTATCTGATACATTCTTGCTATAAGGAGGCCTGCCTGCTCCCCACCCCAGCAAATGAGGGAGTGGGAGGGGAAAGGCAGAAGTGAGAAACGAGGACAACGATGAAAAGTAAAGCTCCTACTGACAGAGGAGATCTAGACCTCTAAGTGTGAGATAGGAAATGTGTACAGGGGAGAGGGTTCTATATTTCTCAAAAGTACCTGAGAGGATGCTTAGATCGACAAGCCTTGCAGGGTCAAGAAAGTGTCAAGGGCTGTGGTGCATACTCGGTTAAGAAGTAGAGAGAACAAATAGCGCATTTTCAAAACCCTTAATTAAAATGGTTAAAGTAATTTAAAAACGCATTTTAGCTTTTAAAGGAGTAAGCTTCAGTGATCTGGAGATTTCATCTTAGCAGTACTTACAGTATGAGTGAGTATCATTATTGGGTCTTAGGTATAGGAGGACAAAAGAACATGAGAGAGAAAAAAAAAAAGATTAGTTGAGAGAAGCATAATGGGCCAGGAAAGTAGATGAGGGGGAAAGAAAGCACATCTTACGAACAAAGCAGGAAAAGGGGGAGTGCTGGATTTCTCTCTGTGGCCTCACACGGGATTGACAGCAGGTGTCAACTATGACCTAAGCCATCTCTCAATTGCTTCAGGAAATGGTAGGGTTTCTGTGATGGCAGATGATGCTCACTGCAAAACTCAGTGCATCAACAGTGTGGTTTTGATTCCCGATTATGTGGAATGCCCTGTGTGTGGCCCTTTCCTCTCGTTCATCCTCAGCAGCACACAGGACTGAGGCGCCTCAGCGTAAGCCTCGCGCTCTCCACCTCCTACTTAGAAGCAGCTAGTGGCCGTGCTTTCACTTACCCTTATTTTATTATGATTTGTTTAGTAAAACTATCATCTGATGTTTGTTTTATTTTTTCTCATTTAATTTTTCACCATGCATTTTATTCACATTCTGATTGAACTTGAATTGTAGGGAATAGTTTGGCAAACTAGTGTTGGAGATCTTTGGAGCTGTAAATCACTAAAGTTTATATTATGCTCTGACTGATTCCTCTCAGTCAACCCAAAAGAGAAACCAGGAAACCCCCAGGCCTTGAATTAAGGCAAACTTGATATTCATCTTTCAGTGGGTAATTCGCTGGGCCATTTCTTCCTTGTCAGGACTGGGGCTGGCCCAAGGCCAATCAAAGGCATAGCCTGAGAGGGAGAGTTACAGTGGAGGGTCCCTGAGATGCTTTACCATGCTACTGTTTTCATCCAAATGGTTGGCTTGGTTCAAGACTCAAATCCTTATAACCAATCATATACAAAAGTGAGTCTGTCCACAAATTTATTCATTTAATACACTTTTATCTGGTCCTTCCAGTGTTCAAGGCACTGTATGAAAACTGTGAAGATACAAAGATGAATATGAACTTTCTTCATTTCACATGTATTTATTAAACCCGTTATGAATGAGGTGCTCTGCTAAGGATTGGCAAGACAGTATGACGAAGATGCAGTTTTCAGCCCCAGAGACATCACAGTTTAGTGGGGAAGGTCAACTAGTAAAAAGACAAGACAGGTCAGGGTGGGACATATTAATGCTAAGGATAAGCACAAGTCTCCAAGGTAGCATGTTGGAGGGGTACCTCACCTCATGGGAGACTTCCTGGAGGAGGTGACATTTAAGACAACCCGTTCAAAGAATTTTAGTCATTTAGTAAGTGCCTAAATCATGAAAGAACGTTTTGGAGGATCGGAAAAGATTTTATTCTCACACACTTTTTGCGGTGCCCTGTAATAAATAATGGGATTCATACCAGTGATTGCTTTTGATTATTTATGTTGAGATTTTGGTTCCTTTCATATTTGGTTGTCCTTACAAATTGTAGCATTTAGCACCTTAAGACTAAGCTAGACATTTTCAGCTACCATCCTATTTGGGTTTGAAAAGAATGCTTTCCTCATTGTTAACCATGACAGACCTTTGCTAAAAGGGCATCTCAGCATTATATGGCTTCAAATACCATCAAGTGAAGCAATTTACATAGTATTAGTTAAGTTATATTTTTAGATTTTATTTTCTGAAAAGGTTAATTTTAATCAGCCACTTTTGCTTAATTAGAATGACCATTGTGAAATACTTCATTCAGAGCCTCAATGAGCCTTGCTAAAATTACAAGACATTTTTTTCCTCGTTGAATGGAAAGCTTGAAAGTTTAGATCACGTATTGGCAAACTGGTTTGTTAAATTGATGCTCTGAGTGGAGACCTCCTGAAGCTGAAAAAGAGGTGCACACGGACAGAGAGAAGCTAATTAACTCTTAACCCTGTGGGTGTCACACTGATGCTGTCCATTGGAAGCCATGCCACCTTGTTTTCCTTTTCTTTCTCTCTTCCCTACCATCCGCCACCCTCCATCCCCATGATTTTCCACTTGAGAAGGTCATTAAATATTTTCTTTTTTCTCTATCGCTGATATGCTGCACACTGCCGCAGTAGTCAATTCTTTTTCTTTGGAGATTAAGACGGTATGTTGCAATCAGAAGAAGAGGTCTCTAAAACAGGGTTTGCAAAAGAAATAAAAATTAAAATCATGTGGAGCTGTGGTCCAGAGGTTATTGTTTGATGTGCCTTGGGAAAAAGTGCAAAAAAATGGCATAACATCTAGATGATTATCATAAAATACTTCAGTAGAAAATAGGTGAGAATATAGGGAAACATCTTGTTTTTTCTCTATTCAAGTGAATTAATTGTGGTCTGCTATTCTTTCCCCTTCAGGTCATCTGAATGCTGTTCAGAGTTGTAGTTACCCTGGGTTTTCTATATTTGTCAACATCATTTCCATGTCATAGATGGTTTGTTGTATATCAGCTGCAGAACAAGCCAGAGAGTTTGGTTTACTGGAACTGAGTGAAGGATGGGTTATAGCAAAAGTTTTTGCTTTTTTGAAGGAAACCCAGTCAAATCTCATTAGCCAGAAACCTAAGTATCCTAGAGACTTTAGGTACAAGGACACTTAGCTCCTCATCTTCTTATCTGTTTTCTACTTTCCTTATTATTCTAAGACAAAAATGTATTTGAACTCATACTGTATAAAGTAATATGACTAATCCTGAACCAACAGGACAGATCTGATATATTCAAATAAGTCTTGCCTTCTTTGAAGTGGCTGTTCTGAGAGGCTTAATGTGTACAAGAGTTCAGTAGACATTTAAGACTCCTTTTAGAATCACTTTCAGAGACTGTGACATATTCTATCGAATGAGCTTCATTATCACAAATCTTAGTCTTTTGACAACATGTGTAATTTTTTGAAAAGGTTAGAACTCACTGGATGTTAAGGGTGCCATATAAGGTGGATGGCCTAGGTGACCATTACTCTTGTGGGCTTAAAATTAGGTTTGACTAAAGGAATTCATTATTCTTTGCCCGTGGTAGAGGTGAAATACCTACAGAGTCTGGTTTAACTGGAGATGAGAAGTTCTAATACGAGCAAATTTGTCATCACAGTGGAAAACATGTTTACTATCCAAATATAATAAATATAATTTTAAACCACTGAATGCTTTTCTTGTATTTTGATATTAAGGTTATGCTGGTTTCATGAAGTGAATTGAAAAGATTTTCATCTTTTTCTATGGTTTGGAATAATTAAAGGCCCTGGTTCTCAAACTTGACATTGTAAACACCTAAGGAATTGGAAAAAAAAAATTACTGATACGGGGCACCTGGGTGGCTCAGTCGTTAAGCGTCTGCCTTCGGCTCAGGTCATGATCCCAGGGTCCTGGGATCGAGTCCCACATCAGGCTCCTTGCTCAGCGGGGAGCCTGCTTCTCCCTCTGCCGTTCCCTGCCACTCTGCCTACTTGTGATTCCTCTCTCTCTCTCTCTCTGTGTCAAATAAATAAATTAAATCTTTAAAAAAAAAAAAATTACTGATACGTGAGCCATACTCTCAGAGACTCTGATGGACACCTAGGGACTTTTAAAAGCCCCCCACATGATTCCGATGTATAACCAAGGATAGGAATCATTGGTTTAAATAACATTAAAACTGGGGCGCCTGGGTGGCTCAGTCATTAAGCATCTGCCTTTGGCTCAGGTCATGATCCCAGGGTCCTGGAATCGAGTCCCGCATCAGGCTCCCTGCTCCGCGGGAAGCCTGCTTCTCCCTCTCCCACTCCCCCTGCTTGTGTTCCCTCTCTCGCTGTCTCTCTCTCTCTCTCTCTCTCTCTGTGTCAAATAAATAAATAAATTCTTTAAAAAAAAAACATTAAAACTATTTGCTCTTGAAAATTGAGATAGAGCTCTGCCTTAAAGCCACAGGGAGATGTACTGTTCAAGTTTTCTACTTCTTTTGAATCAGTTCTCAGTTCTCATAGTTTCTTATTTTCAGTGAAATCCTCCATTTCTCTAGACTATAAAAGTACATTGCCATAGATGTCGATATTATATTGTTTACATGTATGTAACTCTTTTATCTAGTTCTCTACATCTTTTTTCCTACTCTTTAATCTTACATATTTTTAAAAAGATTTTATTTTTAAGTAATCTCTATACCCAACATGGGGCTCAAACTCACAACCCCGAGATCAAGAGTCACATGCTCTATTGATGAGCCAGCCAGGCACCTCAATCTTACATTTTTTTTTAAAGATTTTATTTATTTATTTGAGAGAGAGAGAGAGAATGAGCAGGTGGGAGAGGGACAAGCAGACTCCATGCTGAGTAGGGAGCCCAACTCAGGGCTCGATCCCAAGCCCCCAGGATCATGACCTGAGCCAAAGGCAGACGCCAACTGACGAGCCACCCAGGTGCCCCGTTACATATTTTTTAATTCTCTCTTTTTTTACTTATCCTTAATCAGGCTCATGATGAGTTTATCAATTTTATTCGTTCTCTCAAAGAATCATCTTTTAGATTTATGTATTTTTTCTTTTTTATTTGCTTTCTATTTCACTAATTTCAGCTTTTATCTTTATTTGATTGACTTTATTGTTCTGTTTCTAATTTCCTGAGATGAATAGTCTTTCATGTGCATCTTCTTTAAGCTTTAATAATGAAGGCATTTAAAGCTACGCATCTTTTCTTTCCTTTTTTAAGATTTTATTTATTTATTTATTTGAGAGAGAGAGAGCACATGGGAGGGGGGAGGGTCAGAGGGAGAAGCAGACTCCCTGCTGAGCAGGGAGCCCGATGCGGGACTTGATCCTAGGACTCCAGGATCATGACCTGAGCCGAAGGCAGTCGCTTGACCAACTGATCCACCCAGGCACCCCAAAGCTACACATCTTTTCTTTTTTTTTAAGATTTATTTATTTACTTGAGAGAGAGAAAGCACGTGTGAGAGAGAGCAAGTGGGGGGAGGGGCAGAGGGAGAGAATCTCTAGTTGAGCAGACTCCCCTGGTCAGCAGGATCCCAACGTGGGGCTCATTCTCATGACTTACGAGATTACAACCTGAGCTGAAACCAAGAGTTGGGCACTTGACCGACTGAGTCACTGAGGTGCCCCCCCTACACATCTTTTCTATTTTTAGTTTTAATTGACCCTTCTATCGAACTTGTAATTTTCTTTTAATTTTCTCTTTGATCTAATGCTTGTTAAGATGACAATTTTTAATTTCCAAGGATCTTAATTAAAGGAGCTAGAATTCTTTAAACCATATCTTTATTATTTATTTCAAACTTTATTGGATTATGATATGAGAATATATCCTAAGAAATGTTTATTATTTTGAATTTATTCAGGATTTCTTTGAAATCAAGTATATGATTCGTTCTTATAAAATCTCTTTGGACATATAAAAAATTAATTATACTCTCTATAGGATGTAAAGTTCTTCCTGTATCTACCTATTAAATTAAGTTCATTGATTAAATATTTAATTTTCCACATATTTAGTTTCTAATATATCTGTCTAAATATGTATATTATATATTGCTGCGTAACAAGTTACCCCAGTACTTAGTGGCTTAAAACTATAAACATTTAGTATCTCCCAGTTTCTGTGGGTCAGAAATTTGAGTGCAGCTTAGCTGAATGGTTCTGGCTTATGGTCTCTCATGAGGTGGCAGTCAAACTATTGACCAGGGCTGCATTCATCTGAAAGGTTGACTGGGGCTCAAGGACCTATTTCCATGATTGCTAACTCACGGGGCTGCAGGCACAGCATTTTGGTTCCTCACTGGTTATTGGCAGAACAGCTACATGGGCCTCTCCATAGGGTACCTGAGTGTTCTCATGATATAGCAGCTGGCTTTCCCCAGAGTGAGTGATGCAAAAGAGAGAGAAGGCAGGAAACTGTAGTGTCTTTTATGACTTAGTCTCCAAAGTTGCACACTATCGCTCCTGCTTTTTTTTTTTTTCCAATTTACTAGAAGCAAATCACTAAATCCAACCCACATTCAAGAAGAGGCAAATTAGGCTTCACCTTTTAAAGGGAGTGTCAAGAATTTGTAGACATTATTTGTAGACATTATTTTAAGCCAATAATTCAATCTGAATTTTGTATTTGTGTTTGTATTTTTAAACAGTTTCTTCTTGCATTTATTGTAGTTAAATATATGAAGCAAAAACTTATTCTTTTGTTTATTGAGTACAAGTTCATGAATTGTATCTTCTTCATAAGTGTCTTTTATTATGTAATGTTGCTTTGTGATCATGTTTAGCACTTTTAATCTTAAATTCTTAAACTGTCTCATATCAATATTTACATTCTTGTTTTCTCTTTTTCTCTTGTTTTCAACCTCTCTTTACCTATTTTTTTAATGTGTGTTTCTCACAAACTATATATACCTGAGTTTTGTATTTTAATATAGTCTAGTAATCTTGGTATTTTAATGGGAGAATTTAACCCATTCACATTTAGTATAACAACAGATATTTTTGAAAATTTTTCTTCTATTTTACTTTGCTTACTACTTATTTCACTATGTTTCATCTTCTCCCTTTTCTTTGTGCTGTTTCGGTGAAGTTTTCTTTATTGTTTTCTTTGGTGTTTTTACTGTGCTTTTCTATTCAATAGTGGTTATCTTCCCATTCCTGACATTTCTGATAAATAATGTGTGTGTATATTTCTCAGATATCTATAACTTTATTCTTCCACCATTATCTTCTCTCTCCTCCAGTAAGATAAATGTATTTATTTTCACACTTTCCGTGTGTGTCCCCTATTGGGATGAGATTTGTGGAGAATTTGCTTTTCTCCCCTAACCTCCCCTGCAAATTCAAGTTACTGCTCATGCCATATTTTTAGTTCTTGACCATTATTAGGTTTTTCTTCATAGAATGTCTCTTCTATTTCTAGAATCCTTGCTTAGTACTTAAATTCAAGTTCAACATTATCACTATTGATTTATATTTATATTTAATTATATACTGGAGGGCTCATTGTTCATTGTTCACATCTATATTCTATATAATATATTTGTTCCTCTTGGATCTTTCCCTGGCTGTTACTTCGTTAGAATATTTTCTTGAATGTTTTCCTCTATGGGGCATGTGGGTGCTATATTCTCTGAATGCAAGCTCCTTGAATGCAGGGACTTTGTATTATTTACCTCTGTGTTTCTAGCACTTAAAACTGTGTCTAGCACATAACAAGCAATCAATACATGTTCATTGCTTTTGTGGTATTAGATCACTGCATACTCACATATGTCTTTCTTCTACCCTGATGATCATCTATATTGTTGCTGATATTTGATCCTTTACACATCTGCAAATATTATCTATCACCCTAAGAAGTTAATGATGTTTTGGCCAATATAGAATTCTTGGGTCACAGTCCTTTTCTGTCTTTAATCTGTAGATTTATTACACCATCTTCTGCCTCCCACTACTGCATATGAGAAGTCTAATGCCAGGATGATTCTTTTCCCTTTGTAACTTACTCTTTCTGTCTAGCAGCTTCTAAGACGTTTACCAGGTAATAGGGATATTTTTTCCCCTATCAATTGTGCATAGGATTCAGGAGCTCTTTCAGACTTCAGGCTGAAGTCCCTTTTTAACCATAGAAATCTCCCTTTCTTCGTTATGTAATTATTGCCTCTTCTCCATCTGTTCCTTTTTCCTGATTCTAGAATGATTATTGGCATATTAGTTCTCTTGGCTTTGAACTCTAATTTCTTACTCATTCCTTATGATTTCCATCATTTTGCTTTTTAATCCGTGTGAGAGATTTTTCATCTGTTTGCTTTTTCAGGTCAATAATGTATTTTCCAATCACTGTTTCTTTTAATTAGCTCTAATCTATTGATATTTTAAATTCGGAAAGCACAGTTTAAATGGCAAGAATTATTAACTTTTTCTTCTTTATTTATTGTCCTCTCATTTTTTAAAATAACGTTTTCCTCTGTCCTCCAACAATCCTAGCTCATTAGGTGATAGAACTTTAGCAGATCTGATTGGTCTGTCCCTCTCTGGTTACTGGATCCCCTTAAGTGCTAGGTTATTTTCATTTTCTATTCTCTGCTTAAGCTAAATTAAGCCTGTCTATAGTTGAATGCACAACAGTTGCTACTCCTGCACCAAGAGTGTGAAAGGAAGTGTCTATGTTCCTAGGTATCCCTAAATGCAAGTGTTAGTTTTCTTTTAGCTTCAGAAATAGAGATGAAGTTCCCTACACTTTTTCTAGTAAGATCCAGCTCCCTCTCCCCCAAACCAGGACCATACTAATGCTCTGAGTCAGGGTCTCCCCTTAATCAAGGGATGCACAGGTCCCCTCAGGCCTAGTTCTTCCATGTTCTCACCCCAGGGCTCTCTACTGCTGCTCCTCTAGCCCCCTAGAATCCCAAGAGAGCCAATAGCCTCTAACACCCCTCAGATTCCTCTGGTTTACTCATCCCAGCCAGCTGAAGGCCGAGGGAAGGAAGAGTATCAGAGATGCAGAATCCTTCCTTTTATTCTTTAAGTTTTGATAAGCAATAGCCTATGTTTTTGCAACTGGCTCACACTCTTTAAGCCCAATGTGATAAAGGTATGTGAATTAATGTATAAGAAAATATAAAATAATGGGATCTTAAAATTAGAAATAACATGGAGATCATAATAAAACGAATCTTCTCATTTGTATGGTTCTCTATGGTTTTCATGCAATTTTATACACACAGTCTCATTCAAGTTCCAGAGTAGCCCTGTATGGTAAGTATGGAAGTTATCCTCCCCATTTTACAGATGAGGGAACTATAGCTCATAAAGATTAAATAATTTACCCAAGGACACGTGGGTAATAGTGGAGCTGGACTAGCAAATAAGTCTTCTTATTTCTGGCCCAGGACACTGTACTACTGCTTGCTTGCTTGTTTGTTTGTTTCCAATTGTCTTCAGAACATGTTACATTACATGATGATTTGGGGAATCCCTGAGTTATATATTGTGACCTGTATGATATATTTTTTCAACCATTTCTACTATATTGGTATGAATAATTTTAAATGTATATAAATACTGGGACAGTGGCTATAAGGTCATAAGATTTTCTTTTGTAGTTTGAAATCTAAAAAAAGAAGAATTTGAAAATAGTTTGAAAAAGATTAATATAACTAGAATATGTAGATTATTTCCTGAAGGTAACTTTTTTGAAGGGGGACATACATTTGGACATATGAGTACTTAAATTTTTCTCTTTGTGATGTATTTTTTAACCATTCGAATTTATTTTACTATGCAATAGAATGCACTTGACCATTTCCCTACCAGGCATGATATGCCTGGTGGGTCTGGCACGTTTGTTTTGTCTTATAGTTTAGTAGTACAGAAGTAAATGAATCAATATCTGTTATAAAGACCAGACCTTTGTCCTGATCCCAGTTTTTTTCCTACTAACACTGTGTTTAAAAGTATTATCTCATACTCAGGAGTGATAATCAAAATATTTAACAACTAATATGGCCTGGTCAGTGAGCAGTCACAATATTGCCAGCTATCCACACCTGGTGTAATTGTATCAGAGTGTACTGGTGATAAATCAGCCCTGCTCACAGTTGCATGGTACCTTACACTTTGCTGGGTATTTTCATATCCATTCTCTTGTTTGATGTGGGGAGGGGAGTGGATATAGTATCGTTCCCCTTTTGTAAATTGAGGGATTCACAGCCCAAAGAAGTTAAACATAGGGCCTCTTAGAATGAAAGACTTTTGGCTCTTGGTTCAGTGTTCTTCCTTGGGTGGAAGTTTCCCTCTTTTCAAGGGAGAAAAAAGAGATAAATTTAGCCATTTTTAAAATTTTTTTTAAAAGATTTTATTTATTTATTTTTGAGAGAGAAATTGAGAGCATGCGTGAGAGCACTGGAGGGGGGCGCAGAGGGAGAAGTAGACTCCCCACTGACTGAGCAATGCAGGCGCCCAAGGTTAGCCATTTTTGATAGGACAAAAATCAGCTCCTTTGAGAGAAAACTCATAGTAGCTAGTGGGTAGAATGAGCAGTCACCATCCCCCTGGAATCTTCCTATCCAAAGCTAATGCTTCACTTCCAAGGTCCCTTGCAGGTGATGCCTGCCCTGGAAGAGTGAAACTACCTCAAGTTAGTGAGCAGATTTTTCCCAGTGGTGGAACTGACTCAGCCTCTTTTCTCCATATTCACAGGGACATTTAAGTACAAAGCCTTACTTTAAAAGTACATTCTTTTAACTGCTTGTTTTTCCCCCTCTCCTCCTTCCACAGAATGGTCTTCCCTCAGGGAACAACTCATATATTTTCAATGGTGATTTTGTAGATCGAGGAAAACATTCCATAGAGATCCTAATGATCCTGTTTGTGAGTTTTCTTGTCTACCCCAATGACCTGCACTTGAACAGAGGGAACCATGAAGATTTTATGATGAATCTGAGGTAACCTAGGCTTTTAGATTTCCTCTTTTTTCCCATACTGAAAAATACTGCCATGTTTAGTTCCTAGCAGAGAGTTAGAGGTGAGTGTAGAGAAGTAGGGATGAGGGGAATCTCAAGGGAGACCTCAGTTCTTACCTCTATTTACCACCTCAGTCTTCTACTGAGTGAGTATACGTTGCTTCCAAGTCTTCTTCCTATCTTTCTTCCAGTTCTGTCCTTACTTCTCCCTTCTATTATGTTCTTTCTTTTCCTCCCGTGCCTCCCATCACAGGCTAAATTGTTTCCTGGATGGATGTGTTAGGCAAGCTTTGGAGGTGTGGTAGGTTCTATGAGCGGGCTTAGATGAGATCATTCTGTTGCTACTCTTTTGGCTTGCCTCAGATGTTGTCTCAGAAACTAGTACTGTGTTTTTCACTGATGTGTATATTTTTTTACGACATGGTGATTGCTTCTGGCATAATTGTTCATAAACATATTTGAGAACAGCTGTAATGTAGCATTTCAACTATCTGACTCACTGGAGATTTGAGGAATAAAGATTGGTTAAATGGTTTACCCAATTTTGCTGAAAGACACAGTCGGGGATAAATGTTCCCCTTTCCCTTCTTTCTTCTTCCTTTGCCCCTCCTTTACCAGTTTGCTCTAGGGCAGTAGAAGGCATGACATGTCTCATGCTTTAGGTTCTAGGTTTTTGGGTGCCTTGATCAAAGCTCAGCAACTGATTAGTTTTGTGTTTGGGGCAGTTTCACCCCCTGGCTTGAGTACAGACTTTCAGTTCTAATTTTTCAGGTATGGAAGCAGATGCTAAGACTATGATGAAAAAAATCCCAGACTGTTATCCGAGGTCCCTTATATGTAATGTAGCTCGGTACTTTTATTTGGGCATGCCACTTATCCTTTCATTTATTCAGTTAGCCAATCATATTTATCTAGTGTCTGTGATTGTTAATGAAAGAGACATGGCCCCTGCCCTCACAGAGTTTACATCTAGCAGGGAAGACTTAGGTTGAACAGGTTTTTCAAGTATGATGAGTTTATAAAGTGGGGACCTAACTTGTCTGGGGGGGTGATAGAAGGTTCTCCCATAGAAGTATAGTATCAGCCTGAGACCTGAGGATGAATTAGGCAATTCAGAGACAGCCATGGTATTGGCTGAGAAATGGTATCCCACAGTGAGGGGACAACTTAGGCAGAGCTTGAGACAACACTTTTTATATGAAAGAACTTTAGGAGGGTAGGAGCACAGACTGAGGGACAGGATGGTCCCTAATAGGGCTGGAGACATAAGACATGGTTGGATCATGCAAAGGAATTTGGACTTTTTTCTAAGGACAACAAAAATAATCATAGAAGAGTATCATAGAATTTGTGTTTTAAATGCAGCAGGAAGAAATATTTGAATGTGGGAGGCCAATTAGGAGGTAGTTGAAGAGACAGATGATGGATTCTCACGTAGACCAAGGTAGTAGGGATGGAGATGCAAAGAAGTAGACAGATTCAAGAGGAGTTTAGGCAATGATGGTTTAAAGCCTGGTAATGTGATATGGGGGACTTGAAAGAGGAGAGAATCAAGGATAACCTCTAGGTTCCCGGCTTGAATTTGGGAGTACGTTGGCATTGTTCGCTGATACTGGGAACATGATAAGAAGAAAAGGTTGGGATGAGAGAGAATGGTAAGTTCATTTTGGGGTAAGGTGATTTGAAGTGCTTTTGATTAGGTAGTTTGTCAACGTCTAGTGCGTTGGGGTCCCTGGGTAAGGGTCGCGAAATCACCGGGACACAGGGGATGCAGAGCAAAGGCAGCACTTGCAACTGCATACTGCCGTTTATTTCTTGACATCTTTTATGCTCTTTACAATCAAAATATATTGTTACTGATTAACAATGTAAGCATTAAGATATCCCGATACTTCTTTACGCAAGAGAGGACAAAATCAAATTCGGTTGCACCGGAATAATTACATATCTTAAGTAAATCTCATTCTCTGATCAGTTCTTATGCAAAGGTACCTTATGACCCATTCCCCGAAACTACATAAAATCAAACCCTATGCAGGAATGCTGAGATCAGACAACACCCCGCATATACATTTGAAGCAGGATGTTATCTGATCATCACATCCCCGCACACGAAGCCACTCTCCTCGGTGGGCGTCACAAGGAACAATGTGCCCAAGATTACTCAAAACATCATGAGCCATTTCTCAGCTGACCGGATGCCTGAGGCATAGGCACACAACAAGGCGAGGGAGACTTTTCCCCCTCTCAGGCCTGGGCGTTCCCGACCTTACCCTGCGTGCGCCACAGCACACAAACAATTCCGGCCACAGAGGGCTCACATGCCTATGTTGGCCTCAGTAGTTGAGTGTACGTGTCCAGAGCTCAGAAATGCAGTGTGGCCTGAAGCGTTGTCCTGCAATATTGGCACATAGTACCCAAAGCCCTAGGCAAGGATGAGATTACGGAGAGAGAAAGTAAGGGGAGAAGAGGGCCTAGGACAGAATCTAAAGGAAAGCCACCATCCAAGGTTAGGCAGAGAAAAACTTGCAAAGGAGTTGTAGAATACCCAGAAAGGTACGAGGAAAACCAAGAGGGTTTATTGTCACAGAATCCAAGAGAAGAAAAGTTTTCTAGAAGGATGATGTAGTCAACCATATTTAGTGCTTCAGGGAGGGCAAGAAAGATGAGGACTTCAAGGTGTCCTTTGGATTTAACAACATAGACACCTTTGGTGAGTATAGGACTGAATTCATCTCGGAAAACATAACATTACACTGTAGAAGCCTGATGTGACATGATTTGCATGGATACCTGGAGTGAATATGCTGTGTTCTGACTTCCCTATGTTGGGCCTTAAGAACGTATATTATTATCTTTAGGCAAGAAAAGTAATAAAAAAAAATTTCCATCATTAAAGCTCCCTTCATGATTGCTATTCAGGCATGAAAATTCCTGACTCTTTCTATTAAAATCTTGAATACCATTACATGAACTATATCGGAGAGAGTATAAAGGGCCAACTTGTTGTCTTCTATCTAGGCTTTTCTTTGTCTCGGTTCAGTCTCCCCCACCAACCCCCTTCCCACGCCTTCATTCATTTACTATAAGGTTTAGGATGTCTGAGAAATACTCTCTAAATGAAAGGCATTCTCCTGCACAGCTTCCCCCAGCTGCCACTGCACACTTCGCTGACTACTTGCAGCATCTACATATCCTATACCTAGCACATACTTCTTAAGTTGCCTTGTAATTGTTTCATGAAAATTTATCTTCTTTCTCCAACTATGCTATAAGCTCCTTCCAAGTAGGGATGATGTCATTGACTGCTTTTGTTCTTTCCCATCATGCCTAGCAAAAACTTGGGTAAGTAAGAGTTTCAACTAAACCCTAGTTTCTTGAGTTCTTGACACTTGTGATAATGAGATGTCAATGGGTCCCCTTTTTGCGTGACTCACGTTAAGTAGGCGTTATCAACGTTTAATTAGTTTAAATACCACTGTTGTTGTTTTTTTTTCAGGTATGGCTTCACAAAAGAAATTTTGCATAAATATAAGGTAAGACTCGGACTTTTTTTTTTTTTTTAATGCATTCTCTTTGCTGTTTATACATAGAACTACAAAAAAAGAGCCTTTGGGAAGGGTGATGGGTAAAAATAAAAGCACAGCAGGAAGCCCTGGCCAGGGTAGAGGCCTAATTTTCTTCCTGGACCAAACCAAGCTGTTTCATTGTGACCTTTGTGTTAGTTTCAGCACAGATACAAACATATTCTATTGTTGTAAAGGTACCCAGGATTTGTTTTATGGTAAAACATGCAGATACAGAAATGACTATCTTAAAGGAAGAGATTTTTACTCCCTGAGTGAGTGTGGGTGTGGGCTCTGGATTGGTTGGTTTGCATATGAAAGGCACTCTCATCTGCATATGAAGGGCAACTCATCGACAATTTCTAGGCATTACCTAGCTCTGGGAGGAGCAATCTCTCCTCCAGGGTCAGCAAGGCACCAAGATGTCCAAGTATCAAAAATATAGAACAAACAAACAAACAAACAGAATAAAAAGACATGATTAATGCGTGCTGGTGGGTTAGTGACTCCATGCCGACTTCCTTTGCTCCTTTGCCTCGCATGAAAGCTGTTGCATTTTGTGATAAACTTGAACTTACCAAAAAAACAAAACTTACTCAAATTCTTACTTACAGATGCATGGAAAGAAAATCTTACAAATCTTAGAAGACGTCTATACCTGGCTCCCAATTGGTACAATCATTGACAATGAAATCCTGGTCATACATGGTGGGATATCAGAGTCCACAGACTTGAATTTGCTCCACCGTTTAGAAAGAAACAAAGTAAGAAATGTTTACATAAATCTTGTCGCAGAGTTTTATAAGGGGGTATATATATACCTCTTTTCATTTATTATTTTGTATTCATTTGCGTTTTAGTGGTTGTCGTAACTGCAAAAATTAGTATAAATTTTAAGAAAATCTATGATGGCAAGATAAAGAAATGAATGGGTAACTTCTAAATAAGGCAAATATATTGTTTTAACTTCGTGATGAAAGTGGAAAACGAGGAAATGTTGGCATTTCATGTAGTTCCTAAAAGTGAAAATCCTGATTTTTAAAAATTAAAATTTCGGATTAATGTTGTAGTAAAATATACATAACATAAAATTGACCACTTTAATTAACCATTTTTAAGTGTACAGTTCAGTGGTGTTAAGTACATTCACATTGTAGTGCAGCCGTCCCCGCCATCCATCTCCAGAACTTTTCATCTTCCCAAATGGAAACTCTACCCATTAAGCGACAACTCTCCCTTCTCCCCTCTCCCTAGCGCCTGGTGACCACCATGCTATTTTCTGTCTCTGAATCTGACTACTTTGGGTGCCTCATTATAGATGGAATCATACAGCAGTTTATTTCTGAGTTGCTATGACTTCTCTTATATTCCAAATGGCTCAGGGTATTTTGGGGGGAAATATTTTAAACTGAGTAATCATATTAAGTACAACAGAAGCAGAGCAAGAACGTGTATAGAACCTCTAAGGGAAGAGTCTGTGTGTGGCCTGTAAAGCTCCCGTACTTAGTGAAGGGCTCCTTTGGCTGGGCCTTGCAGAGTGACTGGAATTATCTTTGTCCTGTACCAGGGCCCAGCCAAAGGCCCAAGACCAGGGGCATAGGAGGACCAATAGCAGCTCTGGAACCAGATGATCGTATATGGTCCTAGTGAGAAACCTGAACCCTTACCCCTCAAGACTGATAGTCAACTTCCAACCAATCTAGGCAAGTAGAGTCTAGAGCTGGAATTTAATTTCATATAGACAGAAAGGTGACCCCTATTCACTTTGAGTTTCTGGAGCCCTTATACCTTTATATACATATGAAAGATAGTATTATTGCTAACTTCTTCTCATCCTGAGCCTTCTAAGCCTCAGTTTCTGCACCTGTGTATGGAAGCAAAAAATACCTACTATATTGAGTTGTTAGGAGGATTAAATAGAATTACCTAGATGAAGAAAACAGCATAGAGTAAGTTCTGAACACAAAGCTCTCTCCCTCCAACTCTCTCCTCTCTTTCCTGATACTTGGAACCGAAGTTTGAATTTTAGTCACCAAGACACCCCCTGGGGAGAAGTTTTTGGGCCAGGAGTTTTCCCAGGAAACCAAATTTCACCTCCTTTGGGGGTCATCGTTCCACCTACTCATAAGCCTGGTTTTAAAGATAGAAATTTGACTTGTGTACTCTCTGAGTCTTCTACCCCTCCTAGAGTGAGGTTGAATTGGCAGCACATACTTGTTGTATTAAATACAATTGAACTGTAGCAAAAGTAGTAGGTTTAAGCCTTTGGAACTCTACCAAATGAAATACAAAAGTAGATTTTCAAGTCCAATTTTACATCTTTCCCACTTTCTCCACTTCCCCATCCCTTAGGACCCTCTAAGTGTAGGGATGACCATGCTTCCTGGGTTATGCCTGCTGTTGTGGTAGGATTGTTAATGGCGGTGGGGAGTCGGGTTGGGGGAACTTCATGACAACCTCCTTCTAGGTTCATTAAAGGCATTTTGTAAGGTGGGTGGGTTGGTGGGGGTGTCAACGCAGAGGGACAGAGAAGGAAGATTCTATAAACTGAGATTCTAGTTTAGAATTCTTTAAACTCCCTGGCAGGGGGTGTGAGAAAGGATGGCTAGCAGGGCTCCCAGGAGAAAATGACGGTGTGGTACTTTAGGGGGGAGCTGGGCAAAGTATCCTGATCCTAAGTGGCCTTAAGAAACACGTGTTCTTCGTCAGGTTGAGGCACAGCAATAGAGACAGAGTGGCAACTGGCACTGAAGTTTCTGCATGTGGCACATGAAACATAGGGTTTGGCTAAAGTGTGACTTTGTTTTGTAGATGAAATCTGTGCTGATGCCACCAATTCCCTTAGTTGAAGACCATGATACTGACTTGAAGACAAATAAAGTAGGTGCAACTCTTATACCTCGGGAACTCAAAACAAATGGATCCCTTTCTGAGCAGTTAACAAAGCATGAATGGGAACAGGTAGGTATCAAAGTGTCCCCCAAAATGGCAGTGAAGATGCGGCATAGATGAAGTTATCCCTTAGATACATAACAAGTGACTTACCTTTATAAGCAGAGCATATTCTTCCTTCTGAACTCATCACTATACTTTTAATAGCTTCATTGCGATAGACTCCTTCATTTAAAGTATATAATTCAATGGTTTGGGTATATTCACAGTGTTGTGCAACTGTCATGACAATCTAATTTTAGGACTTTTTCATTGCCTGAAAAAGAAACTCCATACCTATTACTAGTCACTCCCCATTCTCTCCCCAACCACCCCCTCCTCCAGCCTTAGGCAACCACTAATCTACTTTTGGTCTTTATAGATTTTCCTATTCTGGACATGTTCTAGAAATGGACCCATACAATATGTGATCTTTTGTGTCTGGCTTCTTGTACTCAGCTCAATGTTTTGAGGTTCATCCA